>NC_141691.1:1217243093-1217843093 GCF_964263255.1 Lissotriton vulgaris | reverse complement strand
GACTGGACTGTTCCCATGGGGCACAGGGTCAGAGCTGATTTGCATAAAGCCATTATCTGACCCAGGGTGGTGTGGAGTGCAAATAACGATGGATTTAGGCCCAGATCCTTGTACTGGGGTGAATGTAAGACATTGATCTACATTCTGTCCATCAAATTGTTTTTTGTAATTTTCTCCCTGAGTGTACTGGGGTAGCTCAGACGTGGGTCCCAGAGCCTCCACACCACTGGAGTCAAGCTAGCCGGGCTGATGAGAGGTGTTACCTCGAAAACGGTCCGGTCCTCGGATGCTTGATTCTGGTCTGGGAAAGATATGGCTGTTGTAGTTCGGACTGGACTGTTCCCATGGGGCACAGGGTCAGAGCTGATTTGCATAAAGCCATTATCTGACCCAGGGTGGTGTGGAGTGCAAAAAACGATGGATTTAGGCCCAGGTCCTTGTACTGGGGTGAATGTAAGACATTGATCTACATTCTGTCCATCAAATTGTTTTTTGTAATTTTCTCCCTGAGTGTACTGGGGTAGCTCAGACGTGGGTCCCAGAGCCTCCACACCACTGGAGTCAAGCTAGCCGGGCTGATGAGAGGTGTTACCTCAAAACCGGTCCGGTCCTCGGATCCTTGATTCCGGTCTGGGAAAGATATGGCTGTTGTAGTTCAGACTGGACTGTTCCCATGGGGCACAGGGTCAGAGCTGATTTGCATAAAGCCATTATCTGACCCAGGGTGGTGTGGAGTGCAAAAAAACGATGGATTTAGGCCCAGATCCTTGTACTGGGGTGAATGTAAGACATTGATCTAAATTCTGTCCATCAAATTGTTTTTTGTAATTTTCTCCCTGAGTGTACTGGGGTAGCTCAGACGTGGGTCCCAGAGCCTCCACACCACTGGAGTCAAGCTAGCCGGGCTGATGAGAGGTGTTACCTCGAAACCGGTCCGGTCCTCGGATGCTTGATTCCGGTCTGGGAAAGATATGGCTGTTGTAGTTCGGACTGGACTGTTCCCATGGGGCACAGGGTCAGAGCTGATTTGCATAAAGCCATTATCTGACCCAGGGTGGTGTGGAGTGCAAAAAACGATGGATTTAGGCTCAGATCCTTGTACTGGGGTGAATGTAAGACATTGATCTACATTCTGTCCATCAAATTGTTTTTTGTAATTTTCTCCCTGAGTGTACTGGGGTAGCTCAGACGTGGGTCCCAGAGCCTCCACACCACTGGAGTCAAGCTAGCCGGGCTGATGAGAGGTGTTACCTCGAAACCGGTCCGGTCCTCGGATGCTTGATTCCGGTCTGGGAAAGATATGGCTGTTGTAGTTCGGACTGGACTGTTCCCATGGGGCACAGGGTCAGAGCTGATTTGCATTAAAGCCATTATCTGACCCAGGGTGGTGTGGAGTGCAAAAAACAATGGATTTAGGCCCAGATCCTTGTACTGGGGTGAATGTAAGACATTGATCTACATTCTGTCCATCAAATTGTTTTTTGTAATTTTCTCACTGAGTGTACTGGGGTAGCTCAGACGTGGGTCCCAGAGCCTCCACATCACTGGAGTCAAGCTAGCCGGGCTGATGAGAGGTGTTACCTCGAAACCGGTCCGGTCCTCGGATGCTTGATTCCGGTCTGGGAAAGATATGGCTGTTGTAGTTCGGACTGGACTGTTCCCATGGGGCACAGGGTCAGAGCTGATTTGCATTAAGCCATTATCTGACCCAGGGTGGTGTGGAGTGCAAAAAACGATGGATTTAGGCCCAGATCCTTGTACTGGGGTGAATGTAAGACATTGATCTAAATTCTGTCCATCAAATTGTTTTTTGCAATTTTCTCCCTGAGTGTACTGGGGTAGCTCAAACGTGGGTCCCAGAGCCTCCACACCACTGGAGTCAAGCTAGCCGGGCTGATGAGAGGTGTTACCTCGAAACCGGTCCGGTCCTCGGATGCTTGATTCCGGTCTGGGAAAGATATGGCTGTTGTAGTTCGGACTGGACCGTTCCCATGGGGCACAGGGTCAGAGCTGATTTGCATAAAGCCATTATCTGACCCAGGGTGGTGTGGAGTGCAAAAAACGATGGATTTAGGCTCAGATCCTTGTACTGGGGTGAATGTAAGACATTGATCTACATTCTGTCCATCAAATTGTTTTTTGTAATTTTCTCCCTGAGTGTACTGGGGTAGCTCAGACGTGGGTCCCAGAGCCTCCACACCACTGGAGTCAAGCTAGCCGGGCTGATGAGAGGTGTTACCTCGAAACCGGTCCGGTCCTCGGATGCTTGATTCCGGTCTGGGAAAGATATGGATGTTGTAGTTCGGACTGGACTGTTCCCATGGGGCACAGGGTCAGAGCTGATTTGCATAAAGCCATTATCTGACCCAGGGTGGTGTGGAGTGCAAATAACGATGGATTTAGGCCCAGAACCTTGTACTGGGGTGAATGTAAGACATTGATCTACATTCTGTCCATCAAATTGTTTTTTGTAATTTTCTCCCTGAGTGTACTGGGGTAGCTCAGACGTGGGTCCCAGAGCCTCCACACCACTGGAGTCAAGCTAGCCGGGCTGATGAGAGGTGTTACCTCGAAAACGGTCCGGTCCTCGGATGCTTGATTCTGGTCTGGGAAAGATATGGCTGTTGTAGTTCGGACTGGACTGTTCCCATGGGGCACAGGGTCAGAGCTGATTTGCATAAAGCCATTATCTGACCCAGGGTGGTGTGGAGTGCAAAAAACGATGGATTTAGGCCCAGGTCCTTGTACTGGGGTGAATGTAAGACATTGATCTACATTCTGTCCATCAAATTGTTTTTTGTAATTTTCTCCCTGAGTGTACTGGGGTAGCTCAGACGTGGGTCCCAGAGCCTCCACACCACTGGAGTCAAGCTAGCCGGGCTGATGAGAGGTGTTACCTCAAAACCGGTCCGGTCCTCGGATCCTTGATTCCGGTCTGGGAAAGATATGGCTGTTGTAGTTCAGACTGGACTGTTCCCATGGGGCACAGGGTCAGAGCTGATTTGCATAAAGCCATTATCTGACCCAGGGTGGTGTGGAGTGCAAAAAAACAATGGATTTAGGCCCAGATCCTTGTACTGGGGTGAATGTAAGACATTGATCTAAATTCTGTCCATCAAATTGTTTTTTGTAATTTTCTCCCTGAGTGTACTGGGGTAGCTCAGACGTGGGTCCCAGAGCCTCCACACCACTGGAGTCAAGCTAGCCGGGCTGATGAGAGGTGTTACCTCGAAACCGGTCCGGTCCTCGGATGCTTGATTCCGGTCTGGGAAAGATATGGCTGTTGTAGTTCAGACTGGACTGTTCCCATGGGGCACAGGGTCAGAGCTGATTTGCATAAAGCCATTATCTGACCCAGGGTGGTGTGGAGTGCAAAAAACGATGGATTTAGGCCCAGATCGTTGTACTGGGGTGAATGTAAGACATTGATCTATATTCTGTCCATCAAATTGTTTTTTGTAATTTTCTCCCTGAGTGTACTGGGGTAGCTCAGACGTGGGTCCCAGAGCCTCCACACCACTGGAGTCAAGCTAGCCGGGCTGATGAGAGGTGTTACTCGAAACCGGTCCGGTCCTCGGATGCTTGATTCCGGTCTGGGAAACGTATGGCTGTTGTAGTTCGGACTGGACTGTTCCCATGGGGCACAGGGTCAGAGCTGATTTGCATAAAGCCATTATCTGACCCAGGGTGGTGTGGAGTGCAAAAAATGATGGATTTAGGCCCAGATCCTTGTATTGGGGTGAATGTAAGACATTGATCTACATTCTGTCCATCAAATTGTTTTTTGTAATTTTCTCCCTGAGTGTACTGGGGTAGCTCAGACGTGGGTCCCAGAGCCTCCACACCACTGGATTCAAGCTAGCCGGGCTGATGAGAGGTGTTACCTCGAAACCGGTCCGGTCCTCGGATGCTTGATTCCGGTCTGGGAAAGATATGGCTGTTGTAGTTCGGACTGGACTGTTCCCATGGGGCACAGGGTCAGAGTTGATTTGCATAAAGCCATTATCTGACCCAGGGTGGTGTGGAGTGCAAAAAACGATGGATTTAGGCCCAGATCCTTGTACTGGGGTGAATGTAAGACATTGATCTACATTCTGTCCATCAAATTGTTTTTTGTAATTTTCTCCCTGAGTGTACTGGGGTAGCTCAGACGTGGGTCCCAGAGCTTCCACACCACTGGAGTCAAGCTAGCCGGGCTGATGAGAGGTGTTACCTCGAAACCGGTCCGGTCCTCGGATGCTTGATTCTGGTCTGGGAAAGATATGGCTGTTGTAGTTCGGACTGGACTGTTCCCATGGGGCACAGGGTCAGAGCTGATTTGCATAAAGCCATTATCTGACCCAGGGTGGTGTGGAGTGCAAAAAACAATGGATTTAGGCCCAGATCCTTGTACTGGGGTGAATGTAAGACATTGATCTACATTCTGTCCATCAAATTGTTTTTTGTAATTTTCTCCCTGAGTGTACTGGGGTAGCTCAGACGTGGGTCCCAGAGCCTCCACACCACTGGAGTCAAGCTAGCCGGGCTGATGAGAGGTGTTACCTCGAAACCGGTCCGGTCCTCGGATCCTTGATTCCGGTCTGGGAAAGATATGGCTGTTGTAGTTCAGACTGGACTGTTCCCATGGGGCACAGGGTCAGAGCTGATTTGCATAAAGCCATTATCTGACCCAGGGTGGTGTGGAGTGAAAAAAACGATGGATTTAGGCCCAGATCCTTGTACTGGGGTGAATGTAAGACATTGATCTACATTCTGTCCATCAAATTGTTTTTTGTAATTTTCTCCCTGAGTGTACTGGGGTAGCTCAGACGTGGGTCCCAGAGCCTCCACACCACTGGAGTCAAGCTAGCCGGGCTGATGAGAGGTGTTACCTCGAAACCGGTCCGGTCCTCGGATGCTTGATTCCAGTCTGGGAAAGATATGGCTGTTGTAGTTCGGACTGGACTGTTCCCATGGGGCACAGGGTCAGAGCTGATTTGCATAAAGCCATTATCTGACCCAGGGTGGTGTGGAGTGCAAAAAATGATGGATTTAGGCCCAGATCCTTGTACTGGGGTGAATGTAAGACATTGATCTACATTCTGTCCATCAAATTGTTTTTTGTAATTTTCTCCCTGAGTGTACTGGGGTAGCTCAGACGTGGGTCCCAGAGCCTCCACACCACTGGAGTCAAGCTAGCCGGGCTGATGAGAGGTGTTACCTCGAAACCGGTCCGGTCCTCAGATGCTTGATTCCGGTCTGGGAAAGATATGGCTGTTGTAGTTCGGACTGGACTGTTCCCATGGGGCACAGGGTCAGAGTTGATTTGCATAAAGCCATTATCTGACCCAGGGTGATGTGGAGTGCAAAAAACGATGGATTTAGGCCCAGATCCTTGTACTGGGGTGAATGTAAGACATTGATCTACATTCTGTCCATCAAATTGTTTTTTGTAATTTTCTCCCTGAGTGTACTGGGGTAGCTCAGACGTGGGTCCCAGAGCCTCCACACCACTGGAGTCAAGCTAGCCGGGCTGATGAGAGCTGTTACCTCGAAACCGGTCCGGTCCTCGGATGCTTGATTCTGGTCTGGGAAAGATATGGCTTTTGTAGTTCGGACTGGACTGTTCCCATGGGGCACAGGGTCAGAGCTGATTTCCATAAAGCCATTATCTGACCCAGGGTGGTGTGGAGTGCAAAAAACAATGGATTTAGGCCCAGATCCTTGTACTGGGGTGAATGTAAGACATTGATCTACATTCTGTCCATCAAATTGTTTTTTGTAATTTTCTCCCTGAGTGTACTGGGGTAGCTCAGACGTGGGTCCCAGAGCCTCCACACCACTGGAGTCAAGCTAGCCGGGCTGATGAGAGGTGTTATCTCGAAACCGGTCCGGTCCTCGGATCCTTGATTCCGGTCTGGGAAAGATATGGCTGTTGTAGTTCAGACTGGACTGTTCCCATGGGGCACAGGGTCAGAGCTGATTTGCATAAAGCCATTATCTGACCCAGGGTGGTGTGGAGTGCAAAAAACGATGGATTTAGGCCCAGATCCTTGTACTGGGGTGAATGTAAGACATTGATCTACATTCTGTCCATCAAATTGTTTTTTGTAATTTTCTCCCTGAGTGTACTGGGGTAGCTCAGACGTGGGTCCCAGAGCCTCCACACCACTGGAGTCAAGCTAGCCGGGCTGATGAGAGGTGTTACCTCGAAACCGGTCCGGTCCTCGGATGCTTGATTCCGGTCTGGGAAAGATATGGCTGTTGTAGTTCGGACTGGACTGTTCCCATGGGGCACAGGGTCAGAGCTGATTTGCATAAAGCCATTATCTGACCCAGGGTGGTGTGGAGTGCAAAAAACGATGGATTTAGGCCCAGATCCTTGTACTGGGGTGAATGTAAGACATTGATCTACATTCTGTCCATCAAATTGTTTTTTGTAATTTTCTCACTGAGTGTACTGGGGTAGCTCAGACGTGGGTCCCAGAGCCTCCACATCACTGGAGTCAAGCTAGCCGGGCTGATGAGAGGTGTTACCTCGAAACCGGTCCGGTCCTCGGATGCTTGATTCCGGTCTGGGAAAGATATGGCTGTTGTAGTTCGGACTGGACTGTTCCCATGGGGCACAGGGTCAGAGCTGATTTGCATAAAGCCATTATCTGACCCAGGGTGGTGTGGAGTGCAAAAAACGATGGATTTAGGCCCAGATCCTTGTACTGGGGTGAATGTAAGACATTGATCTAAATTCTGTCCATCAAATTGTTTTTTGCAATTTTCTCCCTGAGTGTACTGGGGTAGCTCAAACGTGGGTCCCAGAGCCTCCACACCACTGGAGTCAAGCTAGCCGGGCTGATGAGAGGTGTTACCTCGAAACCGGTCCGGTCCTCGGATGCTTGATTCCGGTCTGGGAAAGATATGGCTGTTGTAGTTCGGACTGGACTGTTCCCATGGGGCACAGGGTCAGAGCTGATTTGCATAAAGCCATTATCTGACCCAGGGTGGTGTGGAGTGCAAAAAACGATGGATTTAGGCTCAGATCCTTGTACTGGGGTGAATGTAAGACATTGATCTACATTCTGTCCATCAAATTGTTTTTTGTAATTTTCTCCCTGAGTGTACTGGGGTAGCTCAGACTTGGGTCCCAGAGCCTCCACACCACTGGAGTCAAGCTAGCCGGGCTGATGAGAGGTGTTACCTCGAAACCGGTCCGGTCCTCGGATGCTTGATTCCGGTCTGGGAAAGATATGGATGTTGTAGTTCGGACTGGACTGTTCCCATGGGGCACAGGGTCAGAGCTGATTTGCATAAAGCCATTATCTGACCCAGGGTGGTGTGGAGTGCAAATAACGATGGATTTAGGCCCAGATCCTTGTACTGGGGTGAATGTAAGACATTGATCTACATTCTGTCCATCAAATTGTTTTTTGTAATTTTCTCCCTGAGTGTACTGGGGTAGCTCAGACGTGGGTCCCAGAGCCTCCACACCACTGGAGTCAAGCTAGCCGGGCTGATGAGAGGTGTTACCTCGAAAACGGTCCGGTCCTCGGATGCTTGATTCTGGTCTGGGAAAGATATGGCTGTTGTAGTTCGGACTGGACTGTTCCCATGGGGCACAGGGTCAGAGCTGATTTGCATAAAGCCATTATCTGACCCAGGGTGGTGTGGAGTGCAAAAAACGATGGATTTAGGCCCAGGTCCTTGTACTGGGGTGAATGTAAGACATTGATCTACATTCTGTCCATCAAATTGTTTTTTGTAATTTTCTCCCTGAGTGTACTGGGGTAGCTCAGACGTGGGTCCCAGAGCCTCCACACCACTGGAGTCAAGCTAGCCGGGCTGATGAGAGGTGTTACCTCAAAACCGGTCCGGTCCTCGGATCCTTGATTCCGGTCTGGGAAAGATATGGCTGTTGTAGTTCAGACTGGACTGTTCCCATGGGGCACAGGGTCAGAGCTGATTTGCATAAAGCCATTATCTGACCCAGGGTGGTGTGGAGTGCAAAAAAACGATGGATTTAGGCCCAGATCCTTGTACTGGGGTGAATGTAAGACATTGATCTAAATTCTGTCCATCAAATTGTTTTTTGTAATTTTCTCCCTGAGTGTACTGGGGTAGCTCAGACGTGGGTCCCAGAGCCTCCACACCACTGGAGTCAAGCTAGCCGGGCTGATGAGAGGTGTTACCTCGAAACCGGTCCGGTCCTCGGATGCTTGATTCCGGTCTGGGAAAGATATGGCTGTTGTAGTTCGGACTGGACTGTTCCCATGGGGCACAGGGTCAGAGCTGATTTGCATAAAGCCATTATCTGACCCAGGGTGGTGTGGAGTGCAAAAAACGATGGATTTAGGCTCAGATCCTTGTACTGGGGTGAATGTAAGACATTGATCTACATTCTGTCCATCAAATTGTTTTTTGTAATTTTCTCCCTGAGTGTACTGGGGTAGCTCAGACGTGGGTCCCAGAGCCTCCACACCACTGGAGTCAAGCTAGCCGGGCTGATGAGAGGTGTTACCTCGAAACCGGTCCGGTCCTCGGATGCTTGATTCCGGTCTGGGAAAGATATGGATGTTGTAGTTCGGACTGGACTGTTCCCATGGGGCACAGGGTCAGAGCTGATTTGCATAAAGCCATTATCTGACCCAGGGTGGTGTGGAGTGCAAATAACGATGGATTTAGGCCCAGATCCTTGTACTGGGGTGAATGTAAGACATTGATCTACATTCTGTCCATCAAATTGTTTTTTGTAATTTTCTCCCTGAGTGTACTGGGGTAGCTCAGACGTGGGTCCCAGAGCCTCCACACCACTGGAGTCAAGCTAGCCGGGCTGATGAGAGGTGTTACCTCGAAAACGGTCCGGTCCTCGGATGCTTGATTCTGGTCTGGGAAAGATATGGCTGTTGTAGTTCGGACTGGACTGTTCCCATGGGGCACAGGGTCAGAGCTGATTTGCATAAAGCCATTATCTGACCCAGGGTGGTGTGGAGTGCAAAAAACGATGGATTTAGGCCCAGGTCCTTGTACTCGGGTGAATGTAAGACATTGATCTACATTCTGTCCATCAAATTGTTTTTTGTAATTTTCTCCCTGAGTGTACTGGGGTAGCTCAGACGTGGGTCCCAGAGCCTCCACACCACTGGAGTCAAGCTAGCCGGGCTGATGAGAGGTGTTACCTCGAAACCGGTCCGGTCCTCGGATGCTTGATTCCGGTCTGGGAAAGATATGGCTGTTGTAGTTCGGACTGGACTGTTCCCATGGGGCACAGGGTCAGAGCTGATTTGCATAAAGCCATTATCTGACCCAGGGTGGTGTGGAGTGCAAAAAACGATGGATTTAGGCCCAGATCCTTGTACTGGGGTGAATGTAAGACATTGATCTACATTCTGTCCATCAAATTGTTTTTTGTAATTTTCTCACTGAGTGTACTGGGGTAGCTCAGACGTGGGTCCCAGAGCCTCCACATCACTGTAGTCAAGCTAACCGGGCTGATGAGAGGTGTTACCTCGAAACCGGTCGGGTCCTCGGATGCTTGATTCCGGTCTGGGAAAGATATGGCTGTTGTAGTTCAGACTGGACTGTTCCCATGGGGCACAGGGTCAGAGCTGATTTGCATAAAGCCATTATCTGACCCAGGGTGGTGTGGAGTGCAAAAAACGATGGATTTAGGCCCAGATCGTTGTACTGGGGTGAATGTAAGACATTGATCTATATTCTGTCCATCAAATTGTTTTTTGTAATTTTCTCCCTGAGTGTACTGGGGTAGCTCAGACGTGGGTCCCAGAGCCTCCACACCACTGGAGTCAAGCTAGCCGGGCTGATGAGAGGTGTTACCTCGAAACCGGTCCGGTCCTCGGATGCTTGATTCCGGTCTGGGAAACGTATGGCTGTTGTAGTTCGGACTGGACTGTTCCCATGGGGCACAGGGTCAGAGCTGATTTGCATAAAGCCATTATCTGACCCAGGGTGGTGTGGAGTGCAAAAAATGATGGATTTAGGCCCAGATCCTTGTATTGGGGTGAATGTAAGACATTGATCTACATTCTGTCCATCAAATTGTTTTTTGTAATTTTCTCCCTGAGTTTACTGGGGTAGCTCAGACGTGGGTCCCAGAGCCTCCACACCACTGGAGTCAAGCTAGCCGGGCTGCTGAGAGGTGTTACCTCGAAACCGGTCCGGTCCTCGGATGCTTGATTCCGGTCTGGGAAAGATATGGCTGTTGTAGTTCGGACTGGACTGTTCCCATGGGGCACAGGGTCAGAGTTGATTTGCATAAAGCCATTATCTGACCCAGGGTGGTGTGGAGTGCAAAAAACAATGGATTTAGGCCCAGATCCTTGTACTGGGGTGAATGTAAGACATTGATCTACATTCTGTCCATCAAATTGTTTTTTGTAATTTTCTCCCTGAGTGTACTGGGGTAGCTCAGACGTGGGTCCCAGAGCCTCCACACCACTGGAGTCAAGCTAGCCGGGCTGATGAGAGCTGTTACCTCGAAACCGGTCCGGTCCTCGGATGCTTGATTCTGGTCTGGGAAAGATATGGCTGTTGTAGTTCGGACTGGACTGTTCCCATGGGGCACAGGGTCAGAGCTGATTTGCATAAAGCCATTATCTGACCCAGGGTGGTGTGGAGTGCAAAAAACAATGGATTTAGGCCCAGATCCTTGTACTGGGGTGAATGTAAGACATTGATCTACATTCTGTCCATCAAATTGTTTTTTGTAATTTTCTCCCTGAGTGTACTGGGGTAGCTCAGACGTGGGTCCCAGAGCCTCCACACCACTGGAGTCAAGCTAGCCGGGCTGATGAGAGGTGTTACCTCGAAACCGGTCCGGTCCTCGGATCCTTGATTCCGGTCTGGGAAAGATATGGCTGTTGTAGTTCAGACTGGACTGTTCCCATGGGGCACAGGGTCAGAGCTGATTTGCATAAAGCCATTATCTGACCCAGGGTGGTGTGGAGTGCAAAAAACGATGGATTTAGGCCCAGATCCTTGTACTGGGGTGAATGTAAGACATTGATCTACATTCTGTCCATCAAATTGTTTTTTGTAATTTTCTCCCTGAGTGTACTGGGGTAGCTCAGACGTGGGTCCCAGAGCCTCCACACCACTGGAGTCAAGCTAGCCGGGCTGATGAGAGGTGTTACCTCGAAACCAGTCCGGTCCTCGGATGCTTGATTCCGGTCTGGGAAAGATATGGCTGTTGTAGTTCGGACTGGACTGTTCCCATGGGGCACAGGGTCAGAGCTGATTTGCATAAAGCCATTATCTGACCCAGGGTGGTGTGGAGTGCAAAAAACGATGGATTTAGGCCCAGATCCTTGTACTGGGGTGAATGTAAGACATTGATCTACATTCTGTCCATCAAATTGTTTTTTGTAATTTTCTCACTGAGTGTACTGGGGTAGCTCAGACGTGGGTCCCAGAGCCTCCACATCACTGGAGTCAAGCTAGCCGGGCTGATGAGAGGTGTTACCTCGAAACCGGTCCGGTCCTCGGATGCTTGATTCCGGTCTGGGAAAGATATGGCTGTTGTAGTTCGGACTGGACTGTTCCCATGGGGCACAGGGTCAGAGCTGATTTGCATAAAGCCATTATCTGACCCAGGGTGGTGTGGAGTGCAAAAAACGATGGATTTATGCCCAGATCCTTGTACTGGGGTGAATGTAAGACATTGATCTATATTCTGTCCATCAAATTGTTTTTTGTAATTTTCTCCCTGAGTGTACTGGGGTAGCTCAGACGTGGGTCCCAGAGCCTCCACACCACTGGAGTCAAGCTAGCCGGGCTGATGAGAGGTGTTACCTCGAAACCGGTCCGGTCCTCGGATGCTTGATTCCGGTCTGGGAAAGATATGGCTGTTGTAGTTCGGACTGGACTGTTCCCATGGGGCACAGGGTCAGAGCTGATTTGCATAAAGCCATTATCTGACCCAGGGTGGTGTGGAGTGCAAAAAACGATGGATTTAGGCCCAGATCCTTGTACTGGGGTGAATGTAAGACATTGATCTACATTCTGTAAATCAAATTGTTTTTTGTAATTTTCTCCCTGAGTGTACTGGGGCAGCTCAGTCGTGGGTCCCAGAGCCTCCACACCACTGGAGTCAAGCTAGCCGGGCTGATGAGAGGTGTTACCTCGAAACCGGTCCGGTCCTCGGATGCTTGATTCCGGTCTGGGAAAGATATGGATGTTGTAGTTCGGACTGGACTGTTCCCAGGGGGCACAGGGTCAGAGCTGATTTGCATAAAGCCATTATCTGACCCAGGGTGGTGTGGAGTGCAAAAAACGATGGATTTAGGCCCAGATCCTTGTACTGGGGTGAATGTAAGACATTGATCTACATTCTGTTCATCAAATTGTTTTTTGTAATTTTCTCCCTGAGTGTACTGGGGTAGCTCAGACGTGGGTCCCAGAGCCTCCACACCACTGGAGTCAAGCTAGCCGGGCTGATGAGAGGTGTTACCTCGAAACCGGTCCGGTCCTCGGATGCTTGATTCCGGTCTGGGAAAGATATGGCTGTTGTAGTTCGGACTGGACTGTTCCCATGGGGCACAGGGTCAGAGCTGATTTGCATAAAGCCATTATCTGACCCAGGGTGGTGTGGAGTGCAAAAAACGATGGATTTAGGCCCAGATCCTTGTACTGGGGTGAATGTAAGACATTGATCTACATTCTGTCCATCAAATTGTTTTTTGTAATTTTCTCCCTGAGTGTACTGGGGTAGCTCAGACGTGGGTCCCAGAGCCTCCACACCACTGGAGTCAAGCTAGCCGGGCTGATGAGAGGTGTTACCTCGAAACCGGTCCGGTCCTCGGATGCTTGATTCCGGTCTGGGAAAGATATGGCTGTTGTAGTTCGGACTGGACTGCTCCCATGCGGCACAGGGTCAGAGCTGATTTGCATAAAGCCATTATCTGACCCAGGGTGGTGTGGAGTGCAAAAAACGATGGATTTAGGCCCAGATCCTTGTACTGGGGTGAATGTAAGACATTGATCTACATTCTGTCCATCAAATTGTTTTTTGTAATTTTCTCCCTGAGTGTACTGGGGTAGCTCAGACGTGGGTCCCAGAGCCTCCACACCACTGGAGTCAAGCTAGCCGGGCTGATGAGAGGTGTTACCTCGAAACCGGTCCGGTCCTCGGATGCTTGATTCCGGTATGGGAAAGATATGGCTGTTGTAGTTCGGACTGGACTGTTCCCATGGGGCACAGGGTCAGAGCTGATTTGCATAAAGCCATTATCTGACCCAGGGTGGTGTCGAGTGCAAAAAACGATGGATTTAGGCCCAGATCCTTGTACTGGGGTGAATGTAAGACATTGATCTACATTCTGTCCATCAAATTGTTTTTTGTAAATTTTTTCCCTGAGTGTACTGGGGTAGCTCAGACATGGGTCCCAGAGCCTCCACACCACTGGAGTCAAGCTAGCCGGGCTGATGAGAGGTGTTACCTCGAAACCGGTTCGGTCCTCGGATGCTTGATTCCGGTCTGGGAAAGATATGGCTGTTGTAGTTCGGACTGGACTGTTCCCATGGGGCACAGGGTCAGAGCTGATTTGCATAAAGCCATTATCTGACCCAGGGTGGTGTGGAGTGCAAAAAACGATGGATTTAGGCCCAGATCCTTGTACTGGGGTGAATGTAAGACATTGATCTACATTCTGTCCATCAAATTGTTTTTTGTAATTTTCTCCCTGAGTGTACTGGGGTAGCTCAGACGTGGGTCCCAGAGCCTCCACACCACTGGAGTCAAGCTAGCCGGGCTGATGAGAGGTGTTACCTCGAAACCGGTTCGGTCCTCGGATGCTTGATTCTGGTCTGGGAAAGATATGGCTGTTGTAGTTCGGACTGGACTGTTCCCATGGGGCACAGGGTCAGCGCTGATTTGCATAAAGCCATTATCTGACCCAGGATGGTGTGGAGTGCAAAAAACGATGGATTTAGGCCCAGATCCTTGTACTGGGGTGAATGTAAGACATTGATCTACATTCTGTCCATCAAATTGTTTTTTGTAATTTTCTCCCTGAGTGTACTGGGGTAGCTCAGACGTGGGTCCCAGAGCCTCCACACCACTGGAGTCAAGCTAGCCGGGCTGATGAGAGGTGTTACCTCGAAACCGGTCTGGTCCTCGGATGCTTGATTCCGGTCTGGGAAAGATATGGCTGTTGTAGTTCGGACTGGACTGTTCCCATGGGGCACAGGGTCAGAGCTGATTTGCATAAAGCCATTATCTGACCCAGGGTGGTGTGGAGTGCAAAAAACGATGGATTTAGGCCCAGATCTTGTACTGGGGTGAATGTAAGACATTGATCTACATTCTGTCCATCAAATAGTTTTTTGTAATTTTCTCCCTGAGTGTACTGGGGTAGCTCAGACGTGGGTCCCAGAGCCTCCACACCACTGGAGTCAAGCTAGCCGGGCTGATGAGAGGTGTTACCTCGAAACCGGTCCGGTCCTCGGATGCTTGATTCCAGTCTGGGAAAGATATGGCTGTTGTAGTTCGGACTGGACTGTTCCCATGGGGCACAGGGTCAGAGCTGATTTGTATAAAGCCATTATCTGACCCAGGGTGGTGTGGGGTGGAAAAAACAGTGGATTTAGGCCCAGATCCTTGTACTGGGGTGAATGTAAGACATTGATCTACATTCTGTCCATCAAATTGGTTTTTGTAATTTTCTCCCTGAGTGTACTGGGGTAGCTCAGACGTGGGTCCCAGAGCCTCCACACCACTAGAGTCAAGCTAGCCGGGCTGATGAGAGGTGTTACCTCGAAACCGGTCCGGTCCTCGGATGCTTGATTACGTTCTGGGAAAGATATGGCTGTTGTAGTTCGGACTGGACTGTTCCCATGGGGCACATGGTCAGAGCTGATTTGCATAAAGCCATTATCTGACCCAGGGTGGTGTGGAGTGCAAAAAACGATGGATTTAGGCCCAAATCCTTGTACTGGGGTGAATGTAAGACATTGATCTACATTCTGTCCATCAAATTGTTTTTTGTAATTTTCTCGTTGAACAGATCAATGGCACAATTAAAAACAGAATTTCAAAAATGTGTTTAGCTACAGGAATAAAATGGACTGATGCACTTCCACTTGTTTTGATGTCTTTGAGAAGCACTCCAGACAAAAAAACAGGTCTTAGCCCTCATGACATACTCAAGGGAAGAGTAATGAGACAGGCTTTTGTTCCAGTCAGAAAGTTATTAGCAATAAATGATAGTGCAATTTTAGACTATTGTAAGCAGCTCTCTGGCGTCGTAACTTCTGTATTCCATCAGGTGGGAACAGATGTGATTTCAAAAGAAAAGGAGCAGGCTCATTATCTATTGCCAGGAGATTGGGTCAGGACAAAGTTTCATTGGAGGAGGAACTGTTTGGTATCCAGGTGGCAAAAAGCAAGACAAGTGATATTAGTTACAGCAAATGCCGTAAAGTGCAGAGGTCTGAAAAGGTGGATGCATGCAAGCCATACCCTTCGTGTACCTGTACCTGATAACCCTGATGAAGATAGTGACAACACTACAGCTGATTCAGATTCAGAAGAAGAACCTGGAGATCCAGATTCTTCAGATCGACAGGGAAGTCGACATCTGGAAAATTCAGAACAAGATCAAGCATCAAATGAAAAAGATCTAGACATTGTTGTTGTTGATTCAGGGAATGATGAAGATGTTCTAGGAAAAAGAATCTGTGTCAGAAGAGATTCAAGATCAGGAGAGTATTGAAAAGTACATTGGAAACTCTGAAAACAGGAACGGAAAATCTGGAACTGGGAAGTTAGAAGTAATTCCGGAAGAAGAGGACGAATTGCCAAGTACCAGCTACAGAGATGTTGTTCCTAACGGAGTGAAGCTGCCGAGTAAAGAAGTTCCTAGATACAGTATTGAAATCTCTGAACTGATTCGGATGACAGTGATGAAGAGTCTGAAATAAGAAGATTCAGAAAAAGGGGTTGGAAAGCTGAATGTAATGAAATTGAGCCTAAAAAGAAACTTTTGAGAAAAGGTGATGTTTGGCCAAAAGAAGACTTGAAATTCAAATTGGTTAATAGAACAAAAGAACAAGTCAACGAAATATCAAGTCAGAAGAGTGATTCAGACAAAAAAGAGCAACCTGGAAAGAAGATTGAAGTAATTACTAGAAAGAGCAAGAGATCATTGAAGCCAAATCACAAGTACAAATCTCCAGAGTGGGCCTATATTTTGATCCCACCAGTAGTTGAGGTTAGCAGTAGCAGTCAAGAAGATTTGGAAGAAAATAGTGACAACGATTAGGGTTTAGTTTTCTTTAGGTTGAGGTTTGCTTTTGGCATAAGGCTGAAGAAATTGTGTTAGGTGACACAAGGTCGAAGAAATTGTGTTAGCCGGATACATTTTATGGACACAAGGCCGAAGAAAAGCTGTTTGAGGATTACTAAAAAAAAAAAAACTAAACGGGGAGGGTGTGTTAGATACTGATGTTAGATACTGATACTAATTTTAAGTTTTTAAATTTTTGTTTTAGTTTGAGCTGAGTGAAAATGCCTAATACTGATAATTCAAGGTGTGCAATTCTTAGAAGATGTTGTAAAATGTCTTCTATTTGTGTGATTCTAATCATTCTAGTTTTGTTAATTTTGGCAGTCATCTATCCTCTTGGCGTTGATAGGGAGGACTACAAGGTGAACATGACAAGCAAAGCTGAATCTAAACAAGCTGCTCATGATATTGCAGGCAAAACTAATAGGGTTATTGAGCATAAACCAGAGATCCATCAGTACAGATCTGTTGGAGATTTTTCTACTAATTCATTTTCTAGACTCTTATCGGAGTATGTTAGAGTCATGGATGTTAAGGATTGTTATGTGTGTGTTAAGCTTCCTACTTCAGTTTCTGAAGGGGTCAAGTATAATATGCTTCCCCTTACTTATGGAATAACATGCAGTGTTATATCAAGCTTGTTTTATTAAACAGGTCGTCTGGAGTACTATTACTCAGACTTTGATGAGATTTTTGCTAACTTAAAGGTTGTGCATAGGCTTAATAAAGTTAGGCTTGCTAAACAGATGAGGGAATTCTTTCTAGTAACAAATGAACTCACCTACGAGTACGCTTACAAGAATAATTTAACTTGCAAAATGAGAGATGAAGAAAGATCTTTCCTTGATCAGGTTGAGGAGAGAAGAGCGATTTACAAAAGGAATGAGATGCTGAAACAGACTAAATCCAAGTTTTGGCAGATCGAGGACGAGAAGCTTAATGGAGAAAATAGATATGCTGCTATTCACATAGATGATCCAGTTAGTGGAAAGTTCTGCATTAGAAGGGATAACACGCTTTATGACAATTATTTTGTTGGTGCTGGCCAATGTGAGGACACTTATCGAATTGTAGGGGGATGGGAATTTAAAGGTGGTAGAGACCCAATTTTCCCAGGAATCTATTTTGTTTGTGGGAACAAAGCATATTTCAGTCTCCCAGACCATTGGTATGGTACATGTTACCTTGGTCTTGTCTTTCCTAAAATTTTCCATGTTGACAGAAATGGGGAAGGATCATTTGAAATTGGCAAACATCTGAATAGATACAAAAGAGAAAGATTTTCTGAGATCATGGGAGATATATTTGGCGCCATAATTCCTATGGTAGGGATAACCTTGAATTCAATCAAAATCATAAAGGTTTCCACAATTGTTGACAGGTTGTCCACTGATACTGCAGGCGGTTTTCAGTTGGTTAATACTGAGCTCATTGCCACCAGAAGCATGGTTATGCAAAACCGGCTTGCGTTAGAATCCTTCTAGCAAAAGAGGGAGGAGTCTGTGGGATTTTGCATGTTCAGCATTGCTGCACATATATCCCAGACAAAAGTCAGAACATAGAATTATTGATCAAGAATATCACAGAATTTCACTCAGAAATAGAACCCATGGAAAGTGACAGTTTTTCTGAACGATTGGAAAAAAGATTTGGGGCAATTAAAGAATGGTTTGCAGAAATTGGCAGTTCAATCATTGGCAAAGTTCTTTACCCTGTAATATTCATTGTTATAGTGACACTTTTGTTAAAAATCAGTTGCATGATTCACAAAAGAAAGAAGCACGCGAGGGAAAAAAGAAGGATTTATAAACTCAGAAAAGCTCAGGAGAAGGAGATAGAAATGGCTGAATTACGCAGAGCTCAATATGAGAGTACCAGACAGAATGATGAAACAGGAGTTTAGATTTACTAACACAGAGAGAGATCATTATATGACATTACTAAAAGTAAAATTTAGAATACATTTTTGGGTTTGTTTGGTGATTTATAAATCACCAGATGAGGGAGTTGATGAAGCGAACTTTTAGAATACATTTTGAATTAAAGCACGCTGAATTAAAACTCCCATAATTTTAATTTACTAGTGAGTGTTGCATGTTTTGCACGTTTTTGTACTGAAACAACCTAGAATAATGTGCACCTACACAAACACGCAGGTTTAATTATTTGTGCTCTTGTCAAGTTTGTCATTCCGTTTTAAATAATACATTTACCTTGTCTTTTGTTTTGTCGAACATTAACTGCAGCTGTTTCAAATAATAGCATGTGCATTCTTTTAAATGTGCTTTTGTTTATGTTGTGTCTTTTCATGTGATTGTGCTATGTTTGTCTTTTGTATGCAAAGCTAGGTAACATAGACTAATGGGTTAATATTAGCAAAGGGGGTGGGTAACATAATAATTATCATTTCCTGAATTAATTATTGTCTTGTGTTTCCTTGCATACTAGAGTCATGCTAAAAGAGGCCTGTGGCCTATTTCTAAAATGGATGTCCGAAGTCCTGTCAAAGTTGGGCCTTGCACAGCAGCATATGAAAAGGAAAATATTTTCTTCAATAATTCTTTGAAAGCCGCTCGAAAAAGCAAGGCTGTGTGGAAGTAGTGAATGTTCTTTTTGACGGAACTTTCATGGTCAAGGATAGGATGTGCAGCTTGGACGGAGGAAGCATTGGTTAACTTTACCTAATGTTGCGAGCCACGTAAGAGCCTGTGACACTATTAGTCTATGAACAATGCCGCTCTTGAAGAAACGTGATTTTTGCTATGCGAAAGGCAAATGACTTCATAGGACGACATCTCTTGTCCAATCGTGTTACGTGTTGCTCGAATATTTGTATTCTTTTAGTTAGTTTTAGATAGGAAAAAGGTATAAAAATTGCCCCCTTGCAAAGAGCACTGCTGGCTCGTTCCTGTGCTCCAGAGATGCTGACGAACTTTCGTTTCACGTAAGATCCATTAAGACTTTTCTTTAGTTTAAGTTAGGGAAATAGGGTTTAGGGAATTATCCTAAATGTTTGAGCATGTCTCATGCTGATTTGGTTTGAGCTGACAGTCAAATGTGCCTTTCTAATAAATAATTTTGCTTAATAAAAATGCTAATAAAAGAATTTATGCTTCAAAATGCATTTTGCTCAATAATAAAGTTAATAAAATAGATTTTGAAAGGACAAGCTGGTCTTGTTTGTTTCCTTGAGTTACCATTAGTTAATCCATTGCCTATGATATTGACTTAATTAAATGTTTCATAAAGTGTTTCTGATTAATTAGGTCATATGATTCAGTTGGTCAATTCATGTCTCAGACATTTATGGGCCTAGTGTTAGTCTTATGAATAATGGTGAGTATCGTGGTGTAGAGTTGTTCATATGAGACTGAATTTCCTTTGGCCCGCTGGATCACAGCGCTGCGATACTGGTGCATGTGCCAAGTGCCAGTCCACACTGGTGTTCTGACAATAGTCCTTTGGGAGTGAAGGCTGAGGCTGGCTCACAAGGCTGCGCTTGCACTCCAACAACTGTTTTTTAATCCAAAGAGTCCCCCTGTCCCACCAAGGGCAGGATCTCTTACTTTAGTGATGGCTGGCACTGCTGGTGGAAAGGACAGCTTCGGACACGGCTACCCAAAAACTTCGGCCTACAGCTATGTAGAGTTGGGGAATGCGGACACAGGATTTTGCTGCTGGTTACGCTAATGTTGACAGGTGTCTGGCCATCCCATCCTCGGAGACAAAATAGGTTGTCTTACCTATGCTGCAGTAATGTGTAGATGCCGTAGAGTTGAATTACAGTAGGTTTATTGGTAGACAAAATCCTGTGCCTGACAAGCCAGACTACAGCATCTTCAGTCCCTCACCAACCGCCCTAGAATCCAATGATGTCACAAGGGCTTGAATGTGTTGCATTCCATGGAGACATCACAGGGCTGTGGTACATGAGAGATAGCGCTGAGCAGAAGAAATGCCCACAATATAACAGTTCTACAGCCAAGTTTCCAAGAAGTGTTCCAGGTTACCTCTTTTCACTCCCACCAGGACTGCAAAAGCCATAGATTATTCCACTTTCCCCTACCTTCTTTGTCTTGTGCACAGTAGTCAAAGATTGCATTTTTGTTGCCAAGCTGGTCACTGTGGTCTATATTGTGAAGACTGTCTCCTAGATCGAAAATGCCACTTACTGTTGTGTGCATGGAGCGCGACTGTCACAAGTGTGATCTCTTTTCACAGCTCTTGACTGTCTCGTTTGGTTTTTAGTGGAATCTTGTTATTTGCCTTGTGGCATCTTTTGAATGTATGGAAGCTTTAGGAGTTATGTATTGTTGGGCCGTTGCAGCATTCTTGTACTGACCGTGGAGCTGACAACATGCAATAAACCTTTGTATTCCTTGAGGATTTATCTTCCCTACACTTACTGCCTCGATAACTCTGTTAAACACATTCATGAGGTTGTGTTGGACCAGGGCAATATCAATGCTACCTCCTCTTTTCTACATTCCAGTGCAGAATAGGTGGCCTGTATCATCTGCAAGATTGCTGCCTTAGAGGAGGAGGCCCCACTTGCCCATCATCTGGGTCCTTTGGCCTAGTCAATATTCCCCTGGGTGTGAGACCCGCTGCATCCTGCCTCTTGTACTTCTCAATACTTTGTCAATTCTCACCTGATGGGAGATTTAGGTTGGCTTGTTCTTAACCATGGAGGTGTTTCAGGCTTCCTCCCAGGTGCCACCACTCTCTTCTGCCCAGGTACGCTGTCTGCAGTATCTTCATTTATGTCAATCTTCTTATACCACAAGAGAGGCGGAATTGAGCATTCAGCAGGTCACTTCATGCCAACAGTCCAGAAGGCTGGTCCACTCCAAATGTGAGCCACAAAAAGGGCCATGACAAGCTCGATGCCTCCTTCATCTCCCACCATCCCAATTAAGTATGCAAGTGCAATCTTCAAACTCTCTCTCTAGCTCAGCATAACCACCACTAGCTGTTGTTGATCCCAGTGGAAGTCTCACTGCCCCACTATCTTTGGCGTCTTTGCCACATCCTCAAAGGGTAGGCTCCATCTCACTGATCGTCCACTCCATCTCTGCTGCAGTCAAGTAGTTTTGTTGTCTTTCTCTACCTCATTGATGAGGGAGTTGGGGGATCAGAGATAATCAGGGGATGTCCCAATTCCTTTCCCAAGCCTCACCCCCCACAACCCTCCCCCATAAGCAGCAGCAATACCTTGAGCTTCCTTACACCTGTGAACATATCTGTGCTGAGGTTTGTCTTCCCATCACTTTCATATTGTGTGACGATTGAGGTACAAGTCTTTATTGACGGCTCTTCCACACACCTCACTCTCAGACCCCCATAGCCCCTCCAGGCGATAAAAACCCAAACAGTCTGTGTGGCGCAGAGTTATCACCAGGGCCAAAGGTGAGTTTAAATACACAAGCCTAGTATTTGATTGCAGAAATTGTACTTGGAGCATAACATCTGTGTTCAATTTTTATGCATTCCTGGGGCAGTTTTATATCACTAAAGTGGCTGCAGGTTTTTGGCCGAACCTACTTCTAAAAAGCATTACACAGGAAAAAAATGATCACCTGCAGGATGAAAAGTGGACCTTTGATCATTTGCTTCCAGGAGTAGCAACATGGAAAATAGGGAATGTATTTGGTGGTGTACATGTGCTAGATTATAGATCCAGTCATTCAGGCCTGAAAGCCCTGGCAAGACAGACCAAATGTGCCCAACATGTTCCTATGGATGTTCGTTGCCACAGTACTAAAGCTGTACCTCACTGATGAGCCGAAGTAGGTCTATACTCATATAGGTTGCTTGTATTCTCTTCTGGAGGGGACCTGGCTGAGCATTTCAGGATGGGCCGTTCTTATTGGAACAAGAGTAGGCTGATTTGCACATGGCAGATCTCTCTCTGGTGGGCTAGAAACAGTATTTTGGAATGTGGCCCCCAAGCGATCTCCAATGATTAAAAATAATTCAAGCATTCCTTTTATCACCTTTTTAGGTCTCGCTAGAGTCAGCGCGCATGCGCTGCTCTTGCGATCAATTTAGTAGCTGCTTTGAAAAGTGCTACCCAGGCCGGCCACCATCTTGCTAGAACAAGCACAGGCGCGTGACGTGCACAGCTTTTTTTCATGTCGCGCCCGCACACACGCAAAACGCGCGGTTTTTTTAATTTAATTTGTGCGCACACATGCGCGCACACACAACTCCCAGCCGGTCGCACGGCCAATGCCTGTTTATTTCGCATCTACAGCACTCATATAAATGTTGCGATAAAATACAGCTCTCTTGCCAGGACCTGCTTTGTTATATTCTTTCTGGCTATTGCGTATGTACCAAGACTCATCTTACACTGCTCCCCTCCCTGTGTGTTCTTTTATATTGTGCGAGGCAGAAGGATCTTAAACCCATGTTAAATGCTGTGCGCTTGTCAGCTCGAGTTGGGCAAAGTAAGAAGAGCGAGTGCTTCACAGCACCCTTAGCTGTTCCTTCATCGCACCCGTAGTGTTCCTTCATCGTCCCAGATGCATTGTTTCTGAGGCTCCCCGGTTGGAGTGATTGCGTACTCATGCTGCCCTGACGAAAACTCTTGCATGCCGTGCCACGGCATGCGGGGAGAGCGTTTCCACGTCAACCCTTCAGGAGCATGACACCATGATGATTTTTTTTCTTCTCAGTTAAGCCCTCCGAGGCTCTTAGATAGCGTGGCTTACATAACTCAGCAAGGGTTTGGAGATGGCTGGGATCTAATCAGACTGCAGGTTTTTAGCTGAATCATAATAAAAGAAAGTTTAATGAGTGTATAAGATGCTCATCTGTCTGTATTCTAGGCTGTCTACAGCCTGGCATGTTATATGAGCAACATGTGGTAGCCAGAGTGATAAGATTTTTAAAAAGTGCAAAAAAAACTGGACATAAAATAGACATATAAATAGGATTATATTTTGGCACTGTCTGGAGATGGGGGGTCGTGAAAGGCCTTACATGACAGCACTTGTGAGTGTGTAGACAATTAAAATCACAAATAAACAAAGCTCAGGTCCTATGGTTGGTATTTCTGTGGTAATAACACCGAGAAAACTAACGGAAATTTGACATCTTGTATCCGCTGCAATTTAAATGACCCAATGCAGAGAGTTGCCAACCTTCTTGCATGAGTGGGGCAGGGAGACCCTTTTCTGAGTCCTTTGTAGAAAGTGTTGCTCATGCCATTGGACACGTGACTTGGCACAGGTCAAAGTCTAGTGCTTAATTCTTAAAATAGTATGTGCCAGAGCCCTAACCAGGAGGCCACTGCAGCTTGCACCATCCATTGCCCTGTCATTGCTGCCAATGATGGTACCAAAACAACTACTAACCATCTCGCTCACCTGTAAGAGTGACAGTTCAGAATATTCTGGGTTCCCAAAGCTAAAGGAATGGCTGGGGAGGCAGATATTTGTTTTTCTCCAACAAAAAGATAGTTTTTACTGGATTAACAATATGCTTTTACATAATACAGCTATTATGCCACAAATCCAATCTTTAATAAGACACTATTGCCAGTGGCGTAACAAAACTTGAGGGGGCCCCCCCTGCAAAGTACATGAAGGGGGCCCACCTGTCCACCCGGCTCACCACCTTCCACTTTGCCCCACCGCCCAAAAATCTAGTACATTTTGATTTGAAACCCCCAATATTTAATGAAATACCTCTATATTGTCTTGCTCAAAGTTCTAATGAGAAAGTGGGAAACGCTCTTAACATATAAAACGATGTCATTTGTAACATTGTCAAGAGCAGATTATTTAACTGAGACAGCAATCAGAAGAGAGCGGTCCTGTTGTCTCTGGAACTGCGTATCGCTGAAGGACAAAGAAAAACTATGTAGGGCCTGAATTCGAATTTAAATTGCTGGACAATAACTTGAAACTGTCACAGCAGCTCTACAGAACTGATTGTCTTTATTAATGCCAAATGCTGAGAAAAATAGAGTGTATTTCAAATTTAAGGAAGCCAGATGGTGTTGTGTTCCATCATTACCACCCACTTGACTTCAGGATTCTAAGACACTGTGCTGAGTGCTGGTCTAACATTATTTAAATTCTGTTACTCCCTGCAGGAGTGTCAAAGTTCATTCAACTTATTTCTCGTGAGTTTTCTGGTAAATAACAAAGGAGATGGAAATTATTACCTCACATCTGAATGATAAATATTTTTTTTTTAAACATGCATTTGATTATAATTTAGCCCTTCTTAAGCTGCTCATCTGGTTGTACCATTCTTGATGATATGAAGCGAGAAAATTTGCTATTTTGACTTAGGCAGTCTACGAAAGAAGAAGTTAGTGCAATCAATAGCGTGTGAATACTACCAATGTATCTTACATGTTAGAGTAGTGTAACACATATTAAAATAAATGCCAGACTGCCTACTTCCCATGAAACACACCCACAAACCTCAAGCTCACATTTGAAAAAGGCTTTGTGGGTTCAACCAACTCTGAATTCTGTGAATTTTGGGCAAGGCAGAATTCATCAACCTTTATTTCCTAAGGGGAAACAACCTTAACAAAGCGGTCATTACATCGTGTTACCTTTACAACGGGGTCGTTACAACGACCACGTTGTTACATCGCTGTACATTACAACGCAAGTCGTTACAACGACTTACTCTAGATGATACTCTAAACTAAGGAATAGTGCAATTTACTATTCCAAAACCTTCTTACTGTTGCACACACTGGAGTTGGAATAGTAAATGATACTATTCCAAAATCCAGTACGCCATCTAGAGCAAGTTGTTGTAATGACTTGTGTTGTAATGTACTGCGATGTAACAATGCGGTTGTTATAACGACTGCGTTGTAATCACAGGCATTGTAAACGCATGTGATGTATTGGTATATATTCTTACTAAGAGATGTGTGGATGAAGTACATCTGTAGATGTAGAGTTAGTTTCTGCATCATGATGCTCTTTCCCTAAGGTAATATTTCACATTGAGGGGATGTGAGCACACTTGTAATACAAAGAGAACTGATGTAAAGAGCCTCGGCATTTCATATAACCTCAGAAACACTTATGCAGAGTTTAAGCATTTTGAAGCTTTGCTAAAGTTAGCTTTTTTGCTGAACTTTGTACAATAATTTGTAATTTGGGCCATCATATTCGCAGATGGCGGCACGAGGGTCATCCTAAGGATTGGGAGGGACATGGGCCAAGCATATTTTGGGGGCCCCTGTAAGGAACAGTTTTGAATTTATGATTCTATTTCACCTCTTTCATGCCCTCTTTGGCCAAGTCCCTGACAGTGCACAGACTCACTTGTCCAAATTCTAAATGTGGCACATGTAATATTCAGGGACTAGGATGTGTGTTTTCAATATTGTAACACAGCAGATGTTTGCAAATATTATTGCAAATAATCTCTGTGACGAACTCCCATTTCCCATAAGCAAGGTCATTATTTGATCTAAAAGAAACTATTTCATGGATGTTGCATGAAACAAACACAAATGTATCTACACAATTTAATAGACACACATATCATCCACAGTGAAAATAAAGCAAAGGAAAATTGTATTTAAAACAATCTGTTTAAGAATCATTCAAAGCAATCAGGGCAAGCAAGACTCCACAGAACAAAGCTGGCTCTATCAGATGGCCTCCTGAAATGCTGAGGGCCTGGGCTAGAGCCCACTTTGCCCATGCCTTAAATCGTCTCTGGCATCGGCCCTTAATTGGTTGCAACAATCTCCCATCCAGTAATGGCAACCTAATAAGAGGCAGCAATCGTGACCTAGGGAAAACAAAGGAGGCGCTAGCAAAAGGACCGCACAGACATACTGAGACAAGAGCCCACTCTGATGTACCTAGTCGCAGCAAGCAACCCCCCAAAAAAACAGCAGTGCCATCACAACCCCATAGGAACTCCACCCAGCCCCTCCATCCCTTGCAGCGACCAGAGTCACTGGACCCTCTATTCAACAAACATCACTCAATCCAATGCCCTCGCAGGGCTTCCTGCAGGCTATACTGGGCTGCATGTAAAATGTTTGCAGAGAAAAGGCCTTGTCTACGAGAGCTTTCATATACCGTAAAAAATGCAGGGCCAGCTGCAGAGGCCTTTATTATACCTTTAACCCCTTCGAAGCTAATGACGAGCTGGGCTCGTCATGGCGCTTACCTGCCGTGCGCGGATGACAAGGCCAGCTCGTCATGATTTATGGGATTTTGTTGTTTTTAGCGCAGGACGGGAAAACGCCTAGCAGCCATGTGGTTAAAAAGCTTTAGAGTGTAAATTAGAAACATGATGTCTCTTCTGCCTCAAGTCAGGCTACAGCACTGTGCGTTATTAAGACGCTGCTTTTGAACAGCAAACCCCTTTTTTAAATTGGTCAGCCGTTTACACTGCACAACACAGCCCAGCCCTGCCCCACCCTTGGCCCCGCCCTGAGGCCATGTCCACGAAGCAACTTACTATGCAGTTTGAATACAAACTCTTCACTGAAGTTCAGAAGTAATTGTGTTATATTAGGATTGTAACTCATAACTGTAAGTAACTAAAGAATCTCTGCGATAAAAGCAGGAACTCACTGAGCTACCTACCAACATAAAATACACTTTGTGATCTGTATGTACACGTTCTTTGCAGCAAGCATATTAACAGTCTGTGCTATTGCAGGAAGGGTGAAAACCGCCACTGGCCAAAAGGCTGATCGTGCTTCAGCAGGAACATTATTCATTAAAGTTATATTGGCATGATTTTATTTGTTGCCAGAAAACTCCTGGACACAAGTTTATCAGAATTTGTTTGTTTATTTGTGAAAACACAGCACTTGAGGGGAGAGGTGTTCCCCCCATTGTCATAATTAAAAGAGCCGATTCCCCTGATTCTTTCTCACTCAAAGAGAGAACAAGTAAAACAAAAGGAAGCGGGCCCAGCACTGGCTGCAACCATTCACAAATACACAACACGGGCCTCTGCTCTGCAAGAAGCAAAAGTATAAGCAAACAGAAGCACCATCTGGAGAGGGAAACCTGGCGTTCGCAACAAAACAGCTGAATCAAACAATACTCCATTATTCAAAGAAAAACTGTTCCTACTTTGGAACTTAAAAACGTTGGGAAAAGGAGACCCGTCCACTTCGAGTGAAGCATGCAGCAATCATCAGAGCAAGCCAGCCCCATGATGTCGGACACCAAGCTCATGGTGTCACAAACTCTGTGCCACACCGTCCTGCTGCCGTGGGCTGCCCTGAAGTGTCCGTCTGTCGAGGTCAGGGAGGACAATAAAGCTTCAGCCGGTGGCAGCAATTAACGAGGGCCCAGGTCCACTGGCAGGAAACAAATAACATGATGCCACAGCCTGCACGGAGTCCGGACACTGCAGCGAAGTCAGAGTCTGTTCACGTGACCTGACAGGCTCCAGCGGCCCAGTCGAGCAGCAGATGGCGCCAATTCAAGATAGTAAATGCCCATGATCATATGCAGATAATGTCCCAGGTGGCCACAAACAGGTGTCAGCGGCTCTAACGGGAGTCGATGGAGTGGCGCCAGTTTCCAGCCTGTCATTTATTTGAGGGGACTGAAGCACAACTTTTAAACTATGTCCCAGTCGAACGTTACTGTAAAATACTGTACTTTGTGTGAGGGGGCCACCCTGGAGCTCGGGGGCCCCCTCAACGCGTGGGCTGCGGGGCCCTGTGTTACGCCATGGGAAGACTTCTTCACAAGCCTGAAGAATAATGATCCCTGCATGGCAATTGGATAGCACTCGTGCTCCACACAATATGAACAAATGTGCTCCTTTCTGATAATTGCACCCCTATTTGAACATAGACTGTGTAACAGCTACTTTGGCCTGTGAAATGCCATGGTATATCTTCTGAGTATGCTCCAATTTAACAGTGTTGCTGTTAAAGATATTAGACCAGTATGTATCAAAAGGCTTTTCGCATAGAGTGTTTGCAAATGTTGCATCTATTTCCAAACCAGTCTTTACTTTCGTGATTCCACCTATACACTAATAGGTCGTGCTTGGAAAATATCCAGTTGTGAAATGTCCTCCTGCAAGGAACCGCAGACCACCATCTCTGTGTTTGCATTCCCTAATGGGAACCATTTTCTTTGAAGCAGCATATGGAAGCTCGATCCTTTTTAAACAAAAAAAAGTTTCCCTTTGACAAAAAACGTCAGGGGGAGCACAGCGACCCCTCCTTCTCCCGGAGTGACCCTCCATGATAATGTTTCTTCTGTCTTTCTTTGAACAACTGTGTCATAAACAGAACATTGTAGGCACCCCTCATCTTCTAACTGAAACACACCTAGTTGCAAGTTCATTCTCTGTTGCTTCACGTAAACACAAATTCAGGACCAGAATAATCTATTTTGCTGCTTCTGTTCGCATGGTGTAAGGTGGCCCACCATCTGCAGCGTGGACCAACTTTCTCCCACGAAATATATTTTGTGCCAAAAATGTTGATGTGTACACAAATTACTTTGATTTACGTAGATCTAAAGCTGTGATAACGTCTTCAAATGGGGCGTAAAAGGTCTGATACAGCACAATAACCCCTAGGATCCACTCAAAGCCAGGTTACATTAATGCAACATTACCATATTAAACTATACAAATATACTACCCAAATAACTGAATAACATAACCACTACTCAAATTACTTCATATTTTTTACTTCACTAATTTTCAACAATAATCCTTTTTGGGTTCTGGAGTGGCGCGCTACTCACCAGAAAAGCGATTCAACACCCATCAGGGGTAACAAGTGCTATATGAATGCAAATCTTTCTTCCCCTTTTATCCCTCCGCTATCCTTCTCACTCCAAGTAACTAACTAATATCCACCACTGAAATTACTTCATATTTCACCATATTAATTCACCACTAATCCTTAGTCGGCTTCCTGAATAGCGTGCGTCAACAAGAGCTATATAAATACAAACCTTTGTCCTCCTCTTTCCTTCTGCTATCATTCCAAATCCAAATAAGTGACTAACCTATCCACCACTTAAAATGTACTTGCATGTTTCACTATACTAATTCAACACTAATCCTCTATGGGTCCCGGAGTAGCGTGCTACTCGCCGAAAAAGCGCTTCAACGCCTCGTCAGGGGTAGTAAGCGCTATATAAATGCAATTACAATACAATACATTGAGTTGAATCATACGGCAACAAAAAAATATATATATAAATTGGGCCAGCAGACTATCACATGATATCCCCCATTTAATGGGTCTTTTGAGCAAAACTCCAAATTTTGCGCTGCATAGGCTTTTTTGGTGTCATTGTGCACAAATTTATACTGGAGGAAGCACCTTAAGTGCCTATCTATCCAAGGCAGCCCGTACTCACCTTTACACCATGGCGCAATGCTAAAACATTTTTGTACAAGCGATTGATGACATCAGCATGCGACTCTGTAAATTGGGTGCTGTGTAATTTGCCCATTCGCACAGCATAGACTGCAGATTTTCACGTTGCGCTGTTCTGTACTGCTCCATATTTATTAAATCTGGTTCTCTCTCTAATCACTTTCGAGTTCCACAGAGAACTGACTGGAGCTCGCCCTTAAGTATTACTCATTCTGCAGGCCGGCCACAAGAGAGGACAAAGTGGAAACACACAAATGCCCAGCTGGTGTTTGTCTCAGACAGATAATTGTGTTACAGCCTATTTACTAAATGACAAGTTCTCCAAAGCCAGGATGTGATCACTTATAACAAGGACTACACAAATTCAGCATGTCCTTGAGGACAGGCAGTGAAAGAACAAGAAATATTAACCCTTGTCTTACCCGTTTCTGCTATGCAAGGTGATAGGATGGCAAGTTCCCAGTGACATCCTCGGTCTCAGTGAAGAATTAGGTTGGGCCTTTTACACAGCAGACCAGCTCCACGCAGCTGGAGCAAGGGAAGTAACTCATGCTTAAGGAAAGCCAATAGGCCCACCCACCTTGGGCTGAAAGACACATAGGGCCCGATGTAGGTAATTCTAATTTAATCATACAGATTCGGTATTTAAGAAGTGGTAAATTAGAGGGGGGGAAATGTAGGTAATTCAGAGTCGGTAAATACCGAATCGGTAAGATTCGGTATTTACCGATTCTGTAAATACTGAATCGGTATCCCCCATTGATGCCTATGGGCCTTGAAGCCCATAGGAATCAATGTGGAATACCGAATCGGTATTTACCGATTCGGTAAATTCCGATTTTTGCAAGGGTGCAAGGGGTGTCACTTTGACACCCTCTAGCACCCCAATTCCGGACTTGTGTGCCATGTGGCACACAGACATGCCCTAAGGGCATGTCTGTGTGTCACATTGCACTGGTGTGCATGCACAGATGTGCATGCACACCTTTTATTCTGTATTTTACCACCCAATAGGATTGGGTGGTAAAATACAGAATCTGACTGGCCATTGGGACTCAGAAGAGTCCCACCTACATATGGAAGTTACCGAATCGGTAAAAATACTGATTCGGTAAATTTACCGAATCGGTATATTTACCGAATAGGTAAAATAGGCCCCCTACATCTAGAATGACCATTTAACGGTCGGTAAATGGACACCTACATCAGGCCCATAGTGCCTTAGGGATGCAACAGGCATGTGCGGGGGCTTTCTGCATGCTGTTGCCCTTTGATGTTAGAGAAGGGGCCTCCCCTACTTAAAAGGCGAGCTGCCACCTACAAAGTGAAAGACAGACCAACTTCTTCAAACAGCTGTTCTGCCTAAATGCAGTAAACCCAGGGCAGGCAGAATTTAGTAGCGGGTCCAGGGAAGGCAAACTAACTGTAATAGCATGCAGGTGTGCTTCCAGTAGACTCTGTTAAAGGTGTGCCCAGTGGCGGCTCCCCCGCTAAGGCAGAGTTATGCGGCACAATATCCTTACTGCAACAACATTAACTGTTGCATGGCTAAACATTTGTAAGGTCCCAAAGGTGAGACCTATTGTCTACGCCAATGCTTGTTGTAAATATTATTGATACAGGCCTTCAGGCTCCAAAAAGCTGAATGAACATGCCAGTGTGCCCAATATTTTCCTATGATTATCCATTAGGTGGGGATTTAAAGTGATGGTTCTAGAGACCTTCCAGCCACTAACCCCCTTTCCTTATTTCAAGCCCTCAAAAACATAATCACGGCCATATTGAACATGTGCCCATGGCCCAACCTGCCAACACTCAAGTGCTTAAGGGCTCAGCAATGGACAAAAAAAACCGCACATAATCCTTTCCTTAATCGATGTGACTTTGAACCTATGCAACCCTAGCCATAAACTTTACTAGTCAAGTGCAATACGATGTGCGCTGTACAGGTAAATTCCTCTTGCGACATGTAAGCAGTGCTCTGGGGTGTGTATGTTGCTGTTATCTGCCCTTCTGTGGTTCCCGAGGCTGCTGTTCTAGGAATAGAACCATAAATAGTTTCAAGTTTTCTTACACACATAAATTATGCAAGTTAATTGTATAATCTTCAGTATTTCGACGTGTGTACCGTTGTAATGCAGTTTCATAAGCAGTGCCCTAGTTTGTTTTGGAGGACAAAGTCTCGAGATAAGAACCCGCGGAGCAAAATGTCAAAGATCAGCCCCTATAATTGGAAGTCTTACGGTCTGTGGAGGCAGTGGAAGCCGTATAAACAGAAAAAACAGGGATCCATCTAATTTTCAGATTAATATCTTACTACAATGTGTTTCCTTGTAGAATAAGAGAGTTCTCAAACCTGTACATGTGCTCGAGCTTCCAGCCAGAAACCTCGTCACCGGAAGTGCTCAGAATTATAGCAGACACTCGCAAGTTAGATGAGAGGGAAACCCCAGCGCCGTCACTCAAGGCTGCTACAACGGTAAGTGCAAGTAGTGTTTTCCAACCAACCGCGCAGCTCCTCAGTAAAGTTTGTGAAATGGTGGTAGAAGGTCTGTCGTTCCACTGTGCAAACTGAGAATATATGGACAAAAACTGTATACGTGTACTTAATCTCTGAACTGCTGGGTGAGAAACCTAGAAAATGTCACACATCCTCGGCTACCTGATGCAATTGTGTACGTGCATCATAGTAGTAAAGATCGATGTAATGCATTATCTATCGCTGTTCTATTTGAGAACGTTTTAGCTTGGTTAGACAACTGCGTATTTTGGGCAACATTTCAGTAACCCATCTCGAAACCTAAGTTAGTTTCCCCGAAGTATAGTGTCCAAATATGTTCCTTATCCTGGTTAACGTAGCACTTCGAAGAAACTTGAACTATATCATTTTAGTAGGGTGTCCGGTAGATTAGATGGGAAACTACCATTACAACGCAGGCATTACTACTTTTGCATTGTAATGGTATGTGTGGTTAAAGGCATATGCAATGTAAAAGTATGTGTTGTGATAGAAGCGCGTTGCAACAGCACTTGCTTTGTTGCAAATGCGTTGTGATGGTATGCGTGGTGTTGACATGCGGGGTAACATCATATAGTGACATCTTTGTGTCAGCTGAAGTGTATAAGTTTGACTCCCAGTATGACTAAATATTTCTAACCATGGTCAATTTAGTAATTTCGGGCCAGATGTAGGTAGCCCAATACCGGTCCGAAATGGCTGAAAATACCGATTTCCGGCCGTTTCCGACCGGTATTGGGCTATGGAGATGTAGGGGCTTAAAATACAAACAGATTCGGTAATTTTACCGAATCGGTAATTTTACTGATCAGTAAAATTACCAAATCTGTATTTCCAGATGTAGGTGGCACTTTTAACAGTGCTACAGGCCTTTCAGGATTCGGTATTTACTATGTAATACAATTATATGGTAAATAACGAATCCCTGTGTACATGCACATCTGTGCATGTACACCTGTGCCATGTGGCACACAGACATGCCCTAAAGGCATGTATGTGTGTCACATGGCATACAAGCATGAAACAGGGGTGCAACAGGGTGTCAAAGTGACACCCTGTTCCCCCTGTCAATTCAGTAATTTTACCGATTCGGTATTTGCTATTGATTCCAATGGGCTTCAAAGCAGAATCCTACCGAATCGGTAAAAATTACTGAATTTTTACCTACATCAGATTTACCAATTCATAAATACCGAATCGGTAAAATTCGGTATTTATGAATCGGTAAATCTGATTTACCTACATCTAGCCCTAAATTAGGTAATAGTGACACTTAGATGCAGCAAACCTACAGCATTAACAGCGATTTAAAAATAAATTATCATTGGAGGTTATTGGCCCTTACTAGAGTTTGACGGACTTGGTACCCCACCACAAATGCAAAACGGTTTGTCCACCTTCTCTATTTAGAGTATGGTGGACTGGCATCTTTCTGTGGGCAATGTACCCACTAGCTATGCCTGCTTGAACCTTATACCAATGACCCAATAGACTTGGAGCCGTCACTATAAGTAGGTTAGACCGTTCATCCTCTTTGCAGCCCTGAAGAGACAAAAAGAAAAAGCTTCCAGGGAGTTAGGGTCTTTAGTTTTTGTTTTACAGAAATTAAATCCCTCTTTGGGAATTGGTTTTTGTAAAACAAAAAAAGTTTGATTTTTGTATGTAAAACAAAAAGTAAACTCCATTATGTCTGTAGATCAGAAATATACAGTTGGAGCAGTGTCTAACTAGGACAGACAAATAAAGGGCTTACACCAGAATGCAATTGTTAGAAATGGGTTTTCTGACTGGCTAGGGTATACACCTAAGCCAGGTAGAGTCCACCACTCTAGTCAGGATAAGGGGATTACACGTCTAAATAACCACTGGTCACCCCCTTGCTAGCTTGGGACGAGCAGTCAGGCTTATCTCAGAGGCAGTGTGCAAAGCATTTGCACATACCAAACAGTAATACAGTGAAAACACTACAAAAGGACACCCAGCCAGTGTCATAAACATATTTAATATTTATCTATGTAAAACAAGACCAAAACGATAGCAATCCAACATACAATGATCAAAATGTGAATAATGTAAAAATAGACTTTATATACAGTTCCTTGAAGTTTATAGCTCCGTCTAGGGCTATCCCTGTGTTGTGAACTTCTAAGTCCAGCGGTCCCAGCCGACTGCGGAGGTGTGGGCCAGCTGCCATGTTGGAAGATGCTCAAAACAGTATCTTTTTATTCCGGCCAACCGCAGTGGTGCGGGCTTGCTCTGGCAAGCTTCGAGGCTGCGGTGTGAAGGGGAGCAGTGCTGCGTGCGGTGCCCTTAGGTTGTGTGGGAGGCAGAGACTCAGTAGTGGTCATCCAGTGGCGTTGGGGATACAATAGTTGCAGTGCAAAGTGCAGCGGTGCTCGTCGTGGTGCTGACTAGTGGCGGTGCTGACTGGTCACGGTGCAAGTCACAGTGACAGTTATAATCTGGAGTCATTGGAACTGGCGTCAGTGGGCCAAGACTTTGGTGTGGAATGGGGTGGTGTGTCGTGTAACCTACGGACAGTGCTCCCAAACCACGATGCAGGCAGGTGCGGCAATGTCAACTTGCAGCGGCTTTGTCGGTCAGGCCAGGGCAGCAGAGTGAAGCGAGGTGGTGCGGAGTGGGGTGCCCACTGGGCGCGGTGAAAGCAGCAACTTTGTGGCGATGGCAGACTTTATCGTCGGTAAGACCAGGGTTGCAGTGCAGCGGTGCTTATGCGGTGCCTTCAGGTCACGGAACTCTGTGATGGCGTTGGACTGCTGTTTCCCCTCTGTGGCCACTGAAACACACTGTCCCATAGGCAGTACTCAGAAGATATTGAAGTCTTTGATTTCCCTGAGACTACCAACAGGAGGCAGCCGGCTCTATTTAGCCTGGGTATGGGTCACATAGGAAAGGCGGGACACACCTTAACCCCGTCTTGTGTCTGTCTAGTGTGAATGCACAAACCAGCCCGTCAGTCTAAAACCAAGACAGCGAATACATAATACAGGCAGGGGCACATGGATGGTTAGACAAGGAAATGCCCACTTTCAAAAGTGGTATTTCCAAACACACAACATAAAAATCATCTTCACTAAAAGATGTATTTGTAAATTCTGAGTTGAGCCATACTAAACTCAATTTCTCTATCTTATTCCTTGTCTAGTGTTACAAGGCAGTTCCCATGTTAAGCCGATGGGATGGCCGGCCTTTCAATAGTGAAAAGCGAAATACACAGTATTTCACTATCAGAACATGCCACGCACACCAGTACATGTCTACCTTTCACATACACTGCATCCTATCCAGGGGAGTACTTTGGGTCTACCTTATGGGTGCCTTACGTGTAAGAGAAGGGAATGTTAGGGCCTGGCAAGTGGGTGCACTTGGCAGGTCGACATGGCACTAAAAACTGTGCTCATACACTGCAGTGGCAGGTCTGAGAACCCTCTGAAAGTCTACTTGGATGGGTGGCACAACCAGTGCTGCAGGCCCACGAGCAGCATTTGATTTACACGCCCTGGGCACAAATGTGCGCATTACAAAGGACTTAGTAGTAAATCAGATACGCCAATCATGGAAACACTAATCTATACACCAATTTACATGGAGAGCACATGCACTATAGCATTGAATAGCAGTGGTAAAGTACCCAGAGTCCTAAAACCAACCAACACAAGGTAAAAAACAGGAGTCCAAAAAGAACAATGGGCGTGAACCTGCTGAAAAAGATAAGTCTAACAGCAATGTACCCTAATTTTTGCTTCTAGGGAACCATGACCTGGTTCTAGTATCTGGCGCATTTTGGGGACTGAATCGGAAGACTGGGGGTGATAAATATAACTAAAAGTACATTTTTTACCAGAAGGAATCCTTTTTCCTGAGTTTTGTTCAAGCTTTGTCTAGAACAAGGGCCCTGTGTCTAAGAGACATCAGTTATTTTCGAACATAATGAACATTTTGCTACACTCCTCAAAACATTATTCAGCATTTTCTTTCATTGAAAAACTCAAGGATTGCATCAGCCCAGGCACCATTGGTTCAGCTTACTAAGGCCCAGTGGCTTTGGGTGCAGGGGTACCTTTCAAAGTCTGAGTCTTCTTAACAGAGACGGTTGCGGCCAGGGGTATCTGGATTTAGGCTGCAGGCATTGTCTTGGAATCGAGGAGGGGTCAGCCAATGCTGGACTTGAGGTCAGGATCGCTTGGGAATCTATTCTAGGTCGGTGGTCCACCAGGGCATGGGCCAGAGGAGTCGGTGTACAGTTTGCAGAACTTGCAGATCCGCAGGGCACCAGTGTCCTTTGGGTTTGTTTCTTGGGGACAGAACCGCTGTCCTGCGGAGTTATGGTCTTTTTCAAGGTTCAAGCAGTTTTCCTGGGGTTTCTGGAAGACGCTGGCTGCAGGGCAGTTATTGTCATACTGCAGAGTGTTGGAAGCTGCAGAGAGGCTGGTAGGGCTGGGGCCAAGTCATTTGTCAACTTCAGGCTTTGCTGCACAGAGTCTTCTTCGTCCTTCTTCTTAGGTTGCAGGTAACTAGTTTCCAGGTCTGGGGAGTCACCTAAATACTAAATTTAGGGGGTGTTTTAAAGGAGTAGTAGGTAGTGCCAATGGGTTCCTTCCCTGTGGTGACTACACCCGCTATTATGACACCCTCCTGTGGGGTAGGAATAGACCTAGCACTGACTGGAGGAGTTCCCTCATCTTCAAGATGGAGGGCCTGAAAAGTGTGCTTAACCTCTCCTCCTTCATCTGAGGGGTGAAGTTGGTAAAGGTGGGAAGGTGGGCACACCTAGCCATTCTAAGCTTTCCCACCAGTTTTTCCGCCCAAAGTGGGGGGTAAAGCAGGGGCTTCCATCTGCTGCTATTAGCAGAGGCTGGGGGGATCATACCCTGCCATAAGTTGGCACGTTATGCTCAGACATGAGTCCCTTGCTCACTTTGCCACTGGATTCAAGCAAGCCTGGCTGAAGACGGCTGGAATGCCAGAAACTGGTCCTATGAAGCTTGTTTCCGGTCCAGGGAAGGCATAGCTTGGCAGTTCGGGCTGGACTGTTCCCATGAGGCACAGGGTCAGACTGATTTTCACATGGCCATGTCTGAACTGGGTGGCAGAGTGGGCTAAAGAACGGTGATGGATTAAACCCAGATCTGTTGACTGGGTGTGAGTGTTTGATTGGTTCAGATGCTCCATCCATCACCACCCCTTTTGTACAACATTAAAAAGGCGGCATGGCTTTGAAGCTTCCCCTTTGAGCTCTAGGCCCATCCTGGGGGAGTGGGTGTGACACTTCTGTCCAGGATGTGCATTGCTTCTGGTCCCAGAGAGCAGAGGCGCTCCTCCCAGGGGTCCAGAAACAGGTCGGTGTGTGGAAGGTTACCTAAAGCCAGTCAGTGCCCACACCAGGGTGGGTCGGTTTTCAGGGGGCACCTCTGGGGTGCCCTCTCAATACATGTTACAATAAATCCCACACTGGCATCAGTGTGGGCCTATTGTGTGGAGTAGTTTGGTACCAAACACTCCTGTGTTCAGCGAAGCCATCATGGTGCTGTGGAACTCGAGTTGTCAAGTTTCCAGCCCATGTACTTTCTGTGGCTTCCCTGGCACTTAGAACATTAAGGAATATACTCCAATATTGTAGGGGCATATCTGCTAATGCAGATATGCCCACACCTGGGATGCAGTGCACCCTGCCTTAGGGCTGGTAACTGAACTGGGTTGGCGAAGTGAGCTAAAGAACGATGATGGAGTCAACCCAGATCTGTGGCAGGGTCTGAAAAGATTCAGCGCTCCATCCATCATCTCCTTGTGTTTGCTTAGGGCTGGTAAGGCCTACTAGACAGGTGATTTACCAATATCTTAGGCAGTACTAGATGGCATGGCACAGAAGGAGTGTGCCATGTCGACTTTGTCATTTTTTCTGCACTAGGCCATTCATGCTGCAGTGGCAATCTGCATGGCCTAAGTGAGCGGACCCTAGGGGACCCTCTTCAGTCCAATGCCCTTGGTACCCAGGTAACTTTTACTATGGACTTACAGGGAGCCTGAAGGGCCAATTGGGGAATAGTTTTTAGGGACGAAGCACTGGCACAGGGTTTCTGATTGGCAGGGACTGTGTGCACTACAATCAAAACCAAATCAGTGTCCAGGCAAAAGGTGGGGGCTAACCATGTCAAAAGAGGCACTTTCTCACAATGTGTTTATGACAGACATGTTGCTGGCTGAAATTCAGGAGGTAGTGCTTTTCAGTATCTATGATGAAAAGCAGCTCTTCTTTGTCTCCCTTCATTTACCAAAAGTTATTGCAGATCTTGCATTGGAAATGCCTTCTGCCATGATTGTAGAAGCAGTAGGTGACAGAGGATCAGTCAGACTATCAAGTTATGGTTAACGAAGACCTTCCAATTCCATCACCATTGAACTTTTTAGTGAAGTATTGTGGGTCAATACTTCTACTTAGCTAAGTTCCTCACATTTGCATTTCCTTTTAAAACTAAGGTCCTTATGTATGAAAAGTAAATTTACTGGTTCCTAAATTGCAAGTGATACGAATAACAAATTAGGAAATGCTAAAGTTGATTTACAGATGTTTTTCTTTGCTGTTCTTTTTTTGTGATTCTTGTTTTCAGATTACAGTATTTAGGGCAGGATTACAACTTTGGCGATCTTTGGACCACTGTCGCATTGGTGTAGGATTCACCACTGCCGACTAGGCAGTCTGCCCATCATATTACAATGTCGAAGGTTTGCTTAACGAAAGACCACTGGAGCACCGCTAACACTGCCAGCCATTTACTGACCCCCTCAATGGTGATTGGGGAAAAGCAGATGTCATAGAGTGGTACAGAGAAGTTTACAGCTATTCGAGTTACAAATTGGCTTTCTGACGAGCCCACCATGGCAGGAAGACTGCTTGCTTCAAGTCAGCGGAATCGAAGGATTTGGGGTGCATGCTCACCCATTTCCTTTTCTTCCCTTCAGTCTCTGATGTGGATTACTTCCTCCATGTCCCCCCTTCTGAGTAGTATTTTGACCCCAAAGAAAGTGGCTGTGTAAGCATTGAAATCCTGGTAAGTATGTTTTGTACTATTGACACATTGACTGGACTGGGCACATATGGCCCAGTCAACAGAACTGGGAAAGTACTGGTATTAGGTATTTTTTCACATGTAAATCAAATATCACACGAGCTCTCAGTTGAGTGACTGTGTGCACTACAATGCGACAATTTGAAACAAAGTATATGAGCTGTTTATGTGATACTATTCCTATTGTTTTTCCTTGTTTGACCAAAACAAAATTTAAACAGAGTTGTTGTTCAATAAATCATGATTTTGTTATTGGCACATTTCAGAATCAAAATACAAGAAGTAATGTATCCTTAATATACATCATACATAGATGTGATGAACATGATTTCATAAACTAACATTTACAACTGAACAGGAATATCTTATACACGATGCAAAGCCATAAATTCCAGGGTGGCCCGATGCATTTTGGGACACCACGTCCCTTCTTCGGGGGCCACTACAATGAAAAAAACAAAGATATACATGTAATACAAAATGCATACAATTATGTTACGCATTGTTTAAACAGATAAGCATTGCTACCAAATACAAGGACAACACAGAGGTAATACTAACATAACCTCTCATGTGGACTAGAAGAAAGCCATCACCACAAGAAACCAGTGAGTGTAAAAAAGGTTAAAAAAAACATGAAGAAACAAACCCATGGTCACACCACAGAAGACTACCAGGTACATGCATCATTGAATGAATCAGCGATTCCTTATTAGCGATTTTTAAGGAATCGCTAATAAGGAATCGCAAAACGAAATGCATCAAAAAAATTGCGATTTTTTAAGGAATCGGTAAAATTCTGCGAAAAAATAGCGATATCGCAATTTGCGATTTCGCAAATTGCGAGGTCGCGCATTGATGCATGTTGATGACATCACAACCAGGAAATGTGCTGTCCAAGCCTCATTTTCACTGCTGTCCAAGCCTCATTTTCACAGCAGAGGCACAGGGAGGAGGAGGGAGCTGGCTCTGGGAGCAGAGGAGATTGAGAGTGAGAGTGAGAAAGACTGTGTTACACCTTGTAAGAACTTCAAAATGGAAGCTGACAAAGAAGCACAGGACAGCCAAAGTACAAGGAAGAGAAAAATGAAATTCTCTGAAAAAGAACTGGAGACTTTAATAGAGGGAGTAGTGGACAGCAATGACAAGCTGTTTGGTAAAGCCTCACTCAAGGTTCCAGAGCAGGAAAAGCGCAAAATATGGATCCGGATTCAGAACCAAGTCAATGCCATTGGGGTCACTCACCGTTCTGCAGAAGAACTTAAAAAGAGATGGTATGATTTATGCAGTCGTGCCAAGGCGAGCATTGCAGACCGTTTGAAGGCGGCAGAGAAGACAGGAGGGGGCACACCGCCACACACAGGGAACACTCCCATGGAGGATTAGGTGGAGTCTTCCATCCAGCCTGAAGCAGTTGTTGGACTCACGCGGCTGGACACCTCCGGCGCTGCACACACCTCAGCAGGTAAGAGAAATGCATGTGTCAATAGCCCCAAGTACACAAGTCAGGATGTCTGCAGAGAACAGCATGAGCACACACTGTAAAGCCTGTTTGCTATTAGATTACTGAGGGAAGTGCATCATGGGAGTTATAGTCTGGCTAAGTACTGACAATGACACACACAGTAATGCCCAAAAGTACAAGAAAAGCAGTAGCAGATGTTCAGAATATGTACAATTTAATTAAATTAGAACTGTGACATGACCTTACAAGCATACATTGATGCTGTTTTGCACTGTTTTACCTCACAGATGCAGAAGTCAATGAGGGCCAGGACATTGATGCACAGGAAATGCAACACAGCAGCGCTTCAGAACAGGAGGACACACAAGCACTGCCAACTACGCATTCACGTGTGCCTCATTCCCGTAGGGCACCTGTCCCAACACTGCGTCCCATGGCTTCCGATGATGAGGGCAATGCTGCACCTGCAGTCCGTGTACGGCAAACAGACATTGCAACACCCACACCAACACCGATCCGGAGAGGCACGTGTAGATCGCAAAGGAGAAGACGCAGGGCACGCAGACCACAGCAGGTGGAGGCGAGAAATCCTGTCTGGGGTGGATTGGAGGGACAGATGCTCCGCTCACATCGCCTGCAGAGCAAGAACACTCGGTTAGTGAAGGAGGAAATAGCACAGATGTCAGGTAACATTGCTCTACTGGCCAGTAGTGTCCAGGAACTCACAAAGGCCATGCAGGAGTGGGATGCAGCGCGCAACAGACAGCACCGCCAACTGATGCAGCAACTCAAACAGCAAGGGAGGAGCAGCAATAGTCTGGCCACAGCCACCACACAGCTGGCGCGTAGATCAGTGACTTGGCATAGGGAAATGTGTCACTGTAGTAGAGATGTTGCCCAAGCACTGCATCAAGTGACCAATGCAGTAGGCCTGATGAATGCATCTGGTAGGCGAGTGCACATGACTGCACAGGATGACAGCAGTGAGTGTGCCTCAAGCATGAACAGTAGCACAATGGCTGTAGCAATTGCTGTGAGACGCACTACTCGCAGCGCTACCCCATCCACTGCCGACGAAAGGCAAGAAGATGCTGCGCAAGACAGACGTCTGGGTGTACGGGGTAAAAAACGCTAGTCTCCCATCCTGACATTTATAGCGAAATGGTGAGGTAACCATTGACACGATGTGACCATATCACTGACTTTCAAGTACATTTCATTTAATTTATCTCTTGCTTTTCCTATTCAAATGAGTATAGTGACATAAGTCACTTATGGCTGTTTGCCAATGTTCACCGGTCACAATACATTTACATAATGTATACTTTGCATTTCAATGATTGTGTTGGTGTCTTCATTACTGACCTCAGAAGTAATTCTGTGTAATCTCCAATCTGCGCCTGCGGCCTTCTGCTGCGCCTGTGCCCTGTTGGGCAGGGTGGCGTGGTACTTGTCAGACAGCTCCACTTCCAAACCTCACTTTGTTGCAATGTTGAGCAACATGGCACATGCTGCCACTATCTTGCAGCATTTGACGGGACTGTATTTCATTGCACCTCCGGTCTTATGGAGGCATCTGAATTGGCTCTTGAGTAGGCCAAAAGTGCGCTCAATCACGTTCCTGGTAGATATATGTGCGGCATTGTATCTCCTTTGTGCGGCTGTGGCTGGATTTAGGTATGGTGTCAGCAGGTAGTTTCGCAAGGCGTATGCGCTGTCACCTACATGAGAGAATAGAAAGGCTGTCAGTGGTTGTTTGAGTTTTACATGTGTACAAGGTATGGAAAGATGTGTTGCACATAATCACCTAGCAAATGTCCCTCTCCGTACTCTCCCCTTTCTAGACGGGTCTGAATTCCACTTTGCCTGAAGATATAAGAATCATGTGCACTGCCAGGGAATTCAGACACGATGTCCGTTATAATGTTCTTTGCATTGCACACCACCTGAATATTCAGGGAATGGTAACTTTTTCTATTGCGATACATATATTCTTGAGCTGCTGGGGGACATATCGCCACATGGGTGCAATCAATACAACCCAGTACTTGGGGGAATCCAGCAATTTGATAGAACTCCTGCTTGGTCCTAGCTATTTCATGGGCTGTGGTAGGAAAAGTTATGTGGTTGTGTATCCGTACCATCATAGCATCAAGAAAATCAGCCAATATTTGTGACATTGCACTTTGAGACACACCTCCTGCTACTGCTATGACTCCCTGAAAAGTGCCTGACGCCAGCAGATGTAGGCAACATAATACCTGCACATGCGTTGGGATTGCATTGGTCCGATGGGTCTGTCGTTGCAGGATAGGGTCCAGTTCATGGATCAGATCAAGTATCATTTGCCCATTCAGCCTATACTTGTCATATATTTCATCCTCCTCCTGACCAAGCAGAGTGACGCGTATTCTGAAGATGCGCTCATTGATTTGCCTCCCTCTCTGTTGAGCCGCTTGTAGCCTCATCCTCCTCGCCATCAGGTACAGGGCAGCCATTATGGATACTGGGGCCTCATTGTGGGTGTGTTTATGTATGTTTCTGTTGGTGTTCAGCTGTTTCTGATTTGCACTCATTTTTAACTCCTGGTTGTGTCCCTTCTTAAATTGCGATAGCAAAATTGCGATTTTCATCAAAATCGCTATTTGCGATTTTTCCTGCATTTGAATTGCGATTCCTTATTTGCGATTCTTTCATTGCGATTCGCAAACGGGGATTCGCAATGGTTTTCGCAGAATTTATTTGCGATTCCTTAATTTTGCGAAAATTTAGCGATTTTCGCAAAATTAAGGATCATGCATTTCTACTCTTCCAATTGCGATCGCAATGGCCTTATTTTAGCGATTTGCTATTTTAGCGATTTCGCAAACGTTTGATGCATGTGGCTGTACATGAGGGGACACGAATTACCTGTGATAGAAGCATGTGTGATGTGTGTATACAATTTCAACTAACGTAAATATAATGAAAAAAGGAACAAGGTTAAGTGAGTGGCTAGGAAGATGGTCCCCGGAACAGGTGATAAATCTGTACAGCTCAGTATCATGCTCCAAGGTAATTTATGGGGCAGAAGTATGGGGCTTTGTCAATACCACTAGTATCCAACGTGAAGAAAATAAATATCTGAAATCACTCTTGAGGGTACCACAAAGTACTGCTGGTTTGATTGCCCATAGGGAGCTAGGGAGACCATATATAGAAGATCTGATAAAATTGAGGCCTATTATCGCTTGGTTAAAAATCTGGTACAATCCTGAAGCGACACTTAGTAGAGAAATCTTATCGGACTGCCTAAAAAGGGACAAGTGTATGCGCATCCCCTGGCTCCTTTATGTGAAGAATACCCTGGAGGAGCTAGGTTTTGGGAACCTCTTTACTCATCCTGTAACTATTGTAGCCCAGAATAAACTGCATGTAGGGAGAATTTTTCTAGAGCGGAAAAACCTACGCAGAGATGAGGCTGAAGGGTGCAAAAAGACAGTGAGGGCCCATCACCTAGTGAAGAGCGTGGAAGGTATGGAGCCATACTTGTTCCTCATGTACAATGCACAGGATAGGTTCCTGATGTGCCGTTTCAGATTGAACCTTCTCCCATTTATGTTGGCATCACCAGCGGGGTTTGCTACATCAATAGAACAGAAGGGGCCCTGCGGCTGCAACAACAGGTCTCCGCAGGACTCCCTTCATTTTGTTTTACTCTGCCCCTTTTACTCAATGCCCAGACGCAGATACCTTGTAAATATTTTGAAAAATGCTAATTTGGTCCACGCTAGGGAGGCACTTGTATTCTTACAAAAAGCTGAGGAACCCCTAACACTGTGTAGCATTATGAACTTTATCAAGGTAGCACTTCGTTTAAGGCTTACTAGAGGAGAAGACTGAAATGTTTTTACTTTAACTTTTAAGTGTTAAATATGGCTACATTGTTGTATCTATGTTTTGTTAATCACTGTACAAAGAACCCTGAAATGTTTAATGACTTTTAAACATGTAAATATGAGTGTGCTTTTATGGTGTTTTTTAATCACCGAATAAAGATTCTTTGACTTGACTTGACTTGAGTGGCGACAATCCGCCCAAAAAATGATTACAATTAAATCTATCACGAAGCCAAAGACGTTACCTTGAGAGGAAGGAGGTGCTATGATGCTGCAAGGGAGTAAAAAGTATCTATGAAATACACTGCAATGGTAATAACCAAGCGACTATGACTATGTGGTAAAAAGGAGTCGACTGCACAATCGACTGAGAGTGTCTCATACCTTGAATTTAATGAATCACAGGTAACCGAAGTAAAGAGAATCTGCAAAGCGAGAAGTCAAAACAAGCACCGTTTCACTGTTAGTACGTAAATGCCTAAATATGAATGCTACACTAAAAAAGAACTACCTAAAAATGCTGACAAACACCAGAAAAGCCTTACTGAGAGACAGAAACGCCGTGCCTGTAGTCGCAGTTAACTCGACACACTAAGGGAACTGGAAAATAAGCAAAACACTGAAAGCGATCACGTGACAAACTACTAAGAAAACCGAAAACGGACTAACAAAGTGAGCAGTCGAGAACATCTGTAAGAAAAACGAAGATGCTGAGAATTACAAATACCAAAAAGGCATAATAAGCTGAGTGCAGTTGCCTTGAAAATGGAAAACCAATACTATGACTATCAAAACATGGCCACCAAAAAGAAACACAAAATGTAATGATGAACGAATACAAACATGACTTCACAAAACCAATAATGATGCGCACAACATAAACATGTGCTCAAAAGAAAAAGTAAGGAAAGGTGCTAGATTATAGTGCTGTTCTTTGAGACCCACACAGAATGCAGGAACATAATAATAGTCATTGCTGTAAATAAACATCATCCAACTCCCTTATATAATGAGCTTTAGCTGTCAGGACAAAAATGCATTCTACATAATGAAAACTAAACAATGACAACTAGTGTGTGTGTGGGGTGAAAACCTATATGCAAAACACCTAAAAAGTGAACTTGAGAGAATATGTTAGTGTAATAGACATCAGGTTAAAGGGCCAGATGTAGGTAAGTAACATTTACCGATTCTTAATTACCGAAAATTACCGAATTTTACCGATTCAGTAATTAAGAATCGGTAAATGTGAGGGGTGGGTATGTAGGGAATCCAGATGTTCCCTTTTACCGAATCGGTAAAAGTCGGTATTTACCGAATCGGTAAAGCCTATTGATTCCTATGGGCTTCAAAGCTCATAGGAATCAATAGGCTTTACCGAATCGGTATTTACCGAATCGGTAAATACCGAATTTCACAAGGGTGCAGGGGGTGTCACTTTGACACCCCTGGCACCCCCTAAACAGGATGGGTGCCATGTGGCAGGCATACAAGCCCTAGGGGCAGGTCTGCCTGCCACATGGCATAGGTGTGCATGCACACATGTGCATGCACACAGGAATCGGTATTTTACCATGAAGTTGGATTTCATGGTAAAATACCGATTTGTTAAGGCCTTTGGGACTCAGAAGAGTCCCACCTACATATGGAATTTACAGAATCGGTAAAATTACCGATTCGGTATTTTACAGAATCGGTAATTTTACCGATTCTGTAAATGTAGATTTACCTACATGTGGCCTTGGATTTAGGCCCCTACATACCGATTGGCCATTTACCGGTCGGAAACGGCCACCTACATCGGGCCCAAAGTGTCTAATGAAAACAACTGAGGTCAATTTTATCATTCAAGCCATCCGGCATCATTGTTTGTAATTTATGCGTCCAGAATACCTCTCTTTGAGAAAGTTTTTTAGCTCTTCTTTAATATGGACTTTTTCTATGATGATGAAACGAACCTGAGAAATATTGTGACCCATTTCAAGCCAATGTGCAACCAGATTGGAATTGGTGTTGCACATTGGCTTGAAATGGGTCACAATAGGTCCTGCAAGACACCCTGTTGCAGGCACAAGCCTAATCGGGCACACCCTCCCTGCAATTAGCAAAGACTAAATTGAAACAAAAAAGAATGGCTGCAAGGCCAAATGGGAGAGGGAGGTGGGAGACATTGATGAGGCAGACTGGAGGGAGGCGCTGGCTTCTCCTCGAGAGGCGGCTATTCCATCAAGGCTACAGCTTGTTCAACTTAAAATTCTCCACCGTACATACTATACGAGGGTGCTCCTCCATAGAATCGGGCGGTCAGACATGCCGAGCTGTCTCAGGGAGTGCGGGGAGCTAGGGGCATTCTTCCATTCCATTTGGAGCTGCCCCAGGATAGTGGGATACTGGAGGGCAGTGATGAGGACACTCACCCAGGTCACAGGAGTCACCGTATTGTCAGAACCGCGGTGCTGTCTGCTCAATATATGGGAGCCAATGGACTTAAACACGACAGCTCAGGGATAGGTGACCCTTGGAGTTACAGTAACGAAACAAAATATTGCCCAACATTGGGGGTCTAGGATGGGGCCCACTCTCGCCCAGTGGTGCAAGGATATGGATCTGGCAATGGTAGCAGAAAGGTCAGTTTTTATTCCCCGTGGCTGTCCGAAAAAGTGGGAAAAGATTTGGGGGGGGCTGGAACTCTTATCGGGGAAATATATGTGAACCGCTGCCTCCTGAGGACTCTGATTCGGATGCGAGTACTTGAATACACTAAATGAAGCAAACTCTTAGACAATGATCATGCATATGTGGGGAGGGTGCGAAAGACTGATACTCGCATGTGGGACTATAAGAACTGTGGGGAAAGCTGTATGTCTAACTACTGTGACCTATTTACACGTCATGCAAATTATGTTGTCCTGGAAATGTGGAACTATGGGAAATGGGGGGAAAAGTGTATATATACTACTGTGATCTATTTGCACGTCATGCCAATTATGTTTTTATGGAAATGCATTGATTATCTTAATAATAAAAATTGTTTAAAAAAAAAAAAAAAGAACGACTACCTGGAAAAAGAAGTTCATAAGTAATAATACATCCACTTGGTATGGGTAAAAATACTAAGAAGAAATGCCCTGCCCGGATAATAGAAACATTGTCCAAAAAGACTACTGGCCTCAGAAATATTATGGGTGAGATGGTGATAGAGCGCGGGCTCACCTGCTTGTTTTACCATACTCACCTGGGCCTATAAACATACACACTTTGAACAGGTAAACCTTCGCTAATCAGGATTTTAATTAACCTTTTAGGTCCTGTACCATTGACTTACCAATCCTCGTCACCGGTACCTAGAGTCCTAAGGGATCAGGGGAGTTAGCATAATAGGCAGTAAATAAACATTTGTATTCATAAAATAACCACTGACTCGGGAAAGGTACTTTATCGATTTAAATTCTTAAATGTCAGAGTCCATACCAATTCAATTAAATCACGGTTAATTAGGAAGAAAATATTCAAAGCAGGATAATATGAAAATATCACAAGACTTTCTTCGAGCATTTAAACATAGGAAGGGTAAGAAAAGGGAAGCAGTACAAGGACATACCCACACAAATTTATATTGACCTAGAATGGTGTGAAAACCAACCCTGGCCACAGGCTGGGATAAAGGACAGGACTCCAATAGTTCAGGTGCTGACAGGACAGGTGCAGACCAGAATCAGGACAAGTACGGACCAAATTGGATCAAGACAGATCCAACGCAGGTCAGGACCGGCACCCACAGCTAAAGTGCAACGCCAGCGTCACACCCCTCTCTGCGGCTAACAGTCAGACCCCGATTGGGTTATCAAATTCCTTCCCAAAACCCTGATTGGGTTATCGATTCTTCTGACAGAGTGCTCCTCCAGCACCTCTGCTCTCGATCGCCCATTGAGTGCGTTGGGTCAGTGACAGGTCAGGTATTCGGACAAGTCGGACAATCTAACTAGCTAAGCTTACCTTAGATATACCATTTTTCAGGGCAATGTACCACCCCCCAATGTTGCAAGTTCATGTATTCCCTCAATTTGATTGGTCAAAAGCAAGGAGAGGTCATCACACCATACTAGTTATGAGATCATTTTATTCAAATATTAAAATCAATGTTCTCTCCCATAATCTCATTTTCCCATGCATTTTAATTCCACCCAACAATGGATGTTTCAATAATAAATACAATGTAAAAGAAGATTTGTAAGTTGTCTTCCTTTCTGAGGGTCAAGAGTTCATTTTCTCAGGCACATCGCAGGCAAGACTGTCGCTGGCACGGATTCAATGCCATGGCTTGTGGACTCGGGAGAATTCAGCACATGCGTGATAAGATTTTCAATATGGAGTTCAGCAATGACACATTAGGCCCAAATCCGAGCCAATAGCAAAGTGAAAGAGAAACAGTTTTAGAACAAAGAATACATGAATGCACTGTATACCACCTATCTCTACTCTATTCCCATTACTTTATTTTAACTATAGCGGTAGTGATTAGGCGGAACGAACAGGGTTTAGTACAAGCAGAAGTGCAAGCACTAGCATGTGAAACATAGAGCAGCCATCTTTAATGTTAGTGCGCAGAAGTAAAGTTTTCCCACCAAAGCAGAGAGTACGTCATGTCACGTGAGTGTGACAGATGCATGCGCGGTAGAGTTTCCACATTGCAGAGGCCATATTAGGTCACTCGAGTTACTGTTAGTAAAAGCACATAGATAAGCTTCCTCTAGATACTAGAAATGTTGTGTGGTGCAATTATTAGTAATATGAAACATGTTTATTAATACATTATATGTTATTCGAGAGGATTGAATCCGAGCAATTCTCTTTAGGTGCGAAACCTTGCTCCATCAATCTCCTCTTTGATGATATTTTATATCATCACAAATTACAGAAACAGATGCCAACTTTCAACATTTACTCAGCTCTATTTCTTCAAACACTCTTTTAGGTTTTCCCCATTATTCATGTGAAAGTTTTTCATTTTCTTGTATAAATCCCCATTTAATTCTTCAAAGCTCAATTTCATTGAAGTTTCTTTTCTTTCCTTTCTTATTTACTGTATATGTATTTTTATGTCTGCAGCATTTACAACAAATTATTATCCCTAAAATCAGTAGGGCTACTCCCACCATTGGCATCAGTATTCTACCTACAAAACTTTTTCCTATGTTAGAAAACCAACTGCCTATTGAAGAGAGACCACTAATTAGTCTCTTCCATGCACTGTCAACCTTAAGTGGTTTCAATTTTTCTCTCAAAGTGTAACGTTTCTTGCATATTTCCCAATTTCAACACGTTTGTCTGGAATATAAGTGCAACAATGTTGCGTCTTCAGCATTCTACAGACTCCGCCCTCTTTTGCCAATAATATATCAAGAGCAAGTCGATTTTGCAAAACCATTGATCTTGATTGAATGAAAGAGTATTCATATAGCGCCTAACTACCCAGAAGCACTCGTAGTGCTGAAAAGGAAGGGCAGAGAAGAGTCAGTCCGTGGTGCTACACAGGCATTCCATACAAGTAGGTTTTTAAGAGCTTGCGGAAGGCCAACAGATTATTGTTCCCCTGCAAAGCCTGGGGAAGGGAGTTCCACCGTTTTGCAGCAGAGAATGAAAAGGAACGACCTCCCCATCTTGCCTTCCTTATTTTCTTGGTAGTAGCCAGATATAAGGAGCTAGAACGTAAAGTTCTTGGCGGAAGGTAGGAAGTTATTAATGAATGTAGGATAGGAGGACCCATCCTCCAAATGGCCTTGTGTGCCAGACACATAGCCTTGAATTGTAACCTGGCTAAAATCGGCAACCAGTGCAGCTGTCTCAGTGCTGGTCTTGCTGACTGCCACCTTGGAATCTGAAGGAGCATCCGTGCGGCACAATTCTGAATCACTTGCAACTTGTTGGTTGTGGTCTTTGGAGCTCCGAGTTATATAATATTTCCATAATCCAGGCGAGACAGTATTTGCGCCTGAACCATAATCCTTCTCGCCTGAAATGGAAGGAGCAGAACTATTTTGCGAAGCATTCTCATCAGTCCATAACAGACTGAAGAGAGCGCTGTTACTTGGTACGCAAAATTAAGGGTGCTATCATGCCACATACCGAGACTCTTTATCTGTGACTTCAGGAGGGGTGCAGAGCCCAGACATGACGGCCACAGAGAGATGGAGGTACCAGGTGAAGCGTTACCCAACAGCATAATCTCTGTTTAATCTCATGTAAGACGAAGATAGGAAAGCTCCATAAATCTGGCCACTGCCTCTAGGCAGGGCAACAAGGTGTTAGATGAACCCTCATCGTGGTGTAAAGACACCACTAACTGGGTGTCATCCGCAGAGCTGACAATCTTTATGCCAAATTGCTGGACAACCCCTGCTAGCGGCCTCATGTAAATATTAAAGAGCGTCGGGCTCAAGGCTGAGCCCTGCGGGACCCCGCAGCTCAAGGGGAGCCTAGCGGATACCACATTTCCCTGAAAGACCTGGAAACAGCAGTCACTGAGGAAGACTCCAGAACTTTCCACAACAGAAATGTGGGCAAAATGTTTTTATTTTACAATTTTTTAGGTTTGCAAGGTATTCTGGGTAAGAGAACCTGGTGGGAGGCAGTCAAGTCACCCCATCCTGGATTTCCCTGGGTGTCTAGTTTTGAAAAATGTATAGGTTTGCTAGATTTCCCTAGGTCCGGCAGAGGTAGGGTTCAGAAACTATAGGCCACAAAAGGGTAATTTCTCACTACGAAATTGAGGTGTGACCAAGTTGCGTTTTGCACCATTTTCTGTCGAAGGCACTAGGCCGACCCACACAAGTGAGGTACCGTTTTTCTCAGAAGACTTTGGGAAACGCGAGGTGGGTAGGAATTTGTGGATCCATGCAGATTCCCGAACTTTCCACCACAGAAATGTGGGGAAATGTGTTTTTTTACAATTGTTTAGGTTTACAAGGGATTCTGGGTAACAGAACCTGGTGGGAGGCAGTCAAGTCACCCATCCTGGATTCCCCCAGATGTTTAGTTTTCAAAAATGTATAGATTTGCTAGGTTTCCCTAGGTGCCGGCAGAGGTAGGGTTCAGAAACTACAGCTAGGCACTTTGCCAAAAAAGGGCAATTTTTAACTGCAAAATTGAGCTGTGACCAAGTTGCGTTTTGCGCCGTTTCCTGTCACAGGCTCTAGGCTGAGCCACACATGTGAGGTACCATTTTTCTTTTAAGACTTTGGGGAATGCAGGTTGGGTGGAAATTTGTGGATCCATGCAGATTCCAGGACTTTTCACCAAAGAAATGTGGGGAAAATGTGTTTTTTTAAATAATGTTTTAGCTTTGCAAGGGATTCTGGGTAACAGAACCTGGTGGGAGGCAGTCACGTCACCCCATCCTGGATTCCCCTGGGTGTCTAGTTTCCAAAAATATATAGGTTTTCTAGGTTTCCCTAGGTGCCGGCAGAGCTAGTGTTCAAAAACTACAGCTAAACACTTAGCAAAAAAAGGGTACATTTTCATTGTGAAAATATGGTGTCTTCACGTTGGGTTTTGAGCCGTTTCCTGTCGTGGGCCCTAGGCCTACCCACACAAGTGAGGCATTATTTTTATCGGGATATTTAGGGTAATTCAGATTTGTGAAGCAACTGTTATCAATTCATTTTTGTATCATTTCTGCCTTCCAAATGAAAGACATTGTGTAAAAAAAAAGTCATTTTGGAAAATGACCGATAATTCTCATGCTAGTATGAGTATTCCCAGTTTCGAAAATGTGAAAAGATGTACTGTTTCTAAACTCTATAATTTGTTTCCATTTCAGAAATACATAGGTGTCTTTCATACCGATTTTTCCATGTATACATTTTCCCACAATAATTTCTATATATCCGGTACATAATAAAAAGCCATTGCAAATTGCTGCTCAGTTTTTGAGTCTGGGTTCGTCTGGTGCATAGTGAAACTACAAGTCCTATATATCCCCACAACCAGGAAGGTCCAACAGATGTCGCAATATGTTGCTTTTAAAGAGCTGTCATAATTACAAGAAGTTACAGGTGAAAACGTTGACACAAAAGGCTGTTTTTTCAATTCATTTTCAATTTCTCCTATATTTAACTGTTAGTTTATATAAAGAAACCTTGATGGATCTACACAAATGACCCCTTGCTAAATTTGTAATTTTGTCTACTTTTCTAAAATGTAGAGATTTCTAGGATCCATTATTGCTTCCACACCCATTCCTCACATTAACTGTAAAGAGGTTGAAAGGACAAAAAATAGCAAAAATAGGCTACGTCCCAGAAAAATGACAACACTGTGTAACAAATGTTGGTTTTCTGACAAAAGTCTATCATTCCCTAAAATCTGGGGAAATGGTGATTTCAGCCCCACAAATGCTTTTTTGATAACATTTGCAGGGAAAAACCCAGACTCTTCATTTGTAGCCCGTTTTTCCAATTTTTCCATTTAAAAAAAAAAAACGTTGCTGTATTTTGCTAATTTCTGGGACCCCTCCAAGGTAATCCAAAACCCTGGGTACCTTTAGAATCCTCAAGATGTTGAAAGAATAGGACACAAATTTGGCGTGGATACCTTATGTGGTCAAAATGTTACAGGGGCCTAAGCGCGCACTATTCCAAATAGCCAAAAAAAGGCTTAGCACAGGGGGGGGGCAGGGGGAATGCCTAGCAGCTAAGGGGTTAAGTACTTCCTGAAGGTGAAAAAGATAAACCTCCCAACTGCTACTAAAGATGGCAATGTCATCTAGATATGCAACTGAGAAGGTCTCATCCCAGCAAGGACCCCTGGAAGGTGGCGTAGGCATTCTTGAGCCAGAAGGGCGTGACCTTGAATTGGTAATGCCCTTTCAGAGTGGAGAAGGCAGTTTTCTCCTTGGCTGCACCATGTCCAATCTATCGATTTACTAATCGGCCGGTGGGATTGGATGGGAAACCAGCCAGGTTACAGAGTTCAGCCCCCTATAGTCCACACGGAACCTTAGTTCCAGTGTGGTGCCCGACGAGTAGCTTTTTGGACCAGAACCCCTGGACTGTCCCAAGGGCTGCTTGAGGGCTCTTGTCAGAACCCCACAGTTACTGAGTGAAATAAGAAAGAAATCAGTATACTTGCCAAACAGCAACTGTAGGAATTTTAGAAAAAAGGTCAGAAACTCCAAGATAGCCACTGGAAGACCACAGTCATCTTTACATTCTAGGGTTGCCACTCTGAAGACTTGATTGGAATGTCTTGCACTCACTGCCTCAGAGCAGCTCGCTTCACGAAAGAATCCTGCTGAGTCCGGTGAAATTTTCTTTGCTCCTCGAAAGTCTAGTCAGGCTAGGGGCATCGCAGTGAGTAACTCCGTTTAGTTTGTCGCATTGTTGTTAACCCTGCTACACCCATTGACTGAACCATAAGCGGAGTGAGGTTGCTAACCTTTATGATTATTATTGCATTTCTCACGGAGTATGAATGCATTCTCCGAAGTTCAGTCAGACATTTATTAACCTCACAGTTTTTTAATAATTTTCGCTGGTAGAGTTGAAATTACATTCTGCAGGAAGTCTCAGAAGCCTTTCCGAACCAGCCCGAAGGCTAGGCGTTCAGGTTTCCCAATTCCAAAGCTGAACTAAACATTTAGAACTCATAGAAAGAGAGAAAAGAAAGCAAGACTCTTTCCTTAAGGATTAGGAGAAATTTCAAATCACTTCTTCGATCTACGAGTCTATAAGACACGCAAGTACCTTAGAGAAAAAATACAAAAGCTTACAATTATATAGACATTAAAAATTAACGGTCTAAGGTTAAAAGGTCTACATGTGTTTAGAAGAAAGTACAATCATATGAACATAGATAGTTTAAGAAAAGACAAGAAAAGAATTGAATAAGACAGAAAGTTAAGTCAAAAGAAGAGGGGCAACAGTCAAAGAAATATTGGGTAATTAACAAGTCAGGATTAAGAATTAGTTAGCAGATAGAATAGTTGTAGAAGATAACTTTGTATTGTGTCTGTTTGTATCTCTTAAAAGCAGATTCCTCTTCAGAGAAGAACAGCAGAATAGTACAGGAGGACACAGAAGGAAGAAGGCGGAGGTGTTTTACTGGAAAGGAATTCAACCAGACGTGACTGTCTCTTCTCTCTCTCATTACCCTTCCCCCCCTTTGGGCTGGTCTATCAGTTGAGAGTTTATTTGATTGGCAGTGAAGTTCTGAGAGGGGCATTGGGACTACTGTCATTCTGCTCCTGTGCGGATTTGGGTGAGAGCTTTCTGACATCTCTATGAACCCCAAGTCTAGCATCTTAGACACTTCTGCCTTGATGCTAGCCCTCACTTTTGTTTTTAATTCTGTTTATTAGTTTTTCAAACAAACAAAACATTTTCCATAGTTTCGTTACATCCATAATCAGTACATAGAAATCAATCTTACTTTCTTGGTAGTTGTTACAATTATGTTCATCCCGCATTACATCCAAGTAGTGTTGCCTAGGTGTTTGACAGCAGGAGGCAAAAAATAGTATATATGTATAAAATCCATTAATTTTTCATGCTCAGTAAATAATTATACAGCGAGAAGAGCCTTCTACGTCATCTTTTCTGTAGTAATTTCTGGCATCTCTAGTAACAGGAGAATATCACAGGGATCATACTGCAAACTGCAATTCTAGATTTCCCCCTCACATCTCCCTCACACTCCTAAAAGGGCATCCAATTCCTGATATGTGAGTCTTGATTCTGTTATTGCATGGCTACCTCCGTGCTATCTGTCCTCGTCTCCTGTGGGTGGGCTAGTGGGTAGCATGTTATCGGGCCCAAATGTCTCTAGGTCTGAATGCGCTAGGTAGCAGTTCTGCGTATGCATTGAGGTGTTCCTGGCACATCACTAGATCAGAAATCCAGTACTTGAACTTGGGCGCCCTTCCTCTGCCCCAGCGACAGGCTATCCGTCTCTTAGCAATGAGCAAAGCAAGGGCGACATACTTGCGGTGTGCCGCCTGCACCAGCTGGACATAGCTAAATAAAGCCATCATTGGTGTGGGTTCTAAGCGCGTATTTGTCATTAGTGTCAGCGCTTCGAATACCTGCGCCCAATATTAGCCCACTCCCGGACAGTCCCAGGCCAGATGTAGAAAATCTGACCCTGGCGCCTGACACCTGTCACAACTGTCCGAGTCTCTCAAGTGGTACCTGTGCATCTTAGCTGACGTGTAATATAGCCTGTGCAGGAATTTATAATGTATTATACGAAGCCTACTACTGGACGACACCCTCTCAGTTTGTAGGAAACAATATTCCCACTGATCGTCCGTCAGGTCAAAACATAGTTCCTCCCCCCATCGTGTACGAGCAGGCGCAGCCGCCAACTCTCTTTGCGCGTGGACAGACCGATAGAGCAGACAAGACAAGACGCCTAGCCGTCGAATTCTTAAGCAACAATTGTAGTGGGGTTAATTCGTGTGGTTCATCTGGGAAGTTCTTGGTGAGTGATTTGATACCCTGCCTAAGCCGGATATACAAAAAGACGTCAAGAGAGGTCTGTCCCAGTCCCTGAAATATATGTTCAACTGTGCGGGACTGGCCCTCATGATATAGGTCTCCCCCACATGTGAATATGGGTGCAATTCCTGAAATGAAATCGTGGAACAGTGTTTCCTGTAAAAGGGGCATGCTCGGGTGATATGTGAGAGGCAGGGATGAAGAATATAGCAGGGGCGATCGCAGAATGCGCCCTATATGATGCATCATCACTACTGTGCATGTAATGGTGGTCGGCATTTTCTCCCTAGGGCTAATTGGCTCGTGAATCACTCCATGTAAGGGAAGAGGGTGTGCAAGCCAGTGCCCTGCCGCAACCTGTGGCATATACCTTGGCTGCTTCACCGAGAACCAGGTGTAATGTGCTTGTGCACTGACGTAGTATAATTCTAAATTAGGTATGCCAAACCCGCCCTGGGCATATGACCTGGTAAGGATATTCCATTGCAACCTCGGTTGTTTCCCTCCCCAGACAAGGTGCGTCCTTTCTGACCTGAGTGTTGTGAAACATAATTTTTCAGGGTAATAATTGATATTTAAAAACAAATAGAGTAGTTGTGGGAGGACCACCATTTTATTCAATGAGGCCCTACCCGCCATGGATAAGGGCAATGCAATCCAGCGGGTCACAAAGTCCGTTATTCGAGTCATTGCAGTGCCATAATTCAAATGCATGAGTTCCTCCCTGTCCCTGGTCACTTGCATCCCTAAGTAACGCAGCCCCTCCTCGCACCACTTCGAAGGATAATCCAACGGGAATCGAACTGTGGATGCCGTCAGTGGGAAAATGCAGGACTTTCCCCAATTAATTTGGATTCCCAATAGTTGCCCAAATATTATAAACTCCCGAATGATCGGATTCAAATTTTCCTGCGGATTCCGGATATAGAGCGTGATGTCATCTGCATAGAGGGACACGAGAACCTGCCACATGTTACATTGTAGGGCCTTGTCATTGTGCCGTTGCCGTAGCCTCGCAGCTTGGGGTTCGACCGCCACTGCAAAAAGCAGGGGGGAGAGAGGGCACCCCTGTTGAGAACCCCGAGTAATAGAGAATGTCTGGGGCGTCCGTCCATTAACAAACACTTTGGCCACTGGCATATTATATAGCAACCTAATCCATGACAGAAAGCTCATTCTCAGCATCTCCCCAAATATATAATCCCATTCAATGGAATCAAAAGCCTTAGTGGCATCTAAAAAAATAGCAGCCATGGGCAGGTTGGGTGAAACATTATTGAGAGCAGTAAAAAGTGTCCTCAGATTGTGGGATGTGGCTCTGCCGGGCACAAAGCCCGACTGATCAGGAAGAATCAGGTTCTCCATCAGTAGGCTCAACCGGGTAGCAACCAGCTTAGCCAAATTTTGGCATCACAATTTAGAAGAGAGAGGGGTCTATAGGAGTCACAGTGCTGGGGCAATTCCCCTGGCTTCAATAATGAAATAATCAGAGCCTCCCTCATAGAGGCAGGGAAGCAGCCAACCTCTAGGGATTCCTCATACACCTCACGCAAAATGGGGGCCATGAGGTCAATATATCTTTTGTAGAGTTCTATCGGGATTCCATCCATTCCCTTGGCCTTTCCTGATTGCATGCTCATAATGGCTTCCCTGACCTCATCCATCTCAAATGGGGCACATAGGAATGTTCGCTGCACATCACTGAGCCATCCCAGTGCCACATCCCCTAGGTAGCCTTCTAAGTCTAATTCGTCCTCCCTTTTCATTGTGTACAGGCGTTGGTAGTGCTGTGTTGAGGTGTTGAGTATGTTGGCTGTGTCCCGATACACCGTTCCTTCCAAATCTTCTATCTCCAGTACAATGTTAGTGTATCGAGGGTTCCTGACCATATGTGCCAACGTTTTACCTTGCCGCTCCCCTTCACCATAGCACTGGGCCACCCAGTGTTTACCCCGAAATCACGTTTCCCTCTGGGCTGCATCCATATATTCTGTGAGCGTCTCTTTGAACTTAGCTTGGGCAGACGTGGTCACCTCCCCATAGCCAGATCAGCTTGCAGCAATTTAAGGTCTGCCTCTAGCTTTCGTATTGGTTGGTGATGTCTTTAAGCACTCCCAACCCTTTTGCTATGCAGGAGCCACGGAGCGTGACCTTAAATGCCTCCCAGATGGTTTCTGCGCTATTCCCTGACCCCTTGTTGCGTGAACAGAAATCTTGTATTTCTTCCCGCAGTTCTTCCTGAAATACTGCATCCAGCAAGCTAGGAGCATGCAGTCGCCAGGAACTGCGTGGCATGCTAAAGTCTGAAGAGAACAGAGTAAGCTTAACTGGGGCATGGTCCGTATAAGTTCTGGCTAGGTGTTGTACTTGATCTATTGCCAGACCCAACCCACGGGATAGTAATCAATAGTCAAACCTCGCCCATGATGCAGCTTGTGCCGTATAATGCCTTCTTTCCCGCGTGTGAGGATGGGTGTGTCGCCAGGCATCAATCAGTTGAAAGGCGATAATTGTATCACACTGGGTCGCACGTGCTTTAGTGTAATGATGCGGGCCGGGTGCGACCTATCCAGTCCTGGGTTGAATGTTACATTGAAATCGCCACCGTAAATAATATGATTGAAGCCTACTTCAAATATCTTGGCCCAAAGTGTTCTGTAGAAATGCGGGTTGTCTATATTGGGCCCGTAGCCGCAGGCCGGTGTTACGGATACAGACCCCAGTCTTCCCCAGGCCAGGCAATAACGGCCCTGTGTGTCCCATGATGCCCCGCTAAGTGAAATGGCACCTGCTTTTTTATGAGTATCGCTGTCGCCCTCGTATAAGAGGAATATGAGGAGAAAATTCTGTGCGACACCCACTTACTCGCAAAAGTATTGGTTCTTCGAAGGGTGAAGTGTGTTTCCTGTAGCATAGCTATGTGCGTCCTATGTCTCTCCAAAAAAGCCAGAATATGCCTCTGTTTCCTCGCATCGCCTAAGCCTCTGACATTCCATGTAAGGATATTCAATCCCCCTGTATCTAAGTCAGCCACACTACTGGATGTCTGCCATCAATGCGCACACTTTCCCCCAAATGCAGGCTACTCCACATGTCCCAGTCTCTAATGCTTCTATCACGTTCTTAGGTTGCTCAACTACCAACTCGTATGTCAATCTTCCTACATCAAAGAAAATAGCATGTTTCTGAAATTCTGGCATACAAAGAACAAGACATACCCCATGTACCCCCACCCCCCCATTGAAGCAGCCTCAACTTGCCAGTAGTGTGTGCCCACCCACCCCTCCCCAAACCCCCCTTAACAAGAAAACCATTGCAGTCCCTGCAATCAGTATGCAGCGAATAATCCCGGGGTTGTTCCCTATGAGGACCAATTCTAGGTTGCAACACAGCCGCCCTGCGCCCAGAGAGCACATCACAGCCAAGACCGCCAGGCCCTTCTGGGAAAAGGGTGCCCGGTGAGCTGTTATGATAGCACAGTATGGGTCATTATTCAGGTAACATAAACGTTCCCTTGCAGCACTGCAATGACTCATGTGTCTCAATACATAGGTATGGTGTCCATAACCAGTTCAGATAGTCTCATTGGGAGCCGCCAGCCGCTCCTTCTGACAGGGGCCGCTGAGAGTCCGCTCTGCCACCATCCAAGCGATTAATTTTTTCACCTGTTTGAGGAAGTCATCCACCTGCTGTGGTTTGGTGAAGAACCTCTGTTTGCCCTGGTGTGTAACCCTTAGGCGAGCAGGATATAGAAGCACATAGTCAATTTGAGCCTTCCACAACTTATTCTTGACATCCAAGAATTTTCGCCTTTCTTCCTGGACCATAGGTGTGAAGTCTGGATAGATGGAGAATGAGTTTCTGTCAAATGTTAGGGTCTTCTTGCTCCTAGCAGCTCGCAGGGCCACATCACGGTCCCTATAATTCAAAAGTCTCGCTATTATGGGCCTCGGAGTGTTGCCAGGCAGAGGCCGTGGTCACAGCGATCTGTGGGCTGGCTCTACAATGAATTGGTTGGAGAAGGACTCTGTACCAATGGCTGTTAACAACATTTTGTCCATATACTCTTCCATCTTTCCTGCATTAGTCGACACCGGTATACCTAAGATGTGTATATTGTTGCGCCTACTGCGTGCTTCTAAGTCCTAATTCTTTGCGGCAATGATCCTCAAAAGGTTATCCACGCGGGCAAGTTGTGTTTTATGACCTGAGGTCACGTCTTCAGAGTCCGAGATGCGCCTCTCAGTTTCTTTGATTCAGTCCTCATGGCCATCCAGTTTATGCGCAATGGCGTCCATTCTTGATGACATTCTATCAACCTTGTCCACTATGGTCGCAAATCCCTGCCGAACCTCTTGAAGGATATCCTGCACATTAGTAGAATGTCCTGTGGCCACTTCCTGGGTCTAATTTCTCCCAGCCTGTTCCTGGTCGTCCTGCGTGTTCCGGGTACCTTTTCTCGCTGCGTCGAAATTCAGTTTTGGCTGTCTGGTGTCCGGTTTGCCCATGTAGCCCCCTGGGACGTTATTTCAAAGACAAGCGCCTTCCACACAATCACTCCGCATCCCAGAACGGGGCGGTCGTTTACTCTCTGCTTGCAGCGCTCTACCAGCAGTATTCACATATAGAGTGGTTCAGCAGTGCCCATTCAGCAGGGTACATCTGTTCCAATTGGTATTGGCCCAATGTCGCTCTTAGTGCACAGATCATAGACCTAGCGGCAGGGTCACTACACTCCTGTTAGGCTGCCTCACCACCATTCCCCCAGTGCATGCTCCATACTACACATTAGGTCTGGTGCGTCTTTCCAGGAGGGTCTCCGATTCAATCGGGGGCACCCCTCTTCTTTCGTGGGCAAGCCCAGGCGCTCCATGATCTCCCAGGAGGGAAGTGTGCAACAGCGCCCCCGGCTTCACTCTCCTGTCGCCCCCTCCACAAAAGGACGCCCTGAGATTTTTCTTCGGAGCTCGGACTATACAATATGCAGCCAGCAGATATCAGGTGTGCATCAAGGATTAATTTGCCCTGGGGCTCCTGTACGTCTCCCCCACCTTAAAGTCCCAAGTCACTAGTGGTGCGCTCATTTTTTGCCAGTGGCATGCGAGGTGCAGCGGCAGCAATATCTCAATCTAGCAGTACCGCGTCGCCCTCTGGTGCCGTGAGCGGTGCCGCCGGTCAGGCGGCGCGTCGCCATTCTGGCGATTTAGTGTGGGGGGCGGCGGGGTGGAGAGAAGGTTTGTAGCGCAGTCCCTGCAGCAAAGCTCCACCACAGCGCAGGGAAACTGGCACTTCTCAATGCTGCATCAGGGTCCGGGTCACCCGCCGCTCAGGAGGCCCCTTGCCACTCACCGTCCGCCTCCGTCGGCAATACCGGCAACACCGCTCCATTCCGGCCCCCAAGTATTCAGCGCCGTCTACTGCAGCCTCCGCCAGACACTTTCGCCATCCTTAAGCAGGGCCTTCACGTCTTCACCACTGTTCGAGTCACGTCCTGTGGCCTAGGCGCCTTGTGGCCAGCCGCGGGCTAAATTGCTCTCTGTGGCCGACCCGGGCCCACACACAGCTCCGTCTCGCCTTCTAGGCTCGGCTTCAACACCCCAGAATAGGAGCAAACAGTGAAGTGACCAATTCTCCCAAGTCCTCCAACAGGGTATCAGGCAGGTTAGTTCTCGCAGTTAGCGGCAGCAAACACCGCAGATGACACCATATGGCAGGATATTTGAAGGATAAAATCGCCGGGCGGCAGGAGCCTCACATCAGTACGGCCATCTTGTACGTACGCCACCTAGCGCCCCTGCTAGCCCTCACTTTATCCAACGATCTGTAAGATTTGCTCTTGACAGGGAGATTGTTGCCTGTGTCTACTTCATGGGCGTACATGTGGGTCATCCTTGGGATAAGGCGGAACAGAGGGGGAAACTGTCACAACTCTCTGTGACAGTCCCTCTGCTAGTCAGGAGGTAGTGTGGGGAATAGGATTCCTCCATCTACTGACCTGTTCATCTCCTTGGAGTCCAGGAGGTTGATGAGATGCTCACTCTCCTCTTCTTCCTCCCTATCCATCACCATTAGCATGGTAAACTTAAGTGTGGCTTGAGACGATTGATGTGTAGTACCCGGATGGGCTGCTTTGGGGTCCTAAGTTCCACCAAATAGGTGGTCTCCCCCTTCCTCTCAATCCCCTCATAGGGCCTGGCACATCAGTTCTGAAGGGCTTCCTGCTCTGCAGCCTCCATCACCCACACATTCTGTCCTAATTTCAATTCCCTTGAACAAACTCAAAGGTTCTCTGACCGGTTGTCCAAACAAGAGTTCCATGGGGCAAAACCCCAGTCCTTTCTGAGACTTCTCCTGGTAGGCAAACAACAGGCATGGCAAGAGGATGCCCCACTTTTTTCTCAGAGCATCTCTCTGGTTGGCCTTGGATCATGCCTTTTGTTGAATCTTTCTACAAGTCCATTAGTGTAGGGGTGGCACGGGATAGAGAACTTATAAGCCACTCCACACTCCGCATTTTTGCTGCTGATGGCTGCGACTTCACTCCTTCCATCCGCCCCCGCCTGGAATATCCGGAATCAATCCACTGCTAGCGGACTATTAGCCAATTGGCTAATCTGCATTGGGCTGTAACTCATTCCAGCCGTTTCACACAGACTAATTGGCCATTGTGTTTCAACGTCACAGGCTTCGAATCCCCCCGCCTGCTAGGACTGTGTACATATAATCCCTACATCCTTGTCTTGAGGAAGACCCGCCGTGACCACCAACAGGGGCACCAAAGGGTCGAAACGTCGACGCACTTTCAGGTCCAGATTGACCGGGTTTCTGTACTAGGGAAGAAACTTCTGGATCCAAATCAAGCTCTGGCCTTCCCCATAGAAACGATTGTATATAGAACTTTGTTGACACTGTACATATTGTTTACTTTCTCACCATGCACAACTGTCACCCATAAAACACTGTAATAGTTTCTTGTACATAATTATACTTCACGGTCCTTTTTGTAATAATTGTATTACCTATAATGAAATGAAGTAATACTGATAAACACTTGAGTGCAGAACTGATTCATTGAATACTGCTGTTGCTATTTTGTGTGTTAAGAGAGCATACATTTTTAATTACATTTAGTGTACTTAGAATCAATGTCAGATCTACCCGACATAACCATTTTCCCTGAATCGTCACTCCACACTCCCTAAACATAGCCTGCATGTACGCAGACATGGAGTTAATGCCCCTGTCAGACACCACTTCCTTGGGGAAACACACTCGGGTAAAAATCCCCATCAGATCCTTTTACACCACCAGTGTGTCTGTGGCCCTCAGAGCTATTGCTTCTGGGTACATTGTGGCATGATCCATCAACACCAGGATGTACCTATGCCCTGCCAACATTGGTTGGTCGATAGACCCTACTATGCCAATGTCCACCCGCTTCAATGGGGTGTCATAGATGGGTAAGGGGTTCAGTGGAGCTTTAAATTCTGCCCTGTCTTGCCACCGGCCTGGCAAGTCACACAGGTCTTGTAGAATGCCTCCAAGGTCACCTTAAGTCTGGGTCAATATAAGTGAGGATCAAGTCATGCAAACATCTTGTTCTGCCCAAATGTTATGCCAGGGGAGTGTCATCAATCAATCAATCAATCAATCAATACATTTATAAAGCACACTACTCACCCGTGAGGGTCTCAAGGCGCTGAGGGAAGGGGGGGGGGCTGCTACTGCTGGAAGAGCCAGGTCTTGAGGTGTTTCCTGAAGGTGAGATGGTCCTGGGTCAATTGTAGGTGGGTGGGAAGGGAGTTCCATGTCTTGGCAGCCAGGTAGGAGAATGATCTTCCTCCGGTGGTGGCTATGCATATCCGTGGTACGCTGGCGAGGGCGAGGCTGGCGGAGCGGAGCTGGCGGGTAGGAGTGTGGAACTTGAGGCGGCTGTTGAGGTATTCGGGGCCTGTGTTGTGGAGCACTTAGTGTGCGTGGGTGAGGAGCCTGAAGGTGATCCTTTTGCTGACGGGAAGCCAGTGCAGGTCTCTCAGGTGGGCAGATATGTGGCTGTGGCGAGGGATGTTGAGGACGAGTCGTGTGGATGCATTCTGTATCCGCTGGAGCCTTTTCTGGAGTTTGGCTATGGTTCCTGCATAGAGGGCGTTCCCGTAGTCCAGTTACCTGGTCACGCGGGCCTGGGTGATGGTCTTTCTGGTCTCGGTGGGGATCCACCGGAAGATCTTTCGGAGCATGAGCAGGGTGTTGAAGCATGAGGATGAGATGGCGTTGATTTGCTTGGTCATCGTGAGGGAGGAGTCCAGGATGAATCCTTGGTTGTGTGTGTGGTCTGTGGGTGTTGGTGCGGTGCCTAGGGCTGCGGACCACCAGGAGTTGTCCCAGGCGGTTGGGGATGGTCCGAGGATGAGGACCTCCATCTTGTCTGAGTTCAGTATGAGACGGCTGAGTTTCATCCATTCGGCAACGTTTTTCATTCCTTCCTGGAGGTTGAAATTGGCTGTGGCTGGGTCTTTGGTGAGGGACAGTATCAGCTGGGTGTCGTCTGCGTATGAGATGATGTTGAGGTTGTGCTTGTGTGCGATGGCAGCGAGGGGGCTCATGTAGATGTTGAAGAGGGTTAAGCTGAGCGAAGAGCCCTGGGGTACACCGCAGATGATCTCGGTGGCAGCTGAGCGGAAGTGAGGAAGGTGGACACTCTGGGTTCTGTCGGAGAGGAACGAGGTGATCCAATCCAGGGCGTTACCTCGGATCCTGGCGTTGTGGAGGCGAGTGATTAGGGTGCGATGGCAGACTGTATCAAAGGCAGCAGAGAGGTCTAGGAGGATGAGGGTGGTGGTTTCTCCGTTGTCGAGTAGGGTTCTGATGTCATCGATGGCTGCGATGAGGGGCGTCTCTGCGCTGTGGTTGGCTCGAAATCCGGACTGAGATGGGTCAAGTGAGTCGTTTGCCTCGAGGAATGCTGTCAGCTGTTTATTGACGGTCTTCTCGATGACTTTTGCCGGGAAGGGAAAAAGGGAGATGGGGCGGAAGTTCTTGAGGTCTTTAGGGTCCGCCGTGGGTTTCTTCAGTATGGCGTTGATCTCAGTGTGCATTTAGCTCTCTGGGAAGGTGGGGGATGCGAGGGAGTTGTTTATGACATTCCGGAGGTAGGGTGCGATGATGGAGTCTGCTTTGTTGAAGATGTGGTGAGGGCAAGGGTCGGAAGGAGAGCCGGAGTGGATGGCGTTCATGATGTGGGTGGTGTCTTCAGTGCTGATGGGAGTCCAGGCGTTGAGGGTGGTTGGAGGGTGCGTTGGTTTGGTGGTTGGAGGTGGGGTCTGGCTGCCGAAGCTGTCGTGGATATCGGCGATCTTGCGGTGAAAGAACTTTGCGAGGGAGTTGCAGAGGTCTTGCGATGGTGTGATGTTGTTGCTGCTGGTGCTGGGGTTGGAGAGCTCTTTTATGATGCTGAAGAGTTCCTTGCTGTTGTGTGTGTTGTTCTCCAGCCGTTCTTTGAACGATGTCTTTTTGGTGTTACGGATCAGTTGGTGGTGTTTGCGAGTGGCGTTCTTGAGGGCTGTTATGTTTTCTGTCGTCTGTTCGCGGCGCCTGGTTTTCTTGAGGGTTCGGCAGGATTTGTAGTTGTACAATCCCTCATATCCCTCATAGTTCTTGACCTTGCTGTCCAACACCCAACCGTTTAGTGCCTTACTCACGTAGTCTAAGAAATCTACCCACTTTGTGTGTTCAGTTTGCGTCTGGCCCTAAACCGCTGGCGGTATTTTCCTGGGGTCAGTCCAAACTTGTTAACTAACACTGTCTTCCTAGCAGGGCAGCTAGTCTGGTCACCCAAGTCCACTGTTAGTGCATGCCACAATGGGGCATGCACCTCCATAAACTACCTCCCCAGCTTTCTTCAGGGACCTGGTGCACCTTCACAGCCACCTCATAGGCTGCCATCCATTTTGGGGGGGAGGAGCTTGCCGGACCGCAATAGCGGACGAGTAATTTCTTAGCTCCGCGCCGCTGCCACAATAAAATCCTTCACAATCCTTCACCAGCCTGTAACTGAACTCCAGAAAGCAGTCCCTACCTCCCACGGCACCCCGGCACCCTCCGGTGTCCATACCGGCGCTAGAAGACGTTCTTGTGCGGTCCGGTGGAGAAGCGAAATCCTACAGCGGAGGAGGCCGAGAGCCGCGCCCTCGAGTGTGCTGGTGGCCGGCCTGTGTGCTGCGAAGTGCGGCACAACGAAGCGCTCATGGGCAGTGGAGCCGGCGACCCAGACAAGAGGAGAGCAGAGCCCTGTACATCGGGCGGGAAGAGGTACTCACCATCGGACCTCACCCACCCCCTCACCCCCCCACAGACGATAACGCCCAGTCGACTGCTGGGCACTGCGGGCTCTCTCCTGAGGCGCGGCTGGAGGGGCACGCCGGTGCGTGTCCCTTGAACCCCTAATGCAGTGACAAACTGCGGAAAACTGCTGGTGAGAGATTCCTAACGAGGGAGCCCACGCATGACAACGGAAGCAACAGAGGGGCGTACAGGGCCTGCCTGGGGGTGCCTCTGCTCACGCGAGTCTATGACATTGGAGAAATAGGCGGCCTAAGGCGGCAGTCTGGGGGCCAAACGGCGGATACTGTATAAATTGGCGGCGCCATTGGCATTACTTCCCTGGGGTCATCGGCCTAGCGCCACTGGCAGGAGCAGCACTAGCCCACACCGGGCGAGCCTGACGGTGAGACGAGAGGTCAGCATAGCATACGCAGTGTCCGCGGCGTCGCGACCGGACCTTCTGGATGGGCGCCCGCAATACAGCGCTTTGGTTGAGGAGCTCCGGATAAGCGGGACATCAGCGAACACTCCGGAGGGAACCCTACGCCTGGCGCCTTGTAGGGCACTGTGACAGAGCTGTTCTTCTGCAGTTAATTCACATCTGTACTACTTTGTGACCTGACCACTACGAGCAGACTGCACAGCAGAGCATCAACATGGGGAAAGGTGATAAAACCCAGACCAAACTCCTATTCGAGCAGCGGCGCGCTAAATCCACGGACCTTCCGGAGACAGATATAACCAACTCAGCGAGCGGGGGAGCGACTACTGATTACTCGGACATCAAAACTATGCTGCTGGCCATGGAAAAAGGCCTACAAGACAGTATGACGTTGATCGGCTCCAAAATAGACTCACTCCCTAGGGGCTGCGAGGCACCTTTGAAGAAGTCTTGATTCCCTGATTTCCCTGAGTATGGGTGAGACCCAATTGAACTGTGAGTCCGAAGGGGGAGAGCCCAGGGGGCTGTTATTTGCTCGTTGGCTCAGGCAGCAGCTAAAACCGCGCTGAAGGCGTGCACATTTGCTGGGCAGTGCCATTGTTATGTTATGTTATGTTAAAAAATGTATACCGCGCACGTACACCGAGACGGTTTCTTGGCGCTCATAACAGACATAACAAACTAAGGCAGGGAGCATTACTCAAAGGCCAACTTAAAAAGGTGAGTTTTCAGGGTTTTTCGGAACAATTCGTAGGTGGGGCAGTGACGAAAGGAAGCAGGGAGGGAGTTCCAAAAAGTGGAACCTAGAAAAGAAAACCGGAGGCCGCCGTGTTTTTTTCGACGGATCAGTGGAATGCAGAGAAGATTATCGGCAGAAGATCGAAGGTTGCGGGATGGGAGGTATCGCTTGAGTTTGGAAGAAATGAACTCAGGGGCGTGGTTGTGAAGGGATTTGAATAAGGTGCAACCGAGTTTAAAGGAGCACCGTTTGGCCACAGGGAGCCAATGAAGGCTCTTCAGGAGGGGGGAAACATGCTGATGTTTGGGTTGACGAAACACCAGGCGAGCAGCCTGGTTCTGAATTAGCTGGAGTTTTTGAAGCTGGTAGGCGGGAATCCCCGCATACAGGATGTTAGAGAAGTCAACCCTGGAGATGACCAAGGCCAAGATGGTTAGAATGAGTGCCTCTCTGGTTAAGACTCTACAGATCTTGCGAATCCTGCGCAGCTGGAAAAAGCAGGATGATGTGACTGCAGAGATCTGAGGTTTCATAGATAGATCCTCCGAGATGATCACTCCTAAGCTTTTCACGGTACTGACTGGGCGAGGGGGGCGCCAAGGAAAGATGGCCAGAAGTTGTCATCCCAAGGGTTGGTGGGGCCGCCCACCAGGACGAGTTCCGTTTTGGACGGATTCAACTTGAGTTGGCTATGAGCCATCCAGTCTGAAATAAGTAGCATTGTGGTTTGGATGTTAAGACGAGAGGTGGGGGAAGTGACCAGGGGAAAAATCAATTGCAGATCATCTGCATAGTTATATATGGTGGCTGGGGAGTGACGAAGGGATGCCAGGAGTGGTTGCATATATAAATTGAAGAGAAGCGGGGAAAGGGCTGAGCCTTGGGGAACACCACAGGTGAGGGGGGAGAAAGGGGCGGAGAAAGTGGAGAGGTGGACAGCCTGAGAGCGGCCTTGTAAGAAGGATCGAACCCAATCAAGGGCGATCCCACGGATCCCGGCGTTGTTGACACGGTCGATCAAGATGGTGTGATCGACCGTGTCAAAAGCCGCCGACAGATCTAACAAGACAAGAGCCTGGGGGATGTTATTGTCGGCACCAGTTCTGAGAGTGTCCATTACTGCCGCAATCACCGTCTCTGTGGAATGTAGTGGGCGAAAGCCAGCCTGATGAGGGTCCAGGAAAGAAGAAGTTTCCATAAAGGAGCTGAGGCACTTGGTTACATGTGTCTCCAAGATCTTTCCCAGAAAGGGGAGGAGAGAGATGGGTCTATAATTACTCATCACAAGAGGGTCTGCGCTAGGCTTCTTCAGGATGGGTAACACAATGGCCTGCTTAAAAGCCTCAGGAACAACCCCTGATGTCAACGAGGAGTTGAGAAGGGCCAGGGCAGGATCGGGGCAGAGCCTAAAGATTTCTTTAAAGATGTGAGGAGGGCAGCAGTCCCTAGGGGAGCCAGAGCTAACTTTATGGAGAAGACTGTGAAATTCAGTGATAGAGATAGGAGGGAAGGTGTGGAAGTTCTGGGCATTTTCAGAAGGGAGAGGGAAAGAATTGGAGGGAGAGGGTGGGGAGATGTTGTTTTTGATTGTGGAAATCTTGTCTTGGAAAAAGGAGTTGAGCTCATCACACAGAGCCTGGGTGGGAACAGGCGGGAGGGTGATGCGATCAGGGAGGGAGAGCTCATTAACGATTGAAAAGATGTCCTTAGCTTTTGAAGCCGACTCCAGAATCTTGCATGAAAAGTAAGAAGTCTTAGCCTCAAGAATAGAAGATTTATATTTACTTAGTAAAGTAGTAAATTCAGTCTTGAGTACAGGGTCGTACTTCTGGCGCCAGCGACGTTCAGCCTGGTGAAGGGAGAGTTTATCAAGTTTAAGCTGGTCCGTGAACCATCGCTGGGCATCATGGGGGCGAGAGATTTTAACGGACTTTAGAGGGGCTACAACATCGGCAGCTGCCTTCAGCCAGAGCTCAAGAGTGGAGGCTTGGTGGGATACAGATTCAAGAGCAGGGGGAGTTGAGGCTGCCAAGAGAGAATGGAAAGAAGTCATATTGGCGTTTTTCCAGTTACGGGCCATAATGCCAACAGGGCGCGGAGGACGGTGAAAACTGGGCAGGTTGACAGAAAAGGAGACAAGATAATGGTCGGACCAGGTACAAGGGGTGATCAGTGGAGGCGAAGAGTCAAGATTGGCCAGCCAGACCTGGTCGAGTATATGGCCCTTGCAATGAGTGGGAGTGGAGATCAACTGCTGATAATTCAGGCTGGTAAGAGTTTCCGGAAACAGTTCTGACAGTCGGCTCTCTTGGGGATCAGAAGGCCAATAATTAAAATCACCCAGAAAAAGAATTCTGGAGTGATTTATAAGAAGCTGGGAAAGGAGTTCCCCGACTGAAAGAGCAAAGGAGGGCATATAGGTAGGGGGTCTGTACATGAGGACACAGACAAGGGAAGTGGAGGGTGAGCGAAGCAGAATAACAAGGGTTTGAGAGTGAGGGATAGGGGTGCAATCTAGGATGGAGAAGGCGTGTTCTTTGCGGATAATGGCTGCGACCCCACCGCCAACTTGCCCTCCAGGCCGATTTACATGCAGGATATAGTAGCCGTTGGGAAGAGCGGCTAGGATATCGGGTACAGAGTCCTCTGTCAGCCAGGTCTCTGACAGAAAGAGAATGTCTGCGTTAGTGTCATCTAATAGGTGGAAGATCTCAAGTTGATGTCTCACCATGGAGCGCGTATTGAGGTAGAGGATCTTAAGGGTAGCAATGGTAGGAGTGGGGGAAGGGGAGTCAACGGGGGCGGGAGAAGGAACAGGGTCAAGCGAGGAGGGGAACGCCGTGCAAGGGAAGTTGGAAATACCGCAATCCTGAGCCCTCCTGAAGGCCTCAGGGGGCAGCGGAACCGGGCGATGTAGAGAGCATAGGTCCACTGAAGAGTAGCGGAGCATGGGGGCAGGGTGGACGGCAGCTAGGCGCGGCCCGGCGCGGACGGGCGCAGACGGGCAGGACTTTGGCTTGACTTTGGCGCGACGTCGGCGCTCCCGCTGCGCTCGTCCGCTGCGCTTCCGCCAATCCACCATTTTATGTGGAGGGGGCGTTTAACCACTAGCACGCTGACCTGCACTGTGTGAGGCAGGGCGGAAGTGGGGAAAGGAGGCGGGTGAATGGCGCTCTGCAGGCGACCCTCCGCGCAAACGGCACTCAGCCGGGGCGGACCGGGGTCTGGAGCGTGAGGAGGCAGGTAGAAAACACTCGCTAAGCGCGAAAATAATAAAACTCCAGAGAGTAAGAAAATTACTGTCACAGTTAAAATCACACAGCGCTAAATGCAAAGAATGCGGGAAAACCGCTTTAAAAGCTATTAATCAGCTCAACAGTATTTGATAAAAGGAGGCGAGTAGTCTGCACAGCCTGGGTCGCTGCGTTCCCCATTTGGGAACTAATCTATGCTGGTACCTGTTTGCAGGCTTTTGTACTAGCTGGGTTCAGCGGGGATCCGGAGCAGAGGTTGCTGGTAGGGACTGAAGCCTCCACAATCGTTGACTGCCAGGCAACCTCGGCCCCGCGCGTAAAGCACCTTGAAGGTCCGAAAGGGGACTTAACAGTTTGGGATGCAGTTAGAAATGAGGGGCGAGGGGGACATTCATGCGAGGCCTTGTTGGGGTTGGTCTGCTGTGGGAGGGGGGATGTTGGGACTTTGGGAGGGGTTTGTTTGAGGGATGATGGGGAGACACTTTTTCTGACTCTAGACTCGTTATGCAATCGGAGCGCAAGAAAGACACTCTCTCTTAACACGTACTTGACTCACCACAATGACTGACACGGTTAATTCTAGTAGCGCTACATGCACACCCACACTCAGGGCCCTCACTTGGAATGTGTGAGGTCTTAATGACCACCGTAAAGTTAGGAAGGTCATCAGCTATCTACAGCGCCACCACATTGACGTTGCTCTACTACAGGAGACCCACCTTCCCATGACCAGCAAAATGCTGCACTGCAGGGGTCTGGAGGGTAACATATCAACAGTGGGCTTCACATGGCATGCCAGGGGGGTGATAACCTGGGTAAACCCGAAATCTGGCCTTGCTTTACACTCTCTGCATGCAGACACCGAGGGCAGATTTGTCATCTCTAGATGTACAGGGCCTAAATTAGATGTAGTGGTTGTTAACTCCTATGGTCCCAACTATGACTCCCCAGATTTTTTCCAAACTCTAGCTGACGTTGCCAAACAATATGACAATGACCGTATTCTATGGAGTGGGGACTTCAACCTGGTCCTGCACTGGACAGATCGGCAGGCCCCCCTCACCGTCCATCGATGGCAGCTCTAGCGCTGCGGAGCATCAATACGAGTATGGGCCACAAGGACGTGTGGCGATGCAGGCACCCTGAAAAAGGGGGGTACACTCACTACTCCGTGTACCATGACATCTACACCAGAACAGATTACTGGCAGGCATCTGCCTCTCTGCTAGGGCAAATTAGGGACTGCAAAGTTCTCCCAAGGACCCTCTCTGATCACTCAACGGTGCTATTAGTTCTAGACACCACATGTAAAACCATCCCACCTTTCACACGGAGATTTCCTCCGTATTTCCTCCTGGACCCTGTATTCAGAGGCGAGCTCGCGGAAGCCATAGACGTGTTCTTTGAGTCCAACTTGGGCTCAGTGGACAGCTTCCAGATTATCTGGGAAACGTTCAAAGTATATATCAGAGGCATAGCAATGTCCAAGCACTCAGTAGTGCTTAAGTCCATCAGGCAGAGACTTACCGACCTGGAACGACGTCTAGGCGCCCAAGAGGATAGACAGAGCAGGCAGACAAACTGCACGGTTGACGACGAAATCAAGTCACCCCTCGCTGAGTATCATGAGGAAGCCGACAGAGAGGTGACACATATGGGAAAGTACGCAACAGCGAGAACGTATGGTGAGAGTGACAGACCTAGCTAAGTCCCGGCCAGGGTAATAGGCGGGAGGAGAAGGCAACAACAAATCACTGAAATAAAATCAGTCGAGGGGGAGGCACTGACTGAGGAAGCAGACATAGCGAGTGTCTGTCAGGCCTTCTATGCTGATCTATATAGATCCAGAAGTGGAAACCTTGAGGACGACATTACTGACTACCTAGAACACATCAAGCTACCTATGCTGACTAACACACACAAGGAATTCCTGATGCTCCCGATAGAGAAGGATGAAATCACTGAAGTACTGGTGGGTATGCGATCTGGTAGTGCACTTGGGGCAGATGGCCTTACTGTGGGATTCTACAAGGCCTTTCAGGACAAGCTACTCCCCCACCTGTCTACGCTTTTCGATGACATATGCATGGAGGGCAGTATGCCGCCATCCATGAGGGAGGCGCTGCTGGTTGCAAAACCAAAGCCAGGCAAGCCACGAGACGAGTGCAGCTCATATAGGCCTCTCTCCCTATTGAATGTTGACACTAAATTGTTCGCTAAAATACTTGCTAACCGACTGGCGCTGCTGGCGCCTCACCTGGTGGCTTCTGAACAGGCCGGCTTTATTCCTGGCAGGAACCTGACGTACAACATCCGCTCAGTCCTTGGCACAATGCAACATGTTCGACCAGATAGGAAAGAACTAGCTGTATTTTTAGACATGGAAAAAGCTTTTGATTCCGTGGAATGGTCATTTATGCGCTCCGTCCTGCAACGGATGGGTCTAGGGATGCCTTTTCTTCAGATGATAGGTGCACTATACAATTGCCTGCGAGCCAGACTCAGACTGGGCAACTTGGTTACGGATGACTTCCCCATCAATAGGGGCACCAGACAGGGATTCCCGCTATCGCCCCTGCTGTATGCACTGGTCGCCGAGCCACTAGCGTGCACACTCCGAGAGTACCATGGCAATGAGGGAATAGGCTTCCGCACCTACAAGATAGTGGTGTCCATGTATGCCGATGATACCTTGCTGTATGTTCGAGACCCCGAAAATAATTTAAACTCGGTGCTAAGAGAGGTGGTCCGCTTTGGAGCCCTGTCGGGCCTGAAGGTAAACTGGTCGAAGTCATTGGCATTCCCCCTAACCCCTATCACACAGAACATTGAAATGGAATTCCCACTACAATGGACTACTGATACGGTCAGGTACCTAGGTATATAACTACACACTGACCTGGAGATATTATTCAGGGCAAACTTTGGCATGGCCTTCAGCAGACTGGAGGACGACGTCGGGCTTGGTGTAGGCTCCCACTCTCTCTACTGGAAAGAATATCCATTATGAAAATGGTTGTGCTGCCTAGATTCCTCTTCCTATTTGCTTCCCTCCCGATAGTACTTCCCAAATCCTTCTTTAAGCGGCTGACGCATCTCATGATAAAACTAGCCTGGGCTGGGAAGCAACCCCCGGTCAAGTGGACACTCCTCACATTACCTTATAGTATGGAGGGGCTCAGTGCCCCGGACCTGGAGCTTTATTATAAAGTGGCACAGGCCGCGCACCTACATACTTGGCTGCACGGCGATGGCAAAATTCCGCACGTCCGAATGGAAACACTCTTTGCCAGCCCTATCTCTCTCCCTTCCACGATATGCCAGCAGGTGGGTCGTAGAACTGGGACCTTGGACTCAATCGCTGCCACCAACATTGCATGGCACAGTCTTCTGCAGCTGCAGGGAGGTGCCTTGCTGTACGCCCCAACAATGCCGATAGACTGGGCCCGATGGCTGTCTCCAATAACAGAGAAGGGTGTGGTCCTCGCTTTAAACAATATTGACATCAGCGTTATGGGAGACTTATTTCAGGATGGAGTGGCCAAAAAGTGGGAGCAAGCTTCAACTAATAAAGTGGATGCCTCTCTGCTGACCCGCTTCCGGTTTCACAGGGTGCGACGCGCCCTTTCAGACTTGTTAGGTCCTGATATGGCTGAGCCACCTGAGGTGCCGGAGCTCACGTATGTCATTAAAGCTGAGACACCTCGGAAGCTACTGTCTAATCTATATAAGATCTCACAGATGCACAGGGCGCACTCATACACAAAGGCACGCTTGGCATGGTAGTATTTGACAATGACATGTGGCGATATTTTTGTACTAACACTAGAAAGCTATCCCTTAATGGCAGACACAGGCTAGTCCACTCAAGTTCCTGAACAGGGTGTACTACACACCGGCGCGACTACACAGATACGGCCTTCGGGACACCGCAGACTGTGAGAGGTGCCATGCCCCGGAAGCACACTTCTTGCACCTAGCATGGCAATTCTGGGACAAGAATTTTACGGAGATAAACAAAATAGTTGACACAGAACTTACCCCGGATCCTGCGCTTGCGCTCCTGGGATATACCGGGAAGCTCCCCAGGGCCATACGGAGATTGATAGATATGGGACTCCTCATAGCTAGAAGAGTGGTGGCCTGCTGCTGGATGAGAGGCCCCGTGCCTACTCTCAGGCGCTGGGCACGCAACCTGGTATACTGCTGTACACAGTCTGAGAACTATAGTGAGCTGTTACCTCCCACTAACCGACCGAAAAACTTCTGGGGACCGTACCTAACATACCTCAATAGCAACAGAGCCACGCCCACCGAAGAGGAGGACCAGAGACAATAGCACGTAACGATGGGGAGGAAATTGTGATACTGGATCGTGGCCCGGCATTTGAGATGATGATAGTGAGGAGGGGCACCCTGGTGGAGAAGAAAGCTGTGCATTTTGTTAGCGCGTATACATACGAATACAGTGTGACTGCCGCCTGCCCAGCTAAGGGTTGTTGGCTAAATGGCTGTGTACTTACCAGACAGAGGAGTGTCGCATTGTTGCTCACCTAATACTTGTAATCAGAGTCAGACCGGGGGGGAGGGGGGTGTTGTACTGTAACGTTTTAAGATCTGCAAACTCAATAAACATTAAAAAAAAGGCTGCCATCCATTTACCAATGTCATCCCCCACCTGGTAATCTTGTACCATATCTTTTGGGACTCAACCACTATTCTCACTTTTAGACACTGCATGGGCTGTGCCACCATTGCTGCATTTGGAATTTAATTGTGGGGCTAGAAGTTCCAACTCTCCAAAGCTAGGCTCATCGGCCATCTTTTTCTCTTCCAAGGCTAGCCTCTTCTCAGCAAGAACCTGCTCTTTCTCTAATTTGGCAAGGGCTGGGGCCTGCTCCTTGTCCTGCCTGGCAAGTTTAAACTTCAATTTCATTTCTCCCCTCCTATCCTTAAGTTCCACAGGAGGACAAACTCCTTGAGGACATACTGCTGCCGGTTCAAGAGTGGTACCCCGAATTTGGGTGAAGAGGGTCCTCCTTCTCTATAAGTTGCACGTCAGTGATCAGCTCTAACTCTCCCTCATGCTCAGATTCTCCTCTACTGGTCACCTCCCCATAGGAATGAGCTCCTGCCTAGGCCCTCAAGGCTTCCTGTAACTCAGCCTTCTTGCATTAGCCTGGCAAGTTACCCTCTTCACCCGGCAGGCCTACATGAGCTTTGCCATTATATTGGGTTCCAACTCTGCCAGCTCAAACTCTACCTCAGGTAGGTCCTCAGGCACAGACATGTTGATGAACTAGTAGAAGCAGATAGAGACATTAATGAAGACACAAGTACTCATGCTTCAACCTCACCACACCCTCTCTCCAGGCTACCTCATTTAAGGGACACCTTAGGAAACCAAAGACCACTTTTGCCTTCGTGAAGTCTTGGCGCAATTATTCACCATGCCCTGCTTTGCAAATGCAAGTCCTATCCCACCCCTTGACCGCCAAAGGCTGGACCTGGCACTCTCTGGTTGGCTGACGAGATGCCCGCAGCCAGGCAGAAGTAGTTAGGCCATGAGGGCCTGGTGCATTCCCTTATGGAATTTGTTAAAAGCTTTTAAAATAACTATCAATCGTTGCATTCATTTTTTCCTTATCAAGATCATCAAGACAAGTCTAAACAATCTTAATTTCACAATAGATAGGCCTGAGGATATCTTTATTTCTGCATCTTCAGTATTTATTCTGTTGTTTTCTTAAGTCTTGAATATCTAATCTAGAGTTCTTAGCTTTTCTGTAGTTAGTCAGGCTTCTGCCCACTCTATTAGCACTGCAAAGAGCCTCACATTTTCACCCTTAACAAAGTAGCCAGCACTATTAGGTACAGGAGTCATGCAGGCGCAGTGTTTTTAAAAACAGGTCCCACAAATCAGATGTTGTGTTTGGGGAGCAAAGCAGAGAGCTTAAGAAATGAGATGATAAGAGGGAGAGGACACCACCAAAGATGTCAGTTTGAGAGGAGGGCCTAATCTGAAGCGGTAATTAAAAACCAGACACAATGCACTCATCTGAAATGAGGAGGCAGGACAGACAGGCCCAGCTCCTATGTACTGGACCCACCACAACCCAGGGATGGTCCAAAGCTTCCCAGGTGGGTGTCAGGGTGGTGACACCTTAGTTTTCTGTTTTCCTGCTTCCCTCTTTCACGTTAAGGGCTTCTCTGGGGAGGTGAGGGGGATACAGACTGGACAAGTTAGTGGGACGTGGCCCGGAAACTGAGAGAATTGGCAGAATTAAACCCTTACAGACGACCGATGAGTGTATTTTCTAAATGGGTGAATTTAAACGCACACACTCTTATTTTTATAGTTATATTTCCCCTTCCATGCCATTTACTTCAGTGTACCAGGTACTACATTCTAGTAGGAGAATAGTAACAAAAGGAACACTATAGCAGAGAAAAATGAATACAAGGAAAAAGAAAATCACAAGATGGGGCAGATAAGATGAGGATACTTAAACAGGATATCCAGACCCCTATTCTAAAAAGAAGTAAATATAGGGATAGAAAGGAAACGCAAACAAGAAACAAAAAAATCTGCAGAGAAAGACTACAGTAAGGAATCAAAAGTGAAGAAAAGCAAGGATTTTATTCTTTCTTTTGGATTTTTTCTCCTTTCTGCTCATCTCCTCATCATCACTCATGCCTACTGTTTGTCCTCTCATAGGTTTGAGAAGAGGTGGTCCATTGGAAGTCCAGATACTGAACAACTGGAAAAGAACAGATCAAGAGCCAGAATTATGGGAAAGAGGAGCCCTATTAACAAGCAAAATCATATGTGTTAAAGACTTACGACAATTATTGCCCTGACAACTAAAAATCTTGACTTATCAGAGAAGAAGCATGATAAAAAAAAAAACATTTATGGAAACCCTATGTCTGGCTATCAGTTCTAAGACTGCACACCCACGTCTCACTGTGGCCATTTTGGAAGAAAAAGTGCTTGGTATCCGCTTTCCTTGACAAAGCATGTCAACAGGGTTTCAGCTGGAACAATGCTCCTCAGCCAAGTTTCCATGAAGTGTTCTGGCTTCTCTCCTTCCATTCCTGTCAGGAAAACCCACAAACCATGGGTTATCTTGGCTTGCCCAAGCTTCTGCGTCTCCTGCATGGTAACCCGGGATTGTTATGCCCAAGCAAGACACTTACTTCTGTATTTTTCACTATATAATATAAGAGCTTTATTGCGTGATTAAAAGAAAAATCATTGCAAATACAGAATCTTTAAAATATGTAAAAGATACATTTAAAATACATATAAAAAATGGCGACTGATTGGGATCCAAGGTGGATAGGGACAGCCGATGGAGCCTGCCAGAACTTTAAGCCATCGATGAATCACTGGCATTTGGCCCCTCGCAGAGTTTTTTTCTGCGAGGTCCATGAACCTTACCAGGGCACAGTTTAATTTGATGTTCCTGGGGTCAAAGCAGGCCAGAACTGCTGCTCTGCACGATCTAATCTTGTTTGTGTTCCAAAGGTGCTTCAAAAGGAACCGTCTTTCATTCAGCAGTTTTGGACAAAGACATAAAATGTGCGTGATGTCTTCTTTGTGATTCCCACAAAGTCGACAAAGTTCTCGTCCATGATCTCTTTTCCATTTTGGGAAATGGGCCAACAGGTTGATAACTCCCAGTCTCAATTTTAGGAATTTTGATTTAGTTCGTGCAGTAAAAGATACGGTTAGATACTGTTGTGGAATCAACAGGGCATAGGAATGCAGAGTCAACCACCCATGACTTCTTTTTGCCAGCCGTGCCTTATCTTCCACAGTTGACAACTTTTTTGTGCTTAGTTTCGCTAGCCATTTAAATTCCATTTGGCTTACATGCATGCTCCAAAGTTCATTTAAGCATAAGGTTGTTAGGCCTTTTTTCCAATAGTCGTTCCCTGCGCGCCATGAGTTCGTATCGAGACTAACCCAGAGATGGTGTGCTAGACTGCCTTCCTTAGATGATCTCAGTTTGTGACAGCACACAAGAAAGGTCATGGCTCTGGCGTATGGTTGATGGCAGATTCCCAGTTCCAACCTGATTTGTGCCGGAGATGTTTGAATTGGTAGTTTGAACACTGTTCTATAAATCTTTGTAATTATTTTGTCCAATTGGCCACTGTCCAGTCCTTTTAGGACTTCGCTACCGTAGGTTAGTGTGGGAATGATTTTTGCCTGAGCGGCCTGTAAAGTAGGTGCAAAAGTTGGGCCTTGTAGTTTCTTGTGAACGGATCCAATGGCGAAGGCAAGTGCTGCACCCTTCCTTTTTTGTTCTTCCAACTGAGATTTATATCTATTGTTGTTGTTAAAGATGACTCCAAGGTACTTATGGCATTTAGATTCGACAATGCTTTCCTTATTAAGGGTCCAAGACAGATTCTTAGCTTTACCTGAACGGACCGCCAATATTTTTGTCTTCTTATTATTGATCTGTAGGTTATTCTTATTAGAATAGTCGGAGGTGGCGTCCAGAAGCCTTTGCATGCCGATCTTAGTTTTACTAAGAAGAACAACATCGTCGGCGTATAGTATGTTTGACAGCAAGAGACCAGTTACCTTGGGAGCATGTGAATTGACCTTGTTAAGAGCACCAGGAAGGTCGGATAGAAATAAGTTAAAAAGTGTCGGGGCCAGGACGCAGCCCTGTTTTAGACCTTTTGTCGTTGGAATTGGGCGTGACAAACGTGAGCCGTCCCCGATCTTGATCCTGACCCATGTGTCCTGATGTAGAAGTTGTATGGCTCTTAGGAGGTCACTTGGAATGTTGAAACTAGACAACTTCTGCCAGAGCTTAGCTCTATTCACGTTGTCGAAGGCCGCTTGAAAGTCAATGAATCCCATGTAGAGTGGACAGGAGCTGAATTCAGCCTGATCAATCAGGCAGGAGAGGGTCATGAGGTTGACCGAGGTTCCGGTGTTGCTTGTAAAGCCAGTTTGATTTGGAGGAATGATAGCGTTGTCCTCCGCCCAGGCCCTAAGTGAGTTCAGCAAAACTCCTGCAAAGTACTTTGCTTCATTGTCGATTAGGGCAATGAGACGGTAGTTCCCAGGGGATTTTTTGTCCCCACCTTTAAAGATTGGTGCGAGGACTGATCCACGCCAGGAGGGCGGTGTGGTGTTTTTCTGCAGAATGGAATTGAATAAAGTGCATAGTTTCCCAGCCCAGAAGGGTACATCCTCCTTAAACAAAGCTTGAGGGACTCCACCTGGACCTGGAGCCCCGTCCGTCCGACCCTTTTTAATCAATTTTCCAATATCTTGCTCCTGCACTTTTACAAGATCTTTGCTACTCCCAATCGAAGAGCACTCATTTGGTGATACTATTTTTTTGACCGTCGTTGAGGGATATCTTCATAGAGGGATTGATATTGTTCCGGTCTTCATAGTCCTCAAGAGTGGAATTCTGATGAAAGGCTTTTGTTTTATAATCATTAAAGTGAAGATTGAGGAAGTCGACCCACTCCGACTCCAATATGCAAGAAAAAGCTACTTTTGGTACTTGCCCTGATATGCTGTTGATTGTTCGCCAAAACCTGGCAGAATTATTTGATTTAATATCCCGCTGAAGTCTAGCCCAGAACGAATTCCATTGTGTTCTACGTTGCTCTCTTTTAGCTTTTCTAAGGTAGCTGCGGGCCTCTCTCAATTTTGTTATTTTTGTAGAGTCCATTGGATCTATTTTTAATGCCCGCCATGCACGATTCATAGATCTTGTTGCAGATTGTATCGCTAGATTTGAGTGGGGCTTCGGCTTTTGCCCAGTCAAGATTGCATACTTTACCGGTTTTGCATATCTGTCGATGAGTTCGATTGCAAATGATGCCCAGTTGACTATTTTATCATCCGCGCACTTACTGTAACGCTCGATGATTTGTTTGGCCTCTATTGCTACTTGGTGAAAATTGCTCAGAGAGTATTTGATTCGTTTTAGGCTGATTGTATAGCTCTCAGATGGCAATCCCCTTTCTTCTTCATGTTGAATTAGACTGGTCCTCAGTGTTATTTCTTGGGGGCAATGGTCGCTTTCTGTTCTGCTCCCAAGATGATAGCCTGTTATTAGATGAAAGAGTGGAAGGCTAGCGAAGGTGTTGTCAATTACTGAAGCACCATTTTTCGATAAGTAAGAGAAGCAAGGAGGCTTGTCTAAGGAATAGCGCCCATTGAGGGCTCTTAGTCCCAGATTTTCTAGGTTGCCTTGCAAGGAACGACCCTTTGAGTCGTCCTTATGCCATCCTGGCCGTACCTGCGGTGGTATCTCCCAGATACTGTCATGTGATTGAGTGACCTCGTTTTTTTGTAGATCTGACATTAGCCACATATTAAAATCGCCAGATAAGAGTATTTCTTGGTTTAGCGGACATGTTTTCACTCTTAGTACTGTCGCAGTCACTTCTTCTGCAAATGATTGTCTTGATACTGGGTTTGGGCGAACGTAGGCATTCATTAGAATCAGAGACCAATGCTGGCCTTTTCTAGAAGTAAAAGAAATTCCCACACACTGAAGGCAGTGTGACGAACCTGCAAGGTCCCAGGATGCGATTGCATTCTTTGTTGATCTGTAAATAGCTAGGCCCCCGCTCCCTCTTCCTGAGCGGTTCAGTTTTTGTGCAGGAATGTGGTGAGTTTTAAAGCCTTCTATTTGCTGCGGTTCAGAGAGCCATGTCTCCTGTAATAACAATATATAAAATTCCCTAAAATAGGAGATTATAGAATTATCCTCCAGTTTGTTTGTCAAACCGTTAATGTTCCATGAACAAATCTTTAGAGGAGGCGTTTCTTGACCATGTTCCATGTGGGGTTGTCATCGTAGAATTTGAGTTGAGTTCAAAGTGCCTGACAACCATGACCATGTGCTGACCTCTTCCCGATCCCTAGATGGTGAGGTCCCGTCGTCTCTTGTTATCCTTGGTTTTAGGTTGATGGTGGGCGTTTTGTTGCATGCACCCCTAAGTACTGAGTACACTGCTCCGCTCCTCACACATCTGTTATCCTCACTATTGTTTGCCTGTAGAACGTGGGGGTAGCCCACCTCCCTGCCGGGTTGTATCAGTATGCCCCATTGCTTAAAGGTGTCAGCTTGCCCTAAAATGATGTTTGTTACCTCAACTGAACTCCAGGTGACCTTTGTAGTTTCATTTGAGTGTCCTTGACACGGTGTAACAAATTCTATCGAAATAATGTCTCGAGAAGTGATAACATTTGACAGTCCTGTTGCACGAATCAACTTTAGGATGTTCCCGCGATTGAGGACATCATGTCGACCTTTGTACTTGTATTCTGGATAGAGAAAAGTGGAAAGTAGATCGCCACTCGTTGATGTTCTAAGCGGCATTAAGGTTGCCTCTGGTGTTTGCGCGCAAGGCGTGTGAACTGGTTTTGCCTCCGATGTTTGCGCACAAGGCATATGAGCTGCTTTTGTCAAAGGACCAGTGAAATGTACCTCATTCTGCTCACTTTTGGGCCTTTCATATTTTCCATGGTCCTCGGCGCCTTTATCACTTGCTGGAATTACGCCCTGTTGGTTGTTGCCAGGGCTTACAGTGGTTACCTGATCTGCGGTCATGATGCCATTTTGTTGATTTTTCGGGTTGCTTAAAGTTTGACACTGTACATTTTCCTTCTGCGTGATGGGTGTTTTTGAAGGAACCGTGTGAGTAGTGGTAATCTGGACTTTTGTCCCACTGTGCGTCTTTTTTCCAGGAGGTACCATTGCTGAATTCTTTTCGGATTTGGGAGTGCCGCTCTTCCTTTTATGGCTTTCCTGCATGATTTGATTTTTTTCCGTTATGGATCTTGACTCAGGGGGATTTGTTGACTCGTAACCTTCTGTAATTGCAGGGCCTCTAGCAATGTTGAACAACGGATAGAGTCTTAGATCTTGTTGGCTCCTTCTCATTTTATTACGTCCTTTCCGCTTCCTTTGTCTTTTCCCCTTTCCCACAGAATCACCCAGCTGTTGCTCAATTGAGGAAGGGAGGGTAGTGTTGGCTCTACTGGTGGTCGGTGATGTTTGCTGTTCACTCATTTGGCTAGCTTGCACAGACGGATCGTGGGATTCTTGGATGTTCGACCCTTCAGCCGCTATTGAACTTGATTTAGTGGCTGTATTTACTTGGGAGTTTCCACTTGGGTCTCCTAGTTCGACATCCCTGCTGTTCTCAAGGGAGGACTTTACATTTGCAACTCCTTTTAGGTCTGCAACAAGCTTTTCCATTATCCCTGGGAGAGTGCTAAGTTTCTCCACTATTGGTGTACAGTCACATGCTTGTTGCGGGCGGTCAGCTGCTTCTTGAGCCCGTTTAATTAAGCTGTTTAAATTTGAGATCTTGTCGTCAATTTTGACTACATACACAGCAAGTGTGTTCAGGAGACTAATTTGGATGTCCATTTTATTTGCTTGATAGGACATTGCGTCCGCTGACCTCTGAAGAATATCAAGGGCGATGGCCCATGCCTTCTCTTGTGGGGGGTCCTCACTTTTCTCCTGCCTTTGTGGAGATGATAACTGTGGGTGTCCAGGGATGGTGTTCCCGTAGGAGTGCAACATTTTTTTCCATTCCTCTGAGTCGAGATATGAGAGTTCTTTCTCGACATGCTCTGAAACCTCTATGTTTTCAGCGGAGGCGGGAACACTCATTCTGTGTTGTTTATGTTGGACCGAGACTATTTCACAATCCCCAAAAGAGGTGACCACTCCTTCCATGTTCGAGTCCCTGGGGTTGTCCTTTATGATACAGTTCGGAGATTTACCATTTTGACTACACGGAGTGCTGCTGCTAGCTTCGTGTAGAATTTGGTTGGAATCATCTAAATTACCGATTTTTGCTCCATTTGGTTCAGTTTGGAGATCCAATTTGTTGTATTCAGCATTGGAGCAGGCGACAGAGTTTGGAGCAGAGTTATGCCTACGCACTCGCTGAAATGAGATGGACTTGGTTGGCGGATTTCCTGTGGCTTCAATTGAGTCTGTCCCTACAGACACAGTAAGTTCAGTTGAAATAGTAGATGTCGAATGGCTGCTTTGGGGAATGCGAATCACCCCATTTGTACCATGAGCACCAATACTCCCCTTGATGATGGTCACCATGGGGCTCAAGGGAGTTGGAAGGCCCGCAATATTCATGTTGCTTGAAAAGACTGCTGACCCGGCGTCTTTCAGGAAGGCAAATTTTGATGTTATCTTAGGTTGGTTACTTAGAAGTTTACAGGCCAACCTGTTGGGACCTTTCAAGGAGTGTTGGGTGCTGCTGTCTGTTGTATTTTCGGAGTCACTCAGCAGCAGGTTTGAAGTCTGGACGGAGTCCGAGGTTGTCTTTGCAGTTTTCCCTCTACTTTTCTTTTTCTTTTGTGGCCCTGATAACCTTACCCGACCAGATCTCATCTCAGGAGGTCTGGATAGAGCTCGGAGGCGACAGAAAAGGGTCTAATGTCCGCTGGCAAATGTTGATAGCTGAGAAGATGATATACTAAGATTTACCAGTAGCTGTGCCGTGGATATTCCTTTCTTTGCTCTTCCGACCACCCTTTGCCTTTTGCCCTTCGGGCGTGCCTGTAGGCTCCTTGACTTCACTAGTTTCCCTTCGTGCAGTGTTGAGGGATTTTGACAACCCCGCAGATTGTGTAAGCCCCTCACCTTGCAAACCAGCCCTACGCCCCCACGCCAGCTGCGGGATCTACCTCTGCTTCAGCCGTGAACTCCCTCGCAGATCAGATTAGGGTTGGCGTTGTTCCTCTCCGCCCTCTGATGACAGCGCCAGAACTTGTGCACCACACTACACTTCACTGATCCTCCTTGGCACTCTGCAGCACTGCGGCTCAGAGGAAGCAGGGGAAAAGAGGCTGCAAAAGCTGTGAGAGGAGAGGGAAGCCTTAGGGACAAGGACAAGGACCGGCCCGGCTAGCAGCAAAGAGGCGTAAAGCGTAGTCTGCCACTCTCTTAGCTCTCTCTCGGCTCTCTCTCAGCTCACCGCACCGGGGCTCGCCTTGCCTTGCCTGCCTTCTCACTCAGGACTCAGCACAAGCCGGTACTTCTGTATTTGTTGGACTGTCTTCTAGTTTGAAAATGTGGCTTACTGCCTCTGTAACTCTGTCTAACATATTCCTGAGGTCTTTTTGGAACAGGGCAATATTGAATGCTACCTCCTCTTTTTACTTAGTAGTGCTTCATAGGAGGTCTGTTTTGCCTGCAAGATTGTTGTCATAGCGGTGCATGGCTCCATTTGCCAATCATCATTTGGCCTAGTTGATGTTCCACTGGGCATGAACCCTGCCAAATCCTGCTTCATATACTTATCAATACTTTGTGAATTCCCACCAAAACGGGAATTTGGCTCATCTTGTCCTTAGCTATGTAGGCTTTTTAGACTTCCAAATGGGTGTCACTGCACTTTTCTGGCCAGGTATTATGTCCTAAAATGTATCAAATACCTCTGTTTATCTACATCTTCTTATACTCCAAAGGAGATGACTACATGCACTCAGGTGGCACTCTGTGCCAACAATCTAAAAGGCTAGTCTCCTTAGAGAGCAACCCACAAGAAGGGTAAAGGCGAGTTTCAGGCATCCTCCACCTCCCACCATACCTATGTAGTATCCCCATGCAATCCTCCATTTCTTTCTCTATCTCAGCATACCCTCCACTAACTGATGTGGGTCCCATTAGGGTTCTCATTGATTCACTATCTTCAACATCTTTGTATTGGTTTGGTTGGCAGCATTCAGTCCCAAAGAATGAGCTTTATCCCACCAATCACTCACTTCATTTATACCACTCTCAGGTTGGTTTTAGTGTCTTTCTCTGCCACACTGATCAGGCAGCTAGGGAACCAGAGTCAAGAAAATTCAATATTTCTGCCAGAGTCTCTCCTCCCCCAACCGGTGTACCCTAGAGCTGCCTCAAACCGTTGGGCTACCTCTTCGATACCAGTCATGAGGTTGTCTTTCCATGCCTTTTATTCTGCAGCACCTGCCCTTTCTCCCCTCAACAGTAAAGAGATGGGGGCAGTCTAGAGGGATGAAGCCACCACTATGGCTACAGGTGAGTTTGAATGAATGAATGAATTTGGGATTTGTATTGCGCGACTTACCCTGGAGGCATCAAGGCGCATCTGATGGAAACAGCTGAGTGACCAGTGACACCCGACAGAGGGGAATTACAGGTAGGATTCTGCGAAAAGCCAGGTTTTTAGACCTTTACGAAAAAGGGCTAGGGACGGTTGGCCCTTAAGGTCAGCTGGACGCGTGTTCCACAGTTTAGGGGCAAGGGAGAAAAAGGCCTTCCCTCCCCACCTAGCCTTGAAGGTTCGGGGGATAGACAGAAGGTTTTTGTGGGCTGATCGCAGGGCCCTGCCCGGGGTATAGGAGGACACAAGAGACCCAATGTCCTCAGCACCCAGGCCATGTAGAGCACGGTATGAAAGAACAAGAACCTTAAAATTAATCCTGGCCTGCACAGGCAGCCAGTGAAGGTTTTTTCTAATCCCAGAGTCAGAGGCACGTTCGGGGGTCATCAACTACAAACCTAGCTGCTGCGTTTTGGACAACTTGGAGGCGATGGATGAGCTTTTTGCTTATGCCAAGGTACAGGGCATTGCAGTAGTCCAGGCGAGGAGAGATGAGAGCCACCGAAACCTGTTTCCGGGCGTCAGGGGAGAAATAGTGTGCGAGTTTTCTAATTATCCTCAGTACACCACAGCAGGTGGAGACAGTCTTATTGACTTGTTTGTCAAAAGCAAGTGTGGTGTTGATGATGACCCCCAGATTCCGGGCAACTGGGGACGGCTTGGGGCATGTTCCAAGGGCAGGCGGCAACTAGTCCTCCGACCAAAGATCTTGTTTGCCACCAAAGATGAGGACCTCAGTCTTTTCCCCATTAAGTTTGAGGAAGTTTGAGGTCATCCAGCCTGCCACGGCTTCCATGCAGTTATTAAAATTTAAGGCCGTGGACTCCACAGAATGAGATAGGGAGACCATTATCTGGGTGTCGTCAGCGTACGACAAAACTTCCAGTCCGTAAGATCTGACAAGTTTTGCGAGTGGGGCCACGTATATGTTAAAGAGTATGGGGCTCAGGGATGAGCTCTGTGGGACCCCACATTGCAGCGGCTTGGCGAAGGAGAGGAAGTTGCCCAGTTTGACCTTTTGAGCATGCTGGTTTAGGAAGGGTGTCATGAGACCCAGAGCCGGTCCTTCCACTCCCATCTCGCCGAGACGCGTGGCCAGGATGGAGGGAGACAGGGTGTCAAAGGCGGCTGTGAGGTCGAGCAGGATCAGAAGGGTAGTCTGACCACTGTTGACCTTGGCGCGGATGCTGTTGACCACCACTGTAAGGGCTGACTCTGTGCTGTGCGCCTTCCGAAAGCCATGCTGAGAGGGGTCTAGCAGGCTAGCGTTGTCCAGGAAGGCGCTGAGATGGTGATTGAGGTGGGCCTCGAGCATCTTGGCGGGGGCAGGGAGAAGTGATATGGGACGGAAGTTGTTTTGAGAGGGCAGGGTCCAAAGGGGTTCCCGATTTGAGTTTGTCGAGAAGCTCATTTAAGACTTCATTGGTCAGTAGAGGAAAATTAGACAAGTGTCCTCGGGGGGCCGAAAGCGGGCTAGCCGAGAAGGAGGGACAGATGGCAGGACGGGTTCCTGAATAGAGTTGAGGGCTTCTAGGGTGGTATAGATGTCCACGATTTTGGAGTGAAAGAACGTGGAGATCTGATCGCAAAGTTTTTGAGATGCGACAATGGGATCTGGATGCTGAACAAGAGACAGAGTATCCACAATATTATAAAGATCTCTAGGGGAACTGAGGGAGGTGATCAGATTGGTGAAGTATGACTATTTGGCGGCTAAGATTGCGGCCTTGTATCTTATAATGAGGTTTTTGTGTTTGGTCTTTTCATCTGGGTCAGGGTGGGCTCTCCAGAATCTTTCTTGCCTCCTGCACTCCTGCCTACGTATTCTAAGGGATTCAGAATACCACGGGGCCAACGGACGTTTCCTGGCGCAATAGTGTGGTTTGGCGGGGGCAAGGATGTTAACTGCCTCCGAGATGGTGTTGACAAGCTCCCGAGCGGCAGTATCCGTATCAGTTTTAGGAGAGGACTTGAGATTAGCGATGAAGGGGCTAAGGGCCTCATTGTTCAGTCCTCTGTAGTTCCTTTTCAAAGTCCAGATGTTATTGTCCTTTGCGGGCAGATCCCGTAGTCCAGATGTGAATTCAATGGGGACTGCCTTATGATCAGAGCATGAAAGGGGGAGGGGAGGCCTACTTCCAATCTGCGATCATTGGTAAAGACCCCATCTAGTGTATTGCCCGCGGAGTGGGTGGAGCTTCCCACTTTTTGTAAAAGCCCTCAGGAGGCCAAAGAATCCACCAGGGATGTAGTGTCGGGCGAATTAAAAATTTCCAGATGAAAATTGAAATCGCCAAAAATGGTGAAATTGGGTTTATCGATGAATGGTTCGAGAATTTCTAGGAGACCAGCGGTAAAGGCCGGCCTGGGGCCAGGGGGTCTGTAAATTAGAATGTCCATAAAGGACACCGTGGGAGAGGGGCTAAGGGAAAAATGAGCGGCCTGGAAGGAGTTCTGAGGGGAAGGTAGTTTAAATAAACATGCCTAGTACATGATGACAGAAACTGCTGCTGTTGAAGCATAGCATCTCTTTAATCTATTTTTTCATTCCAGGCAGGGCCAGACTAGGTACCCAAAGCTGCCCTCCCAATTTTCTCGGAACAACTCTTTGGGAAGCACCGCCTGGCCCTGGGAGGCTGGAAACGCCTGTTTGGTTTTATTATTATTAGGGGCCGATATTGTGGCAACTCTGCAAAATCGGCCCCCAGTAAGAAACCAGGCCCCCACAGCTGTAAAACCTGCCCCCACACTTCCAGCCTCCCCGTGAAATGCCAGACTACAAGTACGGCCAGTCGGCCTTAATACCAGGCACAGTTTTATAGTAGAAAAGGGGGAAAAGGTTTTTGCAAGGCCCCAACTCCAATAAACGTTACCTGGGTATAAACATTAGCACTCGCACAGTGAAAAGTTTGCCTTTGATTACATGCTTTCAGGCGTAGCCACATGGAAATGAGAGGATGTCCTTGTGTAACTGTGCTATATTATCAATCAAGGAATACAGGCCCAGAAGCCCGAGAAGGATTGGCCAGATGTACCCATCATGTTCTCATGGGTGTCTGTTGCCTCCGGACTCAAGATATACTTCACTGAGGAGAATTACGTAGGTCAAAACTGTTGTGGGTTTCTTGTGTTAGTGTCTGGAGGGGACCTGGCCTGGCCTTTCAGGCTGGACCATTCCTATTGGAGTAGAACCAGGCTGATTTACACCTGGCATGTCTCTCTGTGGGAACACTAGTCTGCTGGTTGAGGAAGGATGTCATGAGACCCAGAGCCGGTCCTTCCACTCCCATCTCGCCGAGACGCGTGGCCAGGATGGAGGGAGACAGGGTGTCAAAGGCGAGCAGGATCAGAAGGGTAGTCTGACCACTGTTGACCTTGGCGCGGATGCTGTTGACCACCACTGTAAGGGCTGACTCTGTGCTGTGCGCCTTCCGAAAGCCATGCTGAGAGGGGTCTAGCAGGCTAGCGTTGTCCAGGAAGGCGCTGAGATGGTGATTGAGGTGGGCCTCGAGCATCTTGGCGGGGGTAGGGAGAAGTGATATGGGACGGAAGTTGTTTAGGATTCCGGGATCCAAAGTTGGCTTTTTTAGTAGAGGCTTGACAATGGCCAACTTCCAGGTTGCGGGGGAGACGCCATTTGAAATTGCCAGATTCATTACATCAAGATAGGGGGGGAGCAGGACCTCTCTGCAGTTTTTCAAAATTTTGAGAGGGCAGGGGTCCAAAGGGGTTCCCGATTTGAGTTTGTCGAGAAGCTCATTTAAGACTTCATTGGTCAGTAGAGGAAAATTAGACAAGTGTCCTCGGGGGGCCGAAAGCGGGCTAGCCGAGAAGGAGGGACAGATGGCAGGACGGGTTCCTGAATAGAGTTGAGGGCTTCTAGGGTGGTATAGAGGTCCACGATTTTGGAGTGAAAGAACGTGGAGATCTGATCGCAAAGTTTTTGAGATGCGACAATGGGATCTGGATGCTGAACAAGAGACAGAGTATCCACAATATTATAAAGATCTCTAGGGGAACTGAGGGAGGTGGTCAGATTGGTGAAGTATGACTATTTGGCGGCTAAGATTGCGGCCTTGTATCTTATAATGAGGTTTTTGTGTTTGGTCCTTTCATCTGGGTCAGGGTGGGCTCTCCAGAATCTTTCTTGCCTCCTGCACTCCTGCCTACGTATTCTAAGGTATTCAGAAAACCACGGGGCCGACGGACGTTTCCTGGCGCAATAGTGTGGTTTGGCGGGGGCAAGGATGTTAACTGCCTCCGAGATGGTGTTGACAAGCTCCCGAGCGGCAGTATCCGTATCAGTTTTAGGAGAGGACTTGAGATTAGCGATGAAGGGGCTAAGGGCCTCATTGTTCAGTCCTCTGTAGTTCCTTTTCAAAGTCCAGATGTTATTGTCCTTTGCGGGCAGATCCCGTAGTCCAGATGTGAATTCAATGGGGACTGCCTTATGATCAGAGCATGAAAGGGGGAGGGGAGGCCTACTTCCAATCTGCGATCATTGGTAAAGACCCCATACAGTGTATTGCCCGCGGAGTGGGTGGAGCTTCCCACTTTTTGTAAAAGCCCACAGGAGGCCAAAGAATCCACCAGGGATGTAGTGTCGGGCGAATTAAAATTTTCCAGATGAAAATTGAAATCGCCAAAAATGGTGAAATTGGGTTTATCGATGAATGGTTCGAGAATTTCTAGGAGACCAGCGGTAAAGGCCGGCCTGGGGCCAGGGGGTCTGTAAATTAGAATGTCCATAAAGGACACCGTGGGAGAGGGGCTAAGGGAAAAATGAGCGGCCTGGAAGGAGTTCTGAGGGGAAGGTAGTTTAAATAAACATGCCTAGTACATGATGACAGAAAATGCTGCTGTTGAAGCATAGCATCTCTTTAATCTATTTTTTCATTCCAGGCAGGGCCAGACTAGGTACCCAAAGCTGCCCTCCCAATTTTCTCGGAACAACCCTTTGGGAAGCACCGCCTGGCCCTGGGAGGCTGGAAACGCCTGTTTGGTTTTATTATTATTAGGGGCCGATATTGTGGCAACTCTGCAAAATCGGCCCCCAGTAAGAAACCAGGCCCCCACAGCTGTAAAACCTGCCCCCACACTTCCAGCCTCCCCGTGAAATGCCAGACTACAAGTACGGCCAGTCGGCCTTAATACCAGGCACAGTTTTATAGTAGAAAAGGGGGAAAAGGTTTTTGCAAGGCCCCAACTCCAATAAACGTTACCTGGGTATAAACATTAGCACTCGCACAGTGAAAAGTTTGCCTTTGATTACATGCTTTCAGGCGTAGCCACATGGAAATGAGAGGATGTCCTTGTGTAACTGTGCTATATTATCAATCAAGGAATACAGGCCCAGAAGCCCGAGAAGGATTGGCCAGATGTACCCATCATGTTCTCATGGGTGTCTGTTGCCTCCGGACTCAAGATATACTTCACTGAGGAGAATTACGTAGGTCAAAACTGTTGTGGGTTTCTTGTGTTAGTGTCTGGAGGGGACCTGGCCTGGCCTTTCAGGCTGGACCATTCCTATTGGAGTAGAACCAGGCTGATTTACACCTGGCATGTCTCTCTGTGGGAACACTAGTCTGCTGGTTGAGGAAGGATGTCATGAGACCCAGAGCCGGTCCTTCCACTCCCATCTCGCCGAGACGCGTGGCCAGGATGGAGGGAGACAGGGTGTCAAAGGCGGCTGTGAGGTCGAGCAGGATCAGAAGGGTAGTCTGACCACTGTTGACCTTGGCGCGGATGCTGTTGACCACCACTGTAAGGGCTGACTCTGTGCTGTGCGCCTTCCGAAAGCCATGCTGAGAGGGGTCTAGCAGGCTAGCGTTGTCCAGGAAGGCGCTGAGATGGTGATTGAGGTGGGCCTCGAGCATCTTGGCGGGGGCAGGGAGAAGTGATATGGGACGGAAGTTGTTTAGGATTCCGGGATCCAAAGTTGGCTTTTTTAGTAGAGGCTTGACAATGGCCAACTTCCAGGTTGCGGGGGAGACGCCATTTGAAATTGCCAGATTCATTACATCAAGATAGGGGGGGAGCAGGACCTCTCTGCAGTTTTTCAAAATTTTGAGAGGGCAGGGGTCCAAAGGGGTTCCCGATTTGAGTTTGTCGAGAAGCTCATTTAAGACTTCATTGGTCAGTAGAGGAAAATTAGACAAGTGTCCTCGGGGGGCCGAAAGCGGGCTAGCCGAGAAGGAGGGACAGATGGCAGGACGGGTTCCTGAATAGAGTTGAGGGCTTCTAGGGTGGTATAGAGGTCCACGATTTTGGAGTGAAAGAACGTGGAGATCTGATCGCAAAGTTTTTGAGATGCGACAATGGGATCTGGATGCTGAACAAGAGACAGAGTATCCACAATATTATAAAGATCTCTAGGGGAACTGAGGGAGGTGGTCAGATTGGTGAAGTATGACTATTTGGCGGCTAAGATTGCGGCCTTGTATCTTATAATGAGGTTTTTGTGTTTGGTCCTTTCATCTGGGTCAGGGTGGGCTCTCCAGAATTTTTCTTGCCTCCTGCACTCCTGCCTACGTATTCTAAGGCATTCAGAAAACCACGGGGCCGACGGACGTTTCCTGGCGCAATAGTGTGGTTTGGCGGGGGCAAGGATGTTAACTGCCTCCGAGATGGTGTTGACAAGCTCCCGAGCGGCAGTATCCGTATCAGTTTTAGGAGAGGACTTGAGATTAGCGATGAAGGGGCTAAGGGCCTCATTGTTCAGTCCTCTGTAGTTCCTTTTCAAAGTCCAGATGTTATTGTCCTTTGCGGGCAGATCCCGTAGTCCAGATGTGAATTCAATGGGGACTGCCTTATGATCAGAGCATGAAAGGGGGAGGGGAGGCCTAATTCCAATCTGCGATCATTGGTAAAGACCCCATCTAGTGTATTGCCCGCGGAGTGGGTGGAGCTTCCCACTTTTTGTAAAAGCCCACAGGAGGCCAAAGAATCCACCAGGGATGTAGTGTCGGGCGAATTAAAATTTTCCAGATGAAAATTGAAATCGCCAAAAATGGTGAAATTGGGTTTATCGATGAATGGTTCGAGAATTTCTAGGAGACCAGCGGTAAAGGCCGGCCTGGGGCCAGGGGGTCTGTAAATTAGAATGTCCATAAAGGACACCGTGGGAGAGGGGCTAAGGGAAAAATGAGAGGCCTGAAAGGAGTTCTGAGGGGAAGGTAGTTTAAATAAACATGCCTAGTACATGATGACAGAAACTGCTGCTGTTGAAGCATAGCATCTCTTTAATCTATTTTTTCATTCCAGGCAGGGCCAGACTAGGTACCCAAAGCTGCCCTCCCAATTTTCTCGGAACAACCCTTTGGGAAGCACCGCCTGGCCCTGGGAGGCTGGAAACACCTGTTTGGTTTTATTATTATTAGGGGCCGATATTGTGGCAACTCTGCAAAATCGGCCCCCAGTAAGAAACCAGGCCCCCACAGCTGTAAAACCTGCCCCCACACTTCCAGCCTCCCCGTGAAATGCCAGACTACAAGTACGGCCAGTCGGCCTTAATACCAGGCACAGTTTTATAGTAGAAAAGGGGGAAAAGGTTTTTGCAAGGCCCCAACTCCAATAAACGTTACCTGGGTATAAACATTAGCTCTCGCACAGTGAAAAGTTTGCCTTTGATTACATGCTTTCAGGCGTAGCCACATGGAAATGAGAGGATGTCCTTGTGTAACTGTGCTATATTATCAATCAAGGAATACAGGCCCAGAAGCCCGAGAAGGATTGGCCAGATGTACCCATCATGTTCTCATGGGTGTCTGTTGCCTCCGGACTCAAGATATACTTCACTGAGGAGAATTACGTAGGTCAAAACTGTTGTGGGTTTCTTGTGTTAGTGTCTGGAGGGGACCTGGCCTGGCCTTTCAGGCTGGACCATTCCTATTGGAGTAGAACCAGGCTGATTTACACCTGGCATGTCTCTCTGTGGGAACACTAGTCTGGCATGTGACCTGAGCAATCACCAGTGACTGAGGTAAATTCTAGCATTTCTTCTATCACCTCCTGTGTATTATATTATTAATCCAGGAATGCAGACTCAAAAGCCCTGGATGAAACAGGCCAACTGTGGCCACCATGTCCCCATGATTTTCCTTTGAGGTGGAGATTATGAAGGTAATTTCCAGAGACCCTCCAGCAATGAACTAACTTTCTTCCTGATTTTAAGCCTTCAAAAACATATTAGTTGCTGCGTGCAACCAGTGCCCAAGTGCTATGGGCTCGGCAATAAAAAAAAATATGTATTCATATAATCCTTATCAGATTCTATGTGGCTTTGAACCCATGAAACCCTAACCATGGAGTTAACTGGTCAAGTGCAAAATGTTTTGTGTTGAACAAGTGAAACTCCTCTTATGTTATTTATGTAAACAGTACTCCACAGTGTTTACAGTGGTGCCTCTAGGAGAGATGTTTAGGATGGGCACACATTGGGCCACAGGTGACTTTTCTTATACATGTGTGTAGCTATAAGAATGCTGCTATAGATACACACATTCACATATATGTAGGCTCATGCAGTGCCACATGTAGCACTTCAAAGAATTACTACTTTACTGTGAAAGGTACATCAAGTATTATGGGGTGACCCAGTGACCCTCAGAACCTGGGTGTGTGGAATATGTAATAATGTTGGTTCTGTCGTGTGCAACACTTGCTTTAACAGTTCATAAATAATTGTACTCAAAGAAAGGAGAACACACTTGTTTTGAATTAATCAAATGCCAATATATTGACATCTTAATCACTTTTTTATTTTTTCATTTTTCAGTTAGCATGGTTATAACATAGTATGGCTGTCAAAAGCAGTCAAAAATTATTGAAAAACAACACAAGGATAACTTTATGGTGATTGGGTACTCTAGAAGTGACAAGGAGCTATAAGTGAGTAAACTATATACAGTGCTGTACAAGAGGTATCTAAAATGTTCAATTCAGTGGGCATCCGTCACAAAGCACATGAATCTCCAGTCCGTCTAGGGCTTAATCTGCCTTTCACGTGGAGTGGAGAGAGTAGAGTATGGATTGTACAGGAACTGATGTCGACTGAATTGAACATTTTTAGATACCTCTTGTACAGCACTGTATATAGTTCATTTACAGCACCGTCTCACTTCTAGAGCACCTATTCACCTTAAGTTATCCTTGTGTCGCTTTTCAATAATTTTTGATTGCTTGTGACAGCCATACTATGTTATAACCACGCTAACCGAAAAATGGAAAAAGAAAATAGTGATTAAGCTGTTAATATATTGGCATTTGATTAAATCAAAACATGTATGTTCTCCTTTCTTTGAGTACAATTATTTATGAACTGTTAATTCAATTGTTGCACCCGACAGAACCAACATTATTACATATTACCATGAAAGGTAGTTGGACATATTAATATCTTTTGCAAATACAAGGCTTGGTGTTTGTGTTCCTCCTGTGTTTCTCCATTTATGTAGTACCAGACAACAACTGTGTAGATGTGATGTGGCACAAAGAGGGCTAGAACAAATGGAACTGTGGCACATCCCAATTTAACCCCCTTCAATAGATTGAAGTGATTAGTACGATGAGATATTGCAAACCATCATGGGGATGGCCATTGACCTGACCTTGAAAGTGCAACATTTTCTCTCAGCTTTCCTTGTTTGTGTGGATTAGCAGCTGTCCTCTTTGTATCCAGCCAGACCGCCAAAGCAGCTTGCCAAAAAAATGACACTAATGATATCACAGGAAGTGTCATCTATGACCCTTGCCCCAGTTTTTTCCAGGAAGGTATGTGTCTGACCCAAACATCACAACAATTGACTTCGCTGAAGTTCCATAATTACTGCATGATTAGTCTAACAGCATAACACAGACAAATGTCTAATTTAGATACCAGTATATTATGATGCTGACTTTGAAGAACCGGGTTTTAGAACCCAGCGGCGCCAGGGATAAAGCCCGATGTCTTCGGATTCCCCTGCCTCGGCAAACAGAGACACGGGACACTTCTTGATGACGTCAAAGACCACGTTTTATTGGCTACAACCAGGAACAGAGATCTACGAAGCACAACACAGGTGGTTCGCTAGAGACTGCACAAATTCATGGAGTGGAGCATCGTCTTTTATGCTAGAAATCACATTCCTGGCTAGCATCAATTACATACAAAGGGACCCATAGAAAGGTGACATTTCAAACATATCGCATGACGGCAATCCCACTTTCCTTTGTCCAGCCCACCAGAAATGATAAGGCAAAATCCAACATTCCTGTTCGAACAGGCCGGACAAACCCATCATAAAGACCTCAACCCAAATTAATAATTAAGCCATAAAGAAAGGAACAGAAGCAGATGAGAAGCAAGATGGAAGGGTGTGTGCATGTACCATAAACTCAGCAATGTCCTGCTCTTTGATCTCTATCTGACCAGCTGCTTAACAAGGAACTGGCTCAACGAGGTCAGCCTCGGGAGTCAGTTCGTCCAGGTCACACAGAAGTCAGCAAAAGGTTTACGTGTCCCAAAGATTCGTTCGGCCATAGTCATTGGCCTATGTGAGGGCAACCACACAAAATGGCTGCCGCACACAAAATGGAACCTGAGGGTTCAAACGAAATCCCTGAATACGTAGTGTTCTCATTGATCGATTATGACGAAAACACTCGTACATACCGCACTCGTCATTTGCGGTCCGCTGATACCAAAATTGTCTACATCCGACGACCTTCATTGAAGAGGTTCGGAATCACGGAACCTCAGTACTGCAGAACCACAGAACCACAGACCCACAGACCCTCCTTTTGCCCTTACATTGGCAATAAACCCAAACCCATGTCAGTCTGAATCCAGGTCTATATTCATCAGATCATCAAGATGTTGCTGTAGCATCATCCTAGTACTTAGCAACTCTTTCTGGACAGGTCTCCTCGCACACGAAGTAGCACAGAGGCCACATATAGCAGGAGCACACTGTACACAGAGACAGAACAGGAAAAGGATAGCTAAGATCATCCCAATGACAATCAGAATCTTCCATCCCCACGTGGATAACAATCCCCAAAACCATCCCATCAACGACCAATCTCCCTCGTCTATATGTACAGACTCGGAGATCTTATGTAGCTTGGAAATGGCCTGGAAGACTGTTGGAGCGTTGTCTGGAATGAAAACGCAGCAGCTCGATTGAATCAGTTTACACACCCCACCTCTATCTGCAAGTATGACATCTAGCGCAACTCTGTTCTGAAGTGTCATAAGTCGATCCGACTGGAGCTCAGCAGTCAAGTTACTAAGGGCACCGGCAGTTTCGACTATGGTGGACTCAACCACTCTCGTCAACTGTCGAATGTTCCTGCTGTTAGCCATAGGTCCCCAGAACGGCAGAAAACCCTTAAAGAAATCTCCCAATTCTTGCCCTGTGGTATCTTCCTTACTGAAGACACCTCTAGCAACACTCTTCTTGTGTTAATCTGCTGCAGCTTTAAAAGTCGGAGGCAACAGGAACGAAACAAAACATGTGCCCGAGAAGTCATGGGGCAACCATGTGTACGCTTTATCATAACAGATGAAATAGGTACCCTTAGCTGCTAGGAACGCTGGGGAAGTCTGAGACGCAAATACATAAGTCTCAGTACAGACACTCTTCCCTAACTGAGCTCTCGGATTCTTGCCATTACCTTGCAGACAATAGTGACCCTGATGGGGCACTATCCATATCGGTCGAGAACTTTTCGCTCGCTGGTTAACACTCAGACTAACTCCATATCCTGTAACTTTCCAACCAATGTATGCTTGTGTCTCATCTCTCGGGATAGTCTCATAGGAACTAATTACTCTAATCATGTCGACTATACCCTTGACCAGAGCACTAGTCTTTGGACTATCTTTCATGGAACGTTGGGGATAGACTCCATGAGCATAAATGAACATCGTTCTATATGCCCAAATAGAACCATTGTAGCTGAAAGGCAAAACCAGGTAACAAATACCTTTATCGGTAGTAGGGGGCATAAGGCCACAAACCCAACAATTTGTTGTGTTCATTACTAGCTGGTGTTGGTGCAGAAGCTGAACAAAGGAATTGTTAGCAAATTCCAGTCTTCTAACGATTTCATGTTCGGGCAGAGGGTGAAAAGAATGAGAAGAAGCAGTAGGAGGAGGTAAAGGTTGCGTAGTGGGCATGAACGTCACTTGCAAAGAGAATATCACATATCCAATTAAAAACATCATTAAGCTAAGCAACATAAGCAAACACAATATTAAAAAACATTTTTGGCTCATCAATTTACAGATTTTGCTCTTAAAGCTTATTCTTTCAACAGGTCTCTCCATCTCGGAAAAACTCCATCCTCTCTAATTGCTGCTCGCGGTGGTAGGGTGTTCTATGCTAAGGAATGCTTCTGTCAGTCCAGGGCAACTCCCTTAGACCAACCAGAACCGTTGACCTAACGTCTTCGGCTTGCACTCCAAAGACTTGACAACCCCGACCCTACAGCTGAACCCGGTTGGCGGTTCGAAAAACAAAAATCAAAGTAGTTCCTCGGAGGATAGCTAACCTGCAAAAATCAGAAAAAGAAACTTTAAAGCTTTATTTGTCCCGCGACTCTCGGTCGCAAATTATAACGCTCTTTGCCAGGATATGTCTGTTCACGGAACAGTAAGTCAGGTTCAACAATGTTCAAAGGGTTCAATGGAGGCACAGCTTCTTGAAGAAGATCATCACTTTCTTGCTCAGTGTTCGTTCCAATCAAACGGGCATCGCTGAAAGGCAGAAAACGAGGCACGGTCTCAGTTTCAGAATCAGGAAGTCTTTTCTGGACCCACCGGTCGTACCGCAGAGGCAAAGGAGCCCTCTAACAATGTACGCCGTGGATCCAGTTCTTTTTACCGTGCACTCAAACTGCAGAATGGGTAGATAATAACACCAGATATGGTCCAGTCCAGCGGGGCTGCTCGTTCTTGGTCCACTGAAAGTTCTTGACGAGGACCCAGGATCCAGGTTCAATGGTGTGTCCTGGATATTCAGATGCTTGTGGCAATGTATTATGAACCTGTTGATGCAAAACACGCAATTTAGCCGTCAATTCATACAGGTAGTCAAGCAACACAGGATGTTCGATTTCGCTAAACTTTGTCGGCCTCGGCACACAGCAAATGTTCGCCAGGCGACCAAAAACTACCTCGTACAGACTCAAACCCATTCGTGAATGCACAGTCATTCTAGTGGACAAAAGGGCTAGAGGCAAGGCATCTGGCCATTGCAAACCAGAGCTCGCTTGAATTTTGGCTAATTTCAGTTTAAGAGTGCCATTGTAGCACTCGACTAGACCATCTGATTGGGGGTGATTTGCAGTGTGAAACTTCTGCCTAATTCCAAATCCATTACATACTCTCTTCATCACTAGACCCACAAATTTACTCCCATTGTCACTCCAGATCATTCTCGGCAAACCATACCTAGGGAAGAATTCCTTAATAAGGGCTTTCGCTGTGGACAAAGCAGTGTTGTCTTTCAAAGGGTAGGCTTCCACCCATCTAGAAAAAGAGCAAACAACCACTAACATGTACTTTAGGTTGTTGCACCTCTCCATGTGGATGAAATCTAGCGGCAAAGCCTCAAACCGATACGTTGGAGGAGCAAAATGATCAACTGGAGTTGGAATTCCCTTACCAGGATTGTACATCAAACACACCATACAGTTCTTAACCAGATTCTTTGCACACTTAGGAATTCCAGCATTCTGCCATACTGGAGCTAACAACTTACAAATCCCTTTCACGCTGATATGAGCCAATCCATGAGCCATTGTAACCACCGGAAGTACATACGCATCAGGTAACAACCATCTCTGATGCTCTGACAAATCAATCCAACAACCATTCAAATCCAATTTACCCTTGCTCTCTCTCCATTCATTCACCTCTTTCTCTGTAGCTTCAGCTTGGATGGATTTCACACTCTCAATTGTATCTTCACACATACTTCCATCTGGAACCCATCTCGCCGGACCTGCAACATACATTCGACTCATCACATCTCTCGCAGTTTCCTTCGCGACTTCATCTCCAAACGCATTACCACGACAAACATCATCAGTAACTTTCTTATGCGCACTGCATTTCACAATCGCTACTTGCAACGGCAAAGTAAGTGATTCAAGAAGTTCATTCACCAACTCACCATGCTGGAGCTTGGTTCCATGCGAAGTCAGGAACCCACGCTCTTTCCACAAACGTCCAAAACTATGAGCCACACCGAACGCATACTGGCTATCGGTATACACAGTCACTCATTTTCCTTTCGCCAACACACATGCTCTTGTCAATGCAATCAACTCTGCTGCTTTCACTGAATTATGTGGGATACGTGCAGCTTCAACAATCGTATGCAAAGTCGTAACAGCATATGCCGCAGTCGTATCACCATTCGGAAGCTTAAAGCATGAACCATCAACCCATAGAGTACCATCACACTCTGAAAGAGGAGTATCCCTAAGATCTATCCTCCCTTTCGTTTCTTCCTCTGTCCTAAGGAAGCAATCATGCTGTTCAGTACCATCTGTCTCAGTTGAAATCGGCAACAATGTAGCTGGATTCAACGTGTTGCATCTCTTTATATGAACATGACTCGCTAACAAGGTCAATTCGTAACCCGACAACCGAGCACTAGCTAAGTGCTGTTTCTTGGTACGATTCAACAAGGTATCCACTTCATGTGGAACCATCACAATCAGTATATTGTCCATCACTAAGCCAGCAGACTGTCGGATCAAGACAGCCGCTGCCGCTGTAGCTCTCAGACAACTCGGCAACACTCTAGCTACCAGATCCAAAGTCGACGAAAAATAAGCACATGGACGCTGCTTATCGCCAAATTGTTAAATCAAAACTGACAATGCACATCCTTCTCTCTCATGGACATACAATGTGAAAGGCTTACTGTAGTCGGGGGTACCCAACACAGGAGCCGAACACAACGCATCGCGCAATTCTGCAAGGCTCTTCTGACATTCGTCAGTCCAAGGAATAGGATTTGGAGTATCCTTAACAGTAAGAGCTATCAAAGGCTTCGCAAGCAACGAAAAATTAGGGATCCACTGTCTACAGTATGATGTAATACCTAAGAAAGCGCATACTTCTCTCTGTGTCATAGGCACACTCATTTTCACAATCGCTTGAATTCTTTCTGGGGTCAGTTTCCTTCCCTCCTTCGATAAGAGGTGACCTAAATAGGTAACTTCTTGTCGACAATATTGCAATTTCGAAAGAGAAACCTTATGATGGGAATCAGACAAGTGACGTAACAACGACAAAGTAGCCTCTCTACAAATCTCTTCATTGTCAGCAGCAACTAACAGATCGTCAACATACTAAATAAGAGCAGCACCTTCAGGTAAAACCAACAAATCAAGTTGTGTCTTCAAAGCCTGACTATAGATCGATGGACTCTCACAATAGCCTTGAGGAGCACGCTTAAAGCGGAAACTTCGTCCTCCTAAAGAGAAGCCAAAGATATCTCTACTTTCCACGGCAATCGGGATGCTGAAGAAAGCGCTCTTCAAGTCAATCACCGAAAACCACTTGGCTGTAGCTGGGATCAAAGTCAACAAAGCGGTGATATCAGGCCCAACAGGAAATTGGGGAACTACAATCTTATTCACCTCGCGGAGATCGATCACGAACCTATATACAAGAGGCTGTGAAGAATCAGTTCTTTTCAGAACAGGCAAAACCGGACTATTGCACACATTACCTCTCGTTTCCTCAATCACACCTTTCTTAATCAGATCATAAATGATCGCCAAAAGTGCTCTTTCACCATCACTGGAAATGCGATATTGCGGAATGCGTGCCAATCTAGCATTCGCTTTCAACGTCACAACATATGGCGGAATCTCTAAAAGGCCTACATCTTTCGGACCAGTAGCCCAAAGAGAATCAGGGAGAGAAGACAATTCAGGTGGAAATCGATCTTTAGATAAATATATCGGAGAGATCACTCTCTTACCCAATGTAAGGTGTACTCCTGACGGATAACAATATAGCGTCGCATACAATATCTTTAACAAGTCCAATCTCAAGAAGTTCTCACCACAACCAGTCGTCAGAATGATGGGTGCTTCGAATTCACAAGGACCAACAGAAATAGACAACGGACTAGAAATCGGATTCGTAACCGGGGCGCCAGAAAAACCTACTGAAACATTCTTTAAGCCAGACAAAGGTGCGCCAGGGAGTTTAGAGTGCATAATAGAACTCTTTGCAGCACCAGTATCCAACAGAAAAGACTCTGACACACCTGATGCAATCACTTCAACATAGGGTCCACTCTGATCTACTGGAACTGAAACAACTCCCTCTCTTTGTCCATGGCTGTCCTAGCAATTATTACCATCCACATTCTCACCTTTAACATAGTAATCGTCCGCATAGTACTGTGCCGTTCTACCAGACGCACCTTTCTGCTGATCAAAGCTATTCATAGAATTCTGTGGAGGCAAAGATCGCGCATTCTGACCATGACCTCTACCTCTAGGAGCTTGTTGAACACCTCGACCTATCACACCAGAAGAACCATTCGTGCACTGTAACAGAACCGGACAACTACTCTTGAAATGACACTCTTCTTTGCAATACGCACAATGATTAGGGCCTACGGGAAAACGCTGTTGAGAAGACTCGAACCTTTGCGAGTTTCTCTGATATTGCTGAGGTTGCTGATAATCGCGCTGATTATTCCGGGGCGGATAAGCTTGCTGTAGAAGAACTTTAGTCTTCAATTCCTTAGTCTTCTTATCCGCTTTCTCTATCTCATCCTTGTTCCTATTTTCATAGTACTGGGCAGTAGCCAAAATCTGCGCTGACGTAGAAACAGCCCAAGCACTCTCGGAATCCTTCAACCTAGTGCACAATTCTGGAAGCAAATTATGAACAAATTTGTCAACGAACAACCGTTGACCACCTTCTATACTCATGTCCTGACCACTGTGGTCTACAAATGTCTTTTCAAATCTAGTGAAAAAGTCGGACACAGTTTCGTCTTTCTTCTGCTTGCACGCAGACAACTTGTCCCAATTAACACGCATAGCAGGCATTAAAGTCTTCATATAATCAATAATCCTACAGGTAGTTCAGCAATTACATCTTCAGACACCCACTTGTCTAGTATCTGCAGCTCTAAGATTATCCCATGTATCACCTAATTCACGCGCATGATCCGTGTGACGAATCTTTCCCCAAATAGGCTGTGGAACAACACTCCCAAACAACATGTCTATATCGGCTAGATTCATAATACATGAATCCGCAGTTTGAGATAGCTCCTTATAAAACCCTGGTGGATTTTTACGCGGATCAGGCAAAGTCTGCTTAAGAGCTAAAACTTCAGCACGCTTCCATGGAACATGTACCTAGACTCGCTGAAAGTGTGGAAGAACAGGTGGTTGAGCAGCTGCATCACCAGGTCTCCAAACTGGAGGAACCTCACGCATGGGATATTGACGCGCCTTCCTCCTGACCGACGGATCAGGCTCAAACAGTCGCTGAGAAGGAGATTCACTCCTAAACGACAACAACGTCGCAACTGCTTTCTCAACCCCAAGACCCACAGCAGTCCCTTTCGCAAACTCAGAACGTATACGGTACAACTCAGGCCGAGTTTGTCCTACCTCACCATCTTCCCATTGTTACGAAGGAAAGAACACATCATGTCAAAAACATATCTTTGTTTCGGTGCTTCCCATTGATGGAAAACATCCATAACACCCTCAAGATCATAGTGCGAAGGATACGAAACCCATTTACGCACTAAGTGATCTAACACTGTCCGTTCATTAGGACTAGGCAATTGGCTACGCAATTGCTTACGCTCTACAACAGGAGATATACCCAATGAACCCAACAGAAGAGAAAAGAGACCAGCAACAGCATCAGTCATTCTCTGTCGAGCAGAAGGAGAAGTTGACAAAAGGACAGGAGACGGAGCAGAATGAAAAGAAACCGAAGTCGGAACAGTAACAGAAGGAACAGACAACACAGGTGTAGGAGTAGCAGACGAAGGAGGTAGCAAAGTCAGCGGCCCTTGAGAAGGCTGCGCCAAAGGAATAGGAGCCAACGGAAGAGGAGCTGGCTGTTGAGGAATCGCAGGTGGCAAAGCAACCGGAGGTTGCGCAACTACAGGTGGCGGAGGTGCTGTAGCACTCTGCACATAAGGGGGTGGCGAACTCAATAGATGCGACATTAAAGGATCTTTCACAAGATCTTTCTTCTCTTCTTGCTGTTGAGGTGGCAAAGCTGGATAGCACTTGTCTACCGCTAGTTTACGCTGTCTAAGCATCTGTTCGCTTTCTTGTTCTTCTTCATTATCCCTAAACTGTATAGCAGCTTGCACCATTGACATACCTCGTTCTCGTTTATTTCGCTTCGCTAACTTGATTTCTTTCTGTTTGGCTTCTTTTCGCCATAAGCGAAAAGAGTCAAACATTGCCGGCCGGGCTTTCTTCTTGAACAGTTTATCTTCGAGATTGTCTAAAATCTGTTTCAAAACTACCATAACGGGGCCACTGTCGGACACCGTCTTTCCTGGTATATTTGACCCATATTTCATTATACGCGATGGGGCCCACTCCATGTTTTACGTAGAGCTCATAGGTCGGAGTTCCAATCGGAGGAACCGGACACGAATCCTCCAACCGGGAATCACTAGTACAACCACAACCAAATATCTTTCCAAGTCTGCTAAGACCAGGCATCTTCGCTCACTAGTCTAGCTTCAAACTTCAAGGGAAATCTCAAAACGATAGTCTCGTGAATACACAAGTCCCTCGGCTTTGGGGCCTGCAGGTACCAAATCAAAGCGATCCCGAAGGGATACCAAACAAAACTAAGGACTGGGAGACGCTCCACCCATACTTAACTGAAATGTCAATGGCGTCACCAGAAGACCCGTCTATTGTCTCGCTCTACAAATCGTCTAATGGCTCCAAGACAGGGCGACAGTCAGGGCAGCAGTCCTTAGTAGCCGTCGGAAAGCGGGGAACCTCGCAGCAAAGACTTTCAGACACGACGACATACAGGGGTCGATGAAGTGGCAGGCCTTCCTCCAGAATTTTCACACGAAGCTCCTCACGATCTTCGGGCTTGGACCGGAACCGCTGAAGTCGCCCTACGTTGGGCGCCAACTGAAGAACCGGGTTTTAGAACCCAGCGGCACCAGGGATAACAGCCGATGTCTTCGGATTCCCCTACCTCGGCAAACAGAGACACGGGACACTTCTTGATGACGTCAAAGACCAAATTTTATTGGCTGCAACCAGGAACAGAGATCTACGAAGCACAACACGGGTGGTTCGCTAGAGACTGCACACATTCATGGAGCGGAGCATCATCTTTTATGCTAGAAATCACATTCCTGGCTAGCATCAATTACATACAAACTGACCAATAGAAAGGTGACATTTCAAACATATCGCATGTCGACAATCCCACTTTCCGTTGTCCAGCCCACCAGAAATGACAAGGCAAAATCCAACATTCCTGTTCGGACAAACCCATCATAAAGACCTCAACCCAAATTAATAATTAAGCCACAAAGGAAGGAACAGAAGCAGATGAGAAGCAAGATAGAAGGGTGGGTGCATGTACCATAAACTCAGCAATGTCCTGCTCTTTGATCTCTATCTGACCAGCTGCTTAACAAGGAACTGGCTCAACGAGGTCAGCCTCGGGCAAGGGAGTCAGTTCGTCCAGGTCACACAGAAGTCAGCTAAAGGTGTACGTGTCCCAAATACGCGTTCGGCCATAGTCATCGGCCTATGTGAGGGCAACCACACAAAATGGCTGCCGCACACAAAATGGAACCCGAGGGTTCAAACGAAATCCCTGAATACGTAGTGTTCTCATTGATCGATTATGACAAAAACACTCGTACATACCGCACTCATTTGCGGTCTGCTGATACCAAAATCGTCTATATCCGACGACCTTCATTGAACAGGTTCGGAATCACGGAACCTCAGTACCGCAGAACCACAGAACCACAGACCCACAACTTGATCTTTGAAAGTTCTGGGGCCTACTCCTTACCCTGAACTGTAGTGAGCTAGCAAGTGACTAACTAGACCTCTTCTCGGGGCATTCTGCCTCCAAGACAATTTTGAAAAGAATGGGGCCTATTGAAAAGCACAATTGTCATATAGGTTTGCTAAAATGACATAGGTGCTGAAAGGACATTCGTGCTATATTTAAATCTTTTTATGGTGTGTCAAACAATGAGACCTGGTGTTCCCCAGGAGTGGATCCCATTTTTTTCAAATGTGGTATGGGTGGCCCCATATGTCAAACATACCTCCAGTGTGCCATGGCCAGTATTTTGTGATGGGTACCTCTACATTCCATATAGAGCATCAATCAATCAATCAATACATTTATAAACCGCGCTACTCACCCGCGAGGGCCTCAAGCCTCTGAAGGGAGGGCTGGTCGCTACTGCTCGAATAGCCAGGTCTTGAGGTGTTTTTCCTGAAGGTGAGATGGTCCTGGGTCAGTCGTAGGGGTGCGGGGAGGGAGTTCCATGTCTTGGTGGCCAGGTAGGAGAATGATCTTCCTCCCGTGGTGGTTCTGTGAATCCGTGGGACGGTGCCGAGGGTGAGGCTGGCAGAGCGGAGCTGGAGGGTAGGAGTGCAGACCGAGAGGTGTTTTTTGAGGTATTCGGGCCCATGTTGTGGAGTTCTTTGTGTGAGTGGGTGAGGAGACTGAACGTGATCCTCTTGCTGACGGGGAGCCAGTTCAGGTTTCTCAGGTGGGCAGATATATGGCTGTGGCGAAGGATGTAGAGGATGAGTCGTGCGGAGGCGTTCTGTATGCACTGAAGGCGTTTCTAAAGTTTGGCTGTGGCTCCTGCGTAAAGAGCGTTCCCGTGGTCCAGTCGGCTGGTGACGAGGGCCTGGGTGACCGTCTTTCTGGTTTCGGTAGGGATCCACCAGAAGATCTTTCGGAGCAGGCGCAGGGTGTTGAAGCATGAGGATGAGATGGCGTTGACTTGTTTGGTCATCGTGAGGGAGGAGTCCAAGATGAATCCCGGGTTGCGTGTGTGGTCAGTGGGTGTCAGTGCGGTGCCCAGCGCAGTGGGCCACCAGGAGTCGTCCCAGGCGGATGGGGTTTGTCCGAGGATGAGGACCTTCCTGGAGGTTGGTTTTGGTGGTGGCTGGGTCTTTGGTGAGGGAGAGTATCATCTGGGTGTCGTCGGCGTAGGAGATGATGTTGAGGTTGTGTTTGCGTATGATGGCGGCGAGTGGGCTCATGTAGATATTGAAGAGGGTTGGGCTGAGCGAGGAGCCTTGGGGTACGTGCAGGTGATCTTGGTGGTCGTGGAGAGGAACGATGGGAGGCGGACTCTGGGTTCTGTTGGAGAGGAACGACGTGATCCAGTCCAGGACTTTTCCTTGGATCCCAGTGTTGTAGAGGCGGGTTATTAGAGTGCGGTGGCAGACAGTATCAAAGGCGGCTGAGAGGTTTAGGAGGCTGAGAGCGGGGGTCTCCCCTTGGTCCATCAGGGTCCTGATGTCGTCTGTGGCTGCGATGAGGGCGGTCTCGGTGCTGTGGTTGGCTCAAAATCTGGACTGGGATGGGTCGAGCGAGTTGTTTGCCTCGAGGAATGCAGTCAGCTGTTTATGGACGGTCTTCTCGATGACTTTTGCCGGGAAGGGAAGAAGAGAGATGGGGCAGAAGTTCTTGAGGTCTTTAGGGTCTGCTGTGGGTTTTTTCAGAAGGGTGTTGATCTCTGCTTGCTTCCAGCTCTCTGGGAAGGTGGCTGCCGCGAAGGAGTTGTTTATGACATTCCGGAGGTGGGGTGCGATGATGGTGTCGGCTTTGTTGTAGAAGTGATGGGGGCATGGGTAAGAGGGAGTGCCAGAGTGGATGGTGTTCAGAACGTGGGTGGTGTCTTCTGTGCTGATGGGGTTCCAGGCGCTGAGGGTGGTGGTGGGGGTCGTTGGTTTGGTGACTGGAGGCGGAGTCTGGGCATCAAAGCTGTTGTGTATATCTGCGATCTTGTGGTTGAAGAACATGGCGAGGGAGTTGCAGAGGTCTTGTGACGGTGTGATGTCGTTGTTGCTGGCGCTGGGGTTGGAGAGCTCTTTTATGATGTTGAAGAGTTCCTTGCTGTTGTGGGTGATGTTGTCCAGCCGCTCTTTGAACGATGTCCTTTTGGTGGTGCGGATCAGCTGGTGGTGTTCGTGAGTGGCGTTCTTGTGGGCTGTCGTGTTTTCTGTCATCCGTTCGTGGCGCCAGGTTTTTTTGAGAGTACTGCAGGATTTCTTTGAGTCTTTGAGGGCGTCGGTGAACCATGTGGTTTACCTGTTGCTGGTCTTACCTGGGGGGTTCTTCAGTGGAGCAAGGTTGTCGGCGCAGTTGGTGATCCACTGTGCGAGATTGTGGGCTGCGTCATTGGTGTCAGAGGTGTCGGCAGGTGGGTTCTGGCTCAGTGATGTGGTAAACTGGTCTGTGGTGACTTTGCTCCAGCATCTGCGGGGGATCAGTGGTGTGCGGTGGTGGGATGTAGTCTTCGTGAATGTGAATTGGATGCAGCTGTGGTCGGTCCAGTGTAGTCCTGTCAAGTGGCTGAAGGAGACGTGGTTGCTGGTGGAGAAGATAGGGTCGAGCGTGTGGCCGGCGTAGTGGGTGGGGGTGTTCACCAGTTGCTTGAGTCTGAGGTTGGCTAGGTTGTCGAGCAGGGTGGTGGTGGTGTTATTGTCGTTGTTGTTCTCCAGGTGGAAGTTCAGGTCCCCTAGGAGGATGTATTCTGGTGAGGTTAATGCGTGCGGGCTGACAAAGTCGGCGTTGGTTTCGCTGAATTGTGTGTGCGGGCCCGGGGGTCTGTAGATGAGGGTTTCTCTGAGTGTGGTTTTGGGGTCTGTGTGGATCTGGAAGTGTAGGTGTTCATGGGCGGAGAGTGTGTCATGACGCTGATGGTGTTCCTGTAGATGATGGCGATTCCTCCTCCGGTTTGGTTGATGCTGTCCTTCCGGGTGATCTTGTAGCCATCCGGGATGGCTATGGCGATGTCGGGGGCAGAGGAGGCGTTCATCCAGGTTTCCGTGAGGAAGGCGACGTCCGGTGATTTTGTGTCGAGGAGGTCCCAGAGTTCGACGGCATGCTTGTGAACGGAGCGGGTGTTGAGGAGGATGCACTTGAGGTGGTTGTTGTTGATGTTAGGTCCGACGGGCGGTGTGCATGTTCAGAAGCAGGTGAATTTGCAGGCTAGGCAGGTGAAGGGTCTGTGGGTGCGCTTCGGGGTGACTTGATAGAAGGCGGGTGGTCGTCCGGTGTTGAGTGCGTTGAGGGCGGCGGTGTTGTATCTCAGTCCGGGTTCCTGGCATCGGCTGGGACCAGGGGTTCTGGCACGCCAGTGGCGTGCCCGCTGCGCCCGTCGGCTGCGCGTCCGCTGCACGACCTCCATATGAGGGGCAGAGGGAGGGAGGAGCAGCTGGGGAGTGGGAGCGGGCGGCCAATGGGAGACTAGGGGGAGGGGCACAGGGACGCAGCGGCGGGAAAACGGAAGGGGGCACGGAAGGCGAGGGAACAAAAAGAAAGGGGGCACAAGGGTAAAAAACTGACACAGGTGGACAGAAGGCATGACATAAGATATGCCAGTGCCAGAATTTTGCAATATGCAGTAGGTGAACCTTATGTCACAAATTACCTCTGTATGTTAGGGCTAGCATTTTGACATGGTTGCCACCCTTCCATATGCCAGGTTACCCACCTTTATGTCAAGAATGAACTCCAATGTGCTGGTACCTGTATTCTGCGACTGGTGTCCACCTGCCAAGATTTTCCTCAAGTTTGCCAGTATTTTTCCACAGGTGCCCTATATTCCATGAATTACCACAAGTATGCCAGTGCCACTATTTTACCATTATTTCCCGTTAAAGTGATAATTACCCCTCAGTGTGCCACTGCAGTATTTTCTCACATGTCTATTATGCAAGTATCCTCGGATGGCGTTCTATCGTACACCGCGCTGTGGACCTCTTAACGCTTAACCGCGTCTTACTCTTTTCGAAATACATTAACCCCCTGATGAAGAGCCATGCAGCTCGAAATGCATTGGGGACATTGACACACGCCATCTCTTTACTACAATCATGATGCAATGAAAAAGATTTCTTCTACCTCTGGAATCATGTTGTAATATTGTATCCAAATTTCGTTCAGTCACGTGAACATTTCTTCAACATGAAAAAATGTTTTAAAAAAACGACATGAATTATGTTGCAAAGTGAATAAAACTTTGAACATCAAAATACCCTCGTATCAACTTGCTTTTGTAGCACACAGGAGTGCTCAGGTTAACCCACCTTACGCCTGTAAGGTTCTTCGTGTATTATGCAAGTATGCCTGTGCCAGTTTTTTTGCCCTGGGTATCACTAGAAAACAATAGGTACCTTCACTATGTCAGGGCCAAAAGCAAACTTGCAAGCACGACATCAAATACTTGCGCACACTCTCATTCACTCGCTCACACACATTCTCTCATTCATTCGTTCTCTCTCCCACTCTCTTACACCTACTTTACATTCATTCATTCTCACTTGCATCCACTCTTAATCTCACTCATTCTCACGAACTCATACATACTGACTGACACTCAGACCTTGGTTTACTAATGGTTGGCACCGAATTTGCATCAATTTTGTGACACAAACCCAGCGCAAAGTGTTCAATTTTGATTTATTTTTTATTTTTCCAGTTTTTTTCCAACTTTGCATGTGTGCTGCATTGTCCAGCACACATACAAAGTGGAAAAAAGCCTTAAAGCATAGCTTTGTACTGTAAAGGACCCCTTCCCAGTGGTGCTGGAACAATGTTCAGAACGGGGGTGCTGCCATAAATGTTACATCCTAATGTCATTGGGATTGTTAACAATCCAAGTGCCATACAAATAACAAGTGTAGAAAATGAACTATGCCCTTTGAGCAGCAGAATAGTTATGGTATAGTATGTAGTCAGTGCAGCATTTTGGAACACACTGTCACAAATATCTTACTAGAGCCTGGTGTGGTAGCGCACTGTCATTTATGGACAGCACATTTTCCGTTGAAATGGCCACTACATTTGCACATACATGCAGTTGTACTGATAAAACCTTATAGGGGACACAAGTTAACATGTTGAAATTGGGTTCCAGTGAATGTTTATCATCTGAGCATCATAAAGTTAAGTACATTTATTTGTTTAATCCTAACAAAATCTAACGTTCCATCACACTCCATAATTACTGAAATGTACTTCACTTGTGATTTCTAATTTATGATATATTTTAAAATATTTATGGTTTATTAATAAAAGTTGAAATGTTATTGTGTATTATAAAAATGATACTCAACAGCATATCCTTTCACACTGCCAAGCAAGATTGCCACATAGTTCAGTTTAGAAAAGCCTCAGAATTTACAGCCAGAGAAAAGTAAACAGCAATCTCCATATCGAAGGAAAAAGCAGTGTTTGTTCTGTCAGAAAACACTGCCTGATATGTGACCTCTTTCTTGAACGCGCAGGAAATGAGACAAGATAAAAACGGGTCTTTACTGCTCAGTCAACTTTTGAACCTCAGCATGGGTATTTTGGTGGTGCTGTTGCACCTCCCCCCCTCAGCCCCCTCCCCGCACTGCTACTTCCAGCACCTACGCCCTTTCCAGTATAAAGTCTGCACTTCAGAGAACGCGCTCCATTGGGTGTGTGCATTATCTCATGGGTGCCAAAAGTGCACAGGGAGAGAAAAAAGTTATCATATCTCTGTAGATATGGTGCATTTTTTCTCTCTCCCTCTGTTGCAAGGCAGGGGAGGAATTTTGGTGCAGTATTGCCTTGTGTCATATAATAGCAATTCTGGTCCTCAATTTTACTCACTTCGTGTCACTGACTCTCCCTCACTTTCACTCTCACACACACACACATGCTTACTCATATAGACACATACCCACACCCTCTCTCACATAAACACACTCTCACCTTCAAGCATGCACACAACATACAATTCAAAACATGTTTAGTTACCACAGCTCCCACCAAGGGTGGTGTTCCAGCTAAGTGTGCTCTATTTGTATAACACTAATAATGAATGATTGAATGCTATTCACTGTTAGTATAATTCAAAACGGGCAAACAAGGGACAGCACCTGGCCCCTTTGTTCTTTGTACTGATTGTGCCACCTCTGAGGCCAGCGGCCTCAAAGGCAGAGCCAGTGGTCGTAAGGGGCAAGCCAAGGGTCGCAGCTGCGACCACTAAATTATGGCCAGGTTGTAAAACACCCGTTTTTTTTTTCAAACCGGAATTATGCAAGTTGCTTGTATAATCTTCAGTGTTTCGACGTGTGTAGCGCTGTAGTGCAGTTTCATAAGCAGTGGCCTCGGTCCTTTTGGAGGACAAAGTCTCGAGATAACAACCCAGGGAGCAGTCCGACTGCTTATAAGCGAGCTGCACTAACGCGCTGGGTTAATGCCCTTTTCAGAAGCCCCTGGAGTGGAGCCTCGAAGAGTGCGCGGTTTTTTTCTTCTCAAGGTCACACATTATGGCTGCTGGCAACGTCTTCCTCGTGGCGCTCATTGTTCTCTCCTTCCTGTCCTTCCTTTGCATGGTGTTCTTCAACGCCCTGTCAGCAACCTCTTTCGAAGGTGAGTACACGGTTTGTTAAATGTGATACACAGAGGATGGGTCTGTCGTGCTGTGTTGAGATGCCTAGGCTCACGTGCACGATGAGATATTGCAAAGCATGCCTCGACATTTGACACGTTTCATGACGGGACACAAAGGAATGCACACGTCATTATTGATCATGTTTACCGAAAAACTAATTTGATCTGAAAGTTGATGCGCTGGCAGCACGAATCATGCTTTTCAAAGGACGGTGGCTCAATGGTTAGAGCGGAAGACCCTGAACCAGAGATCTGGCCCGGGACCAGGGTTCAATTCCCCGTCTCGGCGGGTCTTGGCACTCTTGGGCTCAAAATTCCACGGACCTGGTAATTCTCGCCTCGGTTTTTTCAAATCGGAGGGGGACCCCACATCAATTTAGGCAGGTCGATGGGGAAAGTAGCAATCAAACACTAGAAGGGGACCTGCCCGCACTAATTTTAATCAATGGCCTAGGAAAGGTCCTTAGTATTATAAAAATTGTCCTGAACCCAAGCAAATCATATAACAAGTTTGATTTTATCAAAATTTATTATTTATTTCTGTGAATTCATTGTCATTGTATATAGATATAAATAATTTAGTATCAAAATAAATAAGCATCATGGCAACAATTAAATGGTGGTTCTAACTTCATACTAACATACCCTTAACATTCATACAAAAAACATTCACGCATCATACATCCTACAGCACTATGCAGAGATGGTTTTAGATGACAGGAGGGACCGGTGATCAAATGTCCAGGTTGGTTCAATGGGTTCCTAAATAGGAACAGACGCCTGACAATTTTTATAATACTAAGGACCTTTCCTAGGCCATTGATTAAAATTAGTGCGGGCAGGTCCCCTTCTAGTGTTTGAATTCTCGCCTCGGTGCCTATTCCAATCATGGAGTCCCACTCTGCAACTCTGGGCAATAGCTTGCTTAATCTCCACAACGGCCCCCACAACGCTAAGGATGCCTGGCCTTCACCCTGAGGGTGCCCATGAGTGGACTCCTCACAGGGAAAGCCAGGATGGGTTCCACAGCGGTATTCGTACAAGCGCCTTGAGACCCTTGCGGGTGAGTAGTGCGCTATACAAGTATCAATTTTATTTATTGTGAAGCGCCAACTCCCCGATAGTATATGCACAGGGGTGTAAAAGGCTGGCAACATCAAACACGTCAACCCAAGGCCAGATCTACTAAGCAAGCTGAACTGGCGTTATATGAACCCATAAGGCCAAATGATCAGAGGTCTAAAAAATAGGCAAAAGGAATATCACATGATAATCCTACGTGTAACTTGTATGTTTCGTGAAATTACACACGATGCGACTGTGCTTATGAATTTGTACTGGGGAGTATCTTTTGAGTGAAATCTCTTACAAGAAACCACCAGTTCGCTTTTACGCCATGGCTATTGTATTAGAATTGCCCCTAGTGCATTTTAAGACATTATCAGCGACCCTTTGTAAATAAGGCGCTGCATACGTCTAATCCATCAATGTAACATAGCGCTGCCGGCTTTACTGCAATCCCTCAGTGTACTGCCCCATTTTTTATTAAACGTGGGCAATAGATTCACACGGATGAGTGCAGGGCTGTAGCGAAACGCCAAAGATCACCTCCTCCGATTAAGAATCTAACGCAGTGTGGGCCATGCTGAGCCAAGGGACAATCAGTAGGAACGGCATGTTAATAAACAGAGGTGGATCGACGTTTCAGAATAATTACTTGCCGTCATTTTTCTACTTTTTGTGTGGCTTTAAATCACTGGTTGTTGCCAGACTAGGGAAAATGTAGGTAGACTAGGGACATTGAGCGGGAGATGACAAAGTGTTCTGCTGTTTCGAAAAAGGCCGAAAACTTGGTTATTTCAATCTGCTCAAGGACATGTTTATAAGGGGCTGTAATGGGTCGTGGTGGAGTTTTATTGATACAGCGTCCATGGGTCGGGTTTGATGTCAGGTTGTTTAGGTAGTTCCTCTGACCTCTCTTTCTGAGCGCCGCGACACGCCCGGCAGGCGTAACCACATGCTTTACAAATTTGATTATTATTAATACTTTAATTGTTTGGTTTAGACTTGATCCAATCATTATGAGGACCAAATTGCCTGGCACTGGAACAGCCTCTTGATTTGGTGAGATGTGTGTGTGCGGTATTGTGGATGTGTGAATCGTTAAGTGCAGGAATAAGTCTATGGTTATATGAATGGATGAATGAGCGCAAGTATGAATGACTAAGTGCTTGGAGGATGAGCGATGCAGTGCATGGATGGAAATATCTATTTATTCACCCATTGACTCATTGGTGTACCCCACTTGGTCACCTTCAATATAGCACAAAAGCACACAAAATCACCAGTGAATGAAGAGGACCTTACATTGTCAAGCCAGACCTATTGGTGTTGTCAATGAAAATCCATTGTGAGACGACAGTGAGAGATACTTTTACGAAAGGTACCTCTCACATACAACTTGTAGGTTATGAGTGATGTTAGAAATGGGGTTTCTGGTTGGCTAGGGTATACACCTAAGCCAGGCAGACCCCACCACTCTAGTCAGGGTAAGGGACTTACACACCCAAGATAACGCCTGCTCACGCCCTTGGTAGCTTGGCAGGAGCAGTCAGGCTTATCCCAAAGGCAATATTTAAAGCGTTTGCACAACACACACAAACACACCACAAAAGAGATCACACAGTAGTATATCAAAATGCATAGCTGTATCGCATGTCAACATAGACCAAGACAGCATAAACCAATAATTACTTTGCCAACTAGGCAACTGTCATAGCATTACAATCAGTGCAATGAGAAAAAGGTTCCTAAGTTGCACATGTCAGCAAAACATCATTACTGTGCATCTGATACAGTCACATGCCATGTTACTCGTTATCCTGGCAGTGCAAGGCATTAACCACATCTCACCATGAACATGATATGAAGCATGTAATGAAAAAGAAAACCACACAAATCACCACAGTATGGCAAGTACTGAGTCTTGGTTTGGAAACAACATACATGAAGCATCATAGATCACAAGAGCTGCATGGCTCACCAAAAAACTATCATCCAAACACACCAATACTTCAGGAATAATTACCACCATCAGCACATTGGGTGGATGACCTAAATTCAGGTACCCCAACTTTTTTATGAAGTAATAAGAGCCGCAATGTAGGTTACAGAACACCTGCACATCTACGGCGTAGTTTACTGCATTTTCAGTGGTTTTCAATGAAGTGGGGGCCTCCATTGATGGTTCTTCCTGAATGGTCTTTATTGAAGAGCTAGTGGCCCCAAGGTATGACAACACATGGGAAGTGGCTCCTGCTGTAGATTCCAGCATGGGAGACCTCTCTGGGTCCCCTCGCTTGCAAACTGAACAAAGTACAGCTACTTGCATATGACCAGAACCCCAAAAATGCTCCCAAGGCAAGGAGCGCCAGGCACCCATGCTGGGACATCTCGGGTTCGAATCCAGAGATCATCACCTCTTCCACGGCCACACATGACCACGGATCCTGGCCTGCTCCTTCCTCGAGGGCAAATGGAGTAAGCCTTGTCAGCTTCCTGGGACTCATTGATCGGGCCCAGCCTCTCATGCAGCTGAGGGCTCCTCAGCTGCCTAAGTGCAGCGCAATATCTACCCTAAGGCCTTGCTCGCACACACAGCTGGCCCCGCCCTCCAGAGTGTGTCTTGGGGAATTGGAACCAAGCACGCTGTAGTCGGCACAGAAGCACCAGTTTAAGCAGCTGGAGTGAGGTACCTCCTTCGGTACTATTGCGCCAGCCCACATAAATCAAGAGGACTAATTCTGCAGCAGCAAAGACTGGAGCGCCCAGCAGACTCATTTTCAGGGACCAGAACCAGAAGAATAAAGTGCTCACCACAAACTTGTTTTTTATAAACACAGGGCAGACCACCAAGCCCTGCAAGATCACTGGGGGGGGGGGGGGGGCACACAAGCAGGACTGTAGGCAGCAGCAGGAAAGCACACAGGGTCCTTGTAGGCAAAGAGGCAGTTCTTCCAGCAGGTCAGCACAACAAAGCAAAGTCCAATTGGTGGTTTTCCTGGCAGCACAGCAGGTACTCTGGCGCAATATGTAGAGCCAGTAGCATCTGGTTACAGGTACCACGCAGAGTCTAAAATCATGCGGTCAGAACTCCTGTACTCAAAATGTCTTTGATGTGGAGGTAACTTCAAAAAAACTTTAGAATTGCACAACACCCCCCATTCAATCCCAGCTCTGACTCCAGACACACTACAGGGGGTAGGAGACAGCATTGTCAGAGGTCAGGCACACCCCATTCAGGTGTCAGTGACAATTCTTCCCACCACTCTAGCCCAGGAAGACCCATCAGCTAGTGATGGGCCATCAGGATATGCAGGACACACCTCAGCTACCTTTGTATGACTGTATATAGTGAATGCACAAACAGCCCCTGTCAGTCTAAGTCAGATGTTGATTAGAGTCAAGCTGCAAAGGACAAAGAGTCTTAAGCACATAGAAATGCCCACTTTCTAAAAGTGGCATTTCTAAAATAGCAATGAAAAATCCACCTTCACCAATAAGCAGGATTTATCACCAGGGGCGGCCGCCACATACAAATGTTAGTGGGGCGGGGGAGGGGGTGCGCGTGGGGAATATAATTTTTTTAAAAGCTTACCTTAGTTTGACGGCTGGGTCCCTCGTCATGCCGGGTGCTTCTTCTTCCATGTACCAGCAGGCACCGGGGCTGCATCAGACTACCTGTCCAATCCTTGCGCTGGGATTGGCCTGAGCAGGCTAGAAAGACCCACTGCTCAGACCAGGGAGTCTGTGGGGTTTCTCCAGTTCAGCTGCTCAAAGCAGCTGGGCTGAAGAAACCTAAGTGCGCATGTGTGTTTTGGTCAGCCTGAGATGGCCAGACAAATATGGATGTGTACAAAGCACTCATCTTACCTCCTCCCATTCCCTGCCTCCACCCCTCCCTGCACATGCTGGCTAAGCCAGCTGCCTAAAAATAAAACGAACATCAAATATTGTTTTATTTTTTAGCTGTTGGCTCTGTTTATCAGCACTAGTATAAACATTCCAAATATGGCAATGCTACTCCTTTCAGATAAGAAATTACTACTGAAACATATATCAGGGAATTCCCAATGCAAACCCGTGGAGGAGCAGGCCTCACGGTAGTGAGGAACCAAATAGGATGTTTTTCACTACCTGGTAATGCCACGCAATGAAGGTACATATCCAACCTTTTGTCTACACAGCACTCTGCTCATAGGGCTATGTAGGGTCTTCCATAGGGGTGACCTATATGCAGTAAAAGGGGAGTTTCAGACTTGGCAAGTAACTATAAATCCAAGCCACCTGTGGCAGTAAGCTGCACACACAGGCCCTGCAGTGGCAAAGACCTGAGACAGGTCTGAAAGGCTACTTCTGTTGGTGGCACATGCAGCGCAGCAGGTCCACAAGTAGCATTTAATTTGCAGACCCTGGGTATATGAGATACCACTGTACAAGGGACTAACAGGTAAAATAAATATGCCAAACAGGTGTAAGCCAATTATACCAAGTTTAAAGGAGAGCACATGCACTGAATAGCAGTGGTAAAGTGCCCAGAGTCCTAAAGCCAACAAGAATAGGCCAGAAAAAATACAGGAGGAAGGCAAAACAAGTTTGGGGATAACCCCTGCAAAAGGCCCAGGTCCAACAAGTGGGGTCAGTGGTGTACGTTCACTCGAGCTTCCAGCAAGATACCTCTCCACCTGAAGTGCTTGGAATTGTTGCAGAAATTGGCAAGTAAGATAAGAAGAAAACTCCAGTCCTATAACTCAAGGCTGCTACAATAAAGTGTTCGTAGAGATTGGAGGAAAGGCCACCTGTGCCCCTCTAATCACTGGGATCACCTGCCTTGGCTATGCAGTGGCATGTGAAGGAGTGTTTTCTAACTACTTGCAACTCATCAGCTAAAGTCTGTGAACTGGCGGTAGGTCTGTTGTTCCATTGTGCAAACTACGAATATGTAAACACTGACCATATATGCATCCTTAATACTTTGGACCTCTGGATAAGAGTGCTGGAATCTTTCACACAACCTATGTTACACGATGAAATATATGTGCAGGAATCATATCATTCAAGATTAATGTAATACATTAGCAATCAAGGTTCCATCTGAGGGTCTTGTGTCCAAAACCTTGCCTTAGTGGAATTATCCTTACAAGTTTACCGTTCTTAATATATTGATCCTAGCTAGCATGGTACCTCAAAGGAACGTGTACTATATCAAAGCAGAAGACTTTAAGGTAGATTAGACGATCACCAGTGACATCTTTATGTCCCCTGCAGTTTACAAGTTTGATTCCAAGCATGACCAATTAATTCTTTCTGTTCTCTGTGGTCAATCAAATGAGTACCGTTAAGTTAGGCAATAGTGATACTTGGATACACCAGATCTTTAGCATTAAGGGTTATTTATGAATAAGTTGTTGTTAGAGACTATGGTCCGGATTTAGAGTTTGGAGGACATGCTACTCTTCCACAGATGCAAAATGGATGACCCGCCCACTTTATTTAGAGTTTCGTGTGCCGTCGGCTGTCCAACCACTGACTACACCAGCAGAAATATTACACCAATACCCTAATGGACTTTTAGGCATCAGTGTAAGTATGTCAAACTGTCCGCCCTCTTGGCGGTCTCAAAGAGAACAAAAGAAAGTTGGCCCCACCCCCTTGAATAAATCACCTAGGGCCATATGTAGGTAATTTAATTTGACAGATTCCTAAATAACAAATTTTACCATTTCGGTATTTAGGAATCGGCAAATTGAATGTTGGTTAAAATGTGGTAAATTTTACTGAATCGGTAATATTTGTTATTGCCGATTCGGTATTTACAGATTTGGTAATTCTCATTCATTCCTGTGGGCCTGGAGGCCCATAGGAATGAATGGGAAGCCATTCACTATTACCGATTCGGTAAATACTGAATCGGTAATAGGGGGAGCATTTTCAAGGGTGGCAGGGTGTCACATTGACACCCTGTTGCACCCCTGAATCGTGCATGAGTGCACATGTGGTGCACATACATGCCCTAAGGGCATGTATGTCTGCCACATGGCACTTTTAAAAAAGCACAAAATTGCTTTTTTAAAGGTATTCAATATTTATTAGTAACGAATTCTTAAATAAAAAATGCACTCATTTGAGTGCTCCCTACATAGGATTTATGGATTCGGTAATTTACCGATTCAGTATTTTAAGGAATCAGTGATTTACTGATTCCTTAAATTACGATTCGGTAAATTACCGAATCCTTATATCCAGCCACCTACATTAGAAAAAGCAAAATACCGGTCGGTAACGGGAAATTTACCGATTTTTGGCCGTTACCGCTATTAAGCTACCTACATATGGCCCCAGTGAGTAAAAAACAATAGCTTTTTGTTTTACAGAAATAAACTTCTACTTTAGGAGTTTGTTTTCGTAAAACAAAAACGTTTTTTTGTTTTGTTTGGGAAGCCAAGTGTACTCCACTATGTCTGTAGATCAGAAAGATTTACTTTAAAACAGTGTATCAGCGGTCAGCACAAACGAGGTGCTTGCATTAGAATGGAATGCAGCCTATTTTTTATTTCTAGGGAACCATAACCTGATTCTTGTATCTGGCATCTTAGTAACAGTGACCGATGAGAGTGTCGGTAAGAAACATAACTAAAAGTCCAATAATTTTTTACCACTTGAAATCCCTTTTCCAGACTGCTGAGAAGTCTTTGTCTACAGGAAAGACCCCGTGTCTTAGATGCATCAGTTATCACAAAACCTAATGAAGATCTTACCGCACTCCTCAAACAAGTTTACGATCATTCTTTTCATTGAAAAGCTCAAGGATTCAGCAGTCTGTAAAATATGTGCTAGTTTCAAGAAAAGTATCATTTTTGTGCTTCAGACCAAGACACAACTTTCCTCATCAGTATTTAATTGGGAATAGCCTAGTGTGTGAATTGGGAAATGTAGGCTAGCATTACAAACTGTGTGCAAAATTGTGCACTGGGATAGAATGAACCCAGCTGGCAGGTTAAGTGTGAGAGAAGCCAAAGACTTGATTTGTACTTTGGCTAAACCCCCACACATGTGGATGAGAGAACATTATAGAAGCAAAGCCCTTCTTCCCTAAAAGTAGCTTGACAATCTAAGTCAAGGTTTCATAAACATTGGAAATAAGCCAAAAAATAAAAGCCAACATTCATGAAAATTATTCAAGCATTCAGAAAAATACTCACAAGGGTCAACTGTTTGCTAGAAAGTCATTGTTGAAGGTGAGAATCTTATAAAAATAATGAAGGATCTGATTTAAATGTTGGCAGAGAGGGAACCCTGTCGCAACGGCATAGGTTTGACTGCAGTGGAAACTAATCTATATTCGCAATGGTCACACCCCTCTGACAGAGTAAGGGTTTTTGGAGGTTTGGCTATATGTCCGCCCACCTAATATAGATTTGTGGACATACAGCTGATTTTTAATTATCGTCGCCACCAAGAAAAACCTGACAGTAAGGTGCATTGAAAGGTTCTCAATGCCCAATTGGTGCATTATTTTTTTTATTTTAAAAAAGAAAATCCCACTTTGGAAATTTCTTTTTGAAAATAAAAATATGTTGCATGATTGACATACAGCTCCGTCAAGTTGACAGAGCCAACCATCTAACATACAACATATTTCTAGGAACTACTGTAATGATAGTTGCTGAAAATGCAAGAAAGTGAGCAGTGGACATCTCTAAATATGGCAGGGAGAGTACCGTTGCCATGGCGGGAAAAAAGTACTCCTTCAAGGCAATGGTAATTACTCTGTTTGCCAATATATAAATCAGACCCTAAGGTCCCTAGTCATAAATTGTGGGGCCACAAGTAAAGGAGGTCATTAACAGATTTTACCTTTGAATTTAGTCTTCAGTAAAGAGAGAAAATCAGTGCCATAAGATTAGGCTGCATCTGACAAAACTTCCATGGCTCTTGATGCACGGAGAAGGAGCCCTAGTGATGAGAGACACATTGAAATCAAAGGTTTACATTAGCAAAATATATTTTTGAGGTCCAGCGTAGGGTGCAAGATTGTTGGATAATGCTGATACCTTTCCTAGGACCGTCTCTCTCTCATTTTCAATTCCTCCTGAAATGGTGAATCGGAGCATAATTCCGCAAGGTGTTATTGTGCCAACGGAAGCTCATACTGGGCTTTCAGACTTGAATTACAATTTCCACTTCAATCTACATAACAGTAGGGAAAGTGCTGGACTTTGAAGGGGTTAGGTTAACTAATGCTACTCCAACACAGAAGGGAAAGTGTTTGAGGGGTTAGCTTTACTATTTCCCTTCCAATCTAAGGAATAGTAGGGAAAGGTTTGGACTTCGAATGGATTAGGTTTACTATTCTCACTCCAACGTGATCAAAATCAAGTGAAGTGTTGGACAAAGAAAGGGTTTCAGATACCATTCCAGTCCATATTCATTTGTAAAAGCAGGCATTTAAATACCCAACAACACAAAATATTACACTATATTTAAAATATAAAATATAGGCATTATAAATAATTCAAATTAAATGTAATTAAAAACAACATTTGATACAAAAATAATTTGACATATATAAAATAATAAATGTAAAACAAATGTACTTGTTTCCATATTAATCAAAATCCTTAATATTAAAATATAAGTAAAACAATATTCCATTAAAATGGTAATTAAATAAAAGAAATACATTTAAAACAAATATTGATATAACATTAATTCTAAAAATGTCATTATTAGGTATACTTATATAAATGAGCTAATTAAAATACAACAAATTGCGGTAAAAAATAATCAATTTATTAATTTACATAATTTAGTACCGATTAATTATTTAATTAACATAAAACATAATTTCTTAAAAAACAAACATTATAATTTATAAAGCTCCCCACCCTATTTCCCTACAAACCCAACAACTCAATACTAAATTAAAAATGAGTAATTAAACTAGAGAACATTAAGATTGCACATAAAGGGCCCCATTACGAAGTCCACCCAACACCGTTTCCACCATAGGTCGGCAGTTCTGTACACTATATTATGATGCAACCTCACATGGTGCAGTTGCTAACTCCTATCTCTTCCCATTTCTCTGTTTCCGTCAGCATCACAACCTCCCATAGAGAAATGGAAGTTTGTGTAAATCCCTGCACCGTGTGGAAGGCACCTCATGGTGCCTGCCACAAGGTGCAGGGATTTATAGGGGGCACTACAGCTGCCCCCGTCACAGCTGGAGGCCACGGAGGAAAAATGGCCCTGCTATGGGCCCTCAAAGTCAATTTCCGATAGGTTTTCCGTGTCGGAAAGCCCAACATGAAAAGCATGTCAGAAACCAACATCATAATCCCGATGGTGGAAACACTGTCTGCACAGGATTGTGTTTGATATCCGACGGGCTCCATGAGCCCATTGGGAGCCAGCCGGAATGACCTGCCGGTTTGAATTCCGATGGCCATAATCCTTATACGGCTGTCGAAATTCAAACCAAGGATGTCGGTCGGAAGCTCACTCTTAACAATATATAATTTATCAATTAAATCATTTACTTAAACAAATTAAATATATAATTAACTTTAAAAAATGTAAAGTAAAAAACAATAATTCATAATTTTATTTAAGTAACTTCACAACCTATGCCCTTTCAAAACCAGCAACCCGCTACTAAATTATAAATTACGAACTATATTAAAAAAAACTATTTACCCATTTAAAATGACATACTATAGTAAGAAAATATAAACCAATTGTTATAACAATAATCATACCCAAATTAATGTAATACATAGCATATATTACATTAATTTAAAAAAAATGTACTACTATATTAAAGTACACCATATTATAAAGAACAATATTAAAAAGATAATATATGAATAAATAAACAGTAGTCTTACCTTCTATATTATGTTTCTCAATATTTTTGATTTGACTATATATTTATGTGATATTGTTGTAACTCTATATCTTTGAAACAATATTTATGTCATTCACCTCCCAAGCAGTGACTGAATCAAATATAAAATCGTTGCCCCCCACAATATATATTTCCAATTGATTGTAATGAATTCTCTTCTTACATTTAAATTTTTTATTCCAAAGCCAACCTTGTATGCAAAATTAAAGCTTTAATCTGCTGCCTTTCAAAAGTTAAAATTTAAAGACACTACTATCGAGTATTTCAGGAGAATGTTATCTGTGGTTTTTCAAGTTGAAAGGAATTGTGATTGGCAAAAAAAGAACAATGAGGCGGTATCTATCTACAAAGAAAATGTTACATGGGGTTTTCATCACAAAACCAAAGTACATTGATCCAACTTAGCTTTAAAAAAGACTGTGGAGTCTGTTCAGCACACATCAGGCCTCAAAACGGGTAAATAAAATGAGTTTCCTAAAGGAAATAAACAAAGACAGATGGAATGTTGTTAAATGGCATAATGACATCTACCTTCTTTGTGTGACTTTTGTAAAAGATATCAAGGACAATTCCCACCCCCCTTATTAATTCAGTAAGACATTGTTTTTTCACTATTTTCTTTACTTTTCCAATTAAGGGCCCGATTGCGAGTTTGGCGATCCTTGACCGGGCCACCACGCCACCACCCCGCTTCAGGATGGCAAAACCCTTGTGCGCACTGGCTGCCAGATTATTACATTTTCAGTCACTGGCAGGCAGTTGTTTGGCATTCCCACTGCGGTGCCTATGAAATAGGCACTGCAATGGGAACATCAAAAGCAGTACCTGCATGGCATGGACTGTTGAACTCCATACCGTGCAGATATTGGGGTGCATGCACACAGAGGGCAACAACATGTGCCCCCCTGCATGCACCCCTTAGCCCTGTAGGGCTCCCTTTCTTTTCTTTCTGCTATGGTTTTCATGGAGGAGGAACTGTCATGAAAACCATGGTGGAGAGGAAACTCGTAATATGCTTGGCAGGACCACGGAGGTCCCAACAAGCATATTGCGTCCTCAAGACTGCAGCGCCACTGCCAGGGATCCCTGATCCCTGGCTTTTTCAGCAGTGCAATGGTAGTCTGACTGCCCAACTCATAATGGGGCAGATACCACCACCAGTTCGGCATTGGCTAGACCACCACCGCGGCACCATGAGTCTGGTGGTACATAGACCGCCAGATTCATAATCAGGCCCTAAGTTGTTTGTTCAAGTTCGCATTTAGAATTTAATCATTGATGACATTATCCTGTGACTGTAAGTGTTTCGTAAACATTTCTGAGACTTAAAGATATATACTAAGCTACAGCATAAGTTAAATTGCTATTCTTTCTGTACCAGTAATTAGTCATACTGGGCCCGATTCACAGAACTAACTTAAGACAAAATCCTAAACTTACTACTTTTGGTATTCACAGAAGTTAGGATTTTGTCTTAAGACCGACTTAAGACACACTTAAGACAGAATCCTAACTTAAGTCTGTCTTAAGTCTGTCTTAAATCTGTCTTAAGGCAAAATCCTAACTTCTGTGAATACCAAAAGTAGTAAGTTTAGGATTTTGTTTTAAGTTAGTTCTGTGAATCGGGCCCTATATTTTTAACATGTGTGAGCTGTATGGATGTGTGAATAGGTATGTTAGTGGGTGTGTGAGTGGATGTGTGGGTGGTTGTATGGGTGACCCAGTGGCTGTATAGGTGAGTGGGTGTGTTAGTAGCTGTATTGATGATTGAGTGGCAGTGTGAGTGGCTTTATGGATGAGTATGTGGGAGTGAGAGTATATGTATGGGGAGTGAGTAGTTGGGTAAGTGGCGGTGCGAGTGAGTGATTGAGTGTGTGAGTGACTGAATGCATAAGTCAGTGGGTGCATGAGTATTTGTATGGGTTTTGTGAATGGGTATGTTAGTGGCTATGTCGGTGTGTGAGTGAGAATATGAGAGGTTCTATGGGGTGTGAGTGGCTCTGTGGGTGATGTCATCACTGATGTCATTTGAGATGTCATCAGTGATGTCACTGACCATGTCATAAGTGATGTAATATGTGAAGTCATAAGCAGTGCATTGCAGGGGTGTAAGTTACATTTCTCTCAGGTAACTAAAACTGCTGAATTTCACTAATTTTGTAAGTAAGAGGTCTGAGCCTAACTAAATGTCCCTTTAACCTGTTTTTTCAGTGAATTTATGTTTAAAAAAAATTCTATTTCCTATCTATAATGTCCCTGTAACCTTTGTTTTTTTTCAGTGAATTTCTAAGTTTTCTTAAATTTTAATTCCTAACTGTAACCTATAGCCTTTTAGAGTGAGAGTGTGAGTGCATGAGTTTCTTAGCTGGTGTGTGTGTCTGAGTGGGCCTGAGAGTGGCAGCATAAGTGTCTCACTGAGGGTGTGAGTGGGTGAATAAGTATCTGAGTAGGTCTATGAATGGGGGTGTGAGTCTCCAGGTGGGTGTCTGCGTGGGTCTGTGAGTGGGTTTGAGAGTGTCTGAGTGAGTTTGCCAGTGCCTCCATTTGTATGTGAGTCAGTATGTGAGTGGGTGCATGAGGGTTTGAGTGGGTCTGTGAGTAGGTGTGTGAGTCTCTGATTTGATGTTTGAGTGGTTGAATGGTTGTCTGAGTGAGTGTCTCAGTGGGCCCCTGAGTAGGTGTGAGAGTGTCTCAGTGGGTTGGTGAGTAACTCCATAAGTCTATGAATCAGTCTGTTAGTAGGTCCATGAGCCTGAGTGGGTCTGTGAGAGAGTGCATACGTTTTGTTAGTGGTCTATGAGTGAGTGCATGAGTCTTTGATTGGGTCTGTAAGTGGATGTGTGAGGGTCTAATTGGGTCTGCGAGTGTCTGAGTGGGTCTGTGAGTGAGTGCACGAGTCTCTGAGTGGGTGCATGAGTGTCTGAGTGGGTGTGTGAGTGGCCTCATCAATTGAATTGAAGTGGGGGACCATGCTTCCCCCCAAGCCAAATTCAACCCAAGGGACCCCATCCCCTGAGGCCAACCCTTCATTGAATAGGGGAGGAAGCTACACACCTCCTCTCCCTGGGCTGATTTTGGCCCTAGGGACCCTAGTCCCCAGGGCCCGGCCTTAAACCAATGGGGGAAGGGGGAACACGGCCTTATCCCCTGGTTAATTTTGGCACTGGGGACCCGATCCCCTGGGCCTAGCCATGATTCCCTGGGTCCCCTGGAGCCTACTTAGGGCACCCAGAATACAAAGGGACTGAGGGGGGAGCCTCAAGACCCCCAGAGTCCCAGCCAGCTGTCAAAGCTCCTGCCAAGCAAAAGCAAACAGCTATGTCCCAGGGGTGGGCACCCCAGGACATAGCAGGAACTGGCCCTGGGTGGTAGTGGTCCACAGGGCCATGTTATTCTCCAGTAGGGATGGACCCCTCCTTTCTAGTTCACTGACCACTCTGAGGAGGTGGCTGTCCCTGGGGCCCTATGTGGCCTGTTTTATTTTAAGTATTTGGCCTGAGAGATGATGGCCCCTGGGGCCTATGAAGCCTCAGGAGGGGGGCCTTGCACCCACCTACTATTGAATAATAAAGTCCTGGGGAGGTGGTAGTCCCTGGGTCTCAAAGGGTCTCAGGAGGGAAGACCCATGCACCCCTTCCAATTTGCTTATAAAATGCCCAGGACCTGAGTCACCTGGGATCCTTTTTGATAACAAGAGTTGGAGCCCATGCTTGTTTTTATAAAAATAAATTACTGCAAATTTGTTTTTTCAAATGCTTCTTTACCCTGCCAGGGTCTTCTTTGACCCCAAGGCTTGGGGGTCAGGGTATTCCTACCCTACCCCTTTTCTTTTTTTCCACATTTATGGGGTCTTTAGGATCGCGGACGGACTTCAAGTTCAAGTTCAAGTTCGAGAATTTGTATAGCGCACTACTCACCCAGAGGGTCTCAAGGCGCTTGGGGAGGGGGTTCGTTATTTATCGAATAGCCAGGTTTTAAGTTCTTTTCTGAAGGAGATATGGTTATGTGTGAGGCGGAGGTGAGTGGGGAGAGAGTTCCAGGTCTTGGCCGCTAAGTAGGAGAAGGATCTGCCTCCCATGGTGGATCTTTGGATACGCGGGACTGCGGCGAGACCTTGATTGGAGGATCTTAGTTGGCGGGTGGGTGTGTAGAAGGATAGTCGAGTGTTGAGGCATTTCGGGTCCTAGTTTGTATAGGGCCTTGTGTGCGTGGGTGAGGAGACGGAATGTTATTCTCTTGTTGACGGGAAGCCAGTGGAGGTCTTTCAGGTGGCTGGAAATGTGATCATGGCGAGGGATGTCCAGAATGAGTCTCGCCGATGCGTTTTGGATGCGTTGGAGTTTTTTCTGTAGTTTGGCTGAAATTCCGGCGTAGAGGGTGTTTCCGTAGTCTAGACGGCTCGTAACCAGTGCGTGGGTGACAGTCTTTCTTGTCTCGGTGGGGATCCAATGGAAGAATTTTTTGAGCATACGAAGTACGTTGAAGCAGGAGGATGAGACGGCGTTGACTTGTCTGGTCATCGATAGGGAGGAGTCTAATATGAAGCCTAGGTTACGTGCGTGGTCTGTGGGTATGGGTGCAGAGCCCAGATCCGAAGGCCACCATGAGTCGTCCCAGGCAGAGGGGGATGACCCTAGGATGAGTACTTCCGTTTTATCTGAGTTAAGTTTCAGGCGGCTGTTTTTCATCCATATGGCTACTTCTTTCATGCCTTTGTGGAGATTGGTTTTTGCGGTGTTGGGGTCATTAGTGAGTGAAAGGATCAGCTGGGTGTCGTCCGCGTAGGAGATGATGTTGAGGTTGTGTTGGCGCGCGATGGAAGTGAGTGGACTCATGTATACGTTGAAGAGGGTGGGACTGAGTGATGATCCGTGTGGTACACCGCAGATGACTTCGGTGGCCACTGATTTGAATAGGGGAAGTTGGACTTTCTGAGTTCTCCCAGCTAGGAACGAGATGATCCAGTCCAAGGCTTTTCCTTTTATGCCGATGTTGCTGAGGCGTTGTATGAGGGTGCTGTGACAGACAGTGTCGAAGGTGGCGGAGAGGTCGAGTAGAATGAGGGCCACTGTTTCTCCGTTGTCCAGAAGTGTTCGGATGTCATCTGTTGCTGCGATGAGGGCGGTTTTGGTGCTATGTTTGGCTCAGGAGCCGGATTGTGAGGGATCGAGGGAGTTGTTGGATTCCAGGAAGGCGGCGAGTTGGCTATTGACGGCTTTCTCAATGACTTTGGCCGGGAAGGGGAGGAGGGATATGGGTCTGTAGTTTTTAAGTTCATAGGGGTCTGCTGTGGGTTTCTTCAGGAGGGCGCTGACTTCGGCATGTTTCCAACTATCTGGGAAGGTAGCAGAGTTGAAGGAGCAGTTGATGATATCCCGGAGATGGGGTGCGATGATGGAGTCTGCTTTGTTGTAGATGTGGTGGGGACATGGGTCAGATGGCGAGCCAGAGTGGATGGAATTCATTAGGCGGATGGAGTCTTCAGTGGTGATTGGGTTCCAGGCATTGAGGTAGTTGGAGGGCGGTTTAGGTTCTGAGGGGGGTGGTGAGGATTGTTCGTTGGAATTGTTTTCAAAGCTGTTATGTATGTCGGCAATTTTGTTGTAGAAGAAGGAGGATAATGAGTCGCAGAGGTCTTGGGAGGGAGTGATGTCGTTGGAGGCTGCGGTGGGGTTGGTGAATTCTTTGACGATGTTGAAAAGTTCTTTGCTGTTATGGGCGTTGTTATCGAGTTGATTCTTGAATGCTGATTTCTTGGTGGATCGAATCAGCTGGTGGTGTTTGCGGGTGGCTGATTTGAAGGTGGTCATGTTGTCGGTGGTTGGGTTTTTTCTTCATGTTTTCTCGAGGGTACGGCATAGCTTCTTGGATTTCTTAAGGTCATCGTTGAACCAGGGGGCTTTTTTGTTGTCTTGTTTGGTGTGATGGTTTTTCAAGGGTGCTAATTCGTCAGTGCTGTGAGTGATCCATTTTTTGAAATTGATGGCCGCTTGGTTTGGGTCCGATGAGGGGGCGGGCGGGTTCTGGTTGAGCGAAGTGAGGAGTTGGTCGGTGGTAATTTTGTTCCATTTTCTCCTGGGGATAGGTTGTGTGGGGTTGTGGGTCGAGGTGGTTTTGTAGCTGAAGTGAACACAACAGTGGTCCGTCCAGTGGAGAGCTGTGGTGTGATCGAAGGAGATGTGTTTGCTGGAGGTGAAGATTAGGTCGAGCGTATGTCCTTCCACATGGGTGGGGGTGTCAACAAGTTGTTTGAGGCTGAGATTGGTCAGGTTGTCAAGAAGGGTGGTGGTGTTGCTGTAGTTTTTCTTTTCCAGGTGGAAGTTGAGGTCTCCCAGTAGAATGTAGTTCTCGGAGGCGAGGGCATGTGGGCTGATGAAGTCAGTGATGTCTTCGCTGAATTGTGTGCGGGTTCCTGGTGGTCTGTAGATGAGGGTGCCTCTAAGTGTGGTCCTGGGGTCGGTGTGGATCTGGAAGTGAAGGTGTTCGGCGGTCGCGAGGTTATCGTCGGAGCTGGTCGTGATTTTGATGGTGTTCTTATGGATGATGGCGATGCCTCCTCCTGTTTGGACGGTGCGGTCTTTCCGGATGATCTTGTAATTGTCGGGAATGGCAATGGCGATGTCGGGTGCTGATGATGCGTTCATCCAGGTTTCTGTAAGGAAGGCGATGTCCGGTGAGGCAGTGTTGAGTAGGTCCCAGAGTTCAGTGGCGTGTCTGTGGATCGAACGGGTGTTCAGCAGGATGCACTTCAGGTGGTTAGAGTTGGAACTGTGTTTGGAGTTGGTTGGTTTGGTGTTGATCTTGGTGCAGTTGAACTTGCAGGAGCGGCAGGCGAAGGGTCCATGGGTACGTCCTGGGGCAGCTTCGAAGCAGTGTGATGTGTATCCGGGGTTAAGGGCTAGGAGGGCGGTGGCGTCGTACGTTATGCGGGAGGGAAGCGGTTTACGGGGGGCAGGGGGTCTTGCGCTGGACGTGGTACAGGCACGGACGGGCGTAGACGGGCTTACCTTTGGCGCACCTTCGGCGCAACTGGGGAGCGACCACTGCGCGTGACCGCTGCGCGGGAAAGTATCTGTCATATGTGGATGGTGGGGGGGGGGCGGGGGCAAGGGAGGAGCAGCTGGGAGGCGTTAGCGGGGCGGGGAGGCTGTCCACGAGGCACAACAAACAAAATGGCTGCAAAAACAAGCAGACCTGCAGCAGGGCGAGATTAGGGCACACAGATGGATGGCGCTATGGGCGGAGGTACCAGTGCAACCAGACTGAAATAGTACTTTTAAACTGTACCAGTGCGAGCATTTCAAATTATATGCGAGCACAGTGAAGTTAGCGTACAATGCAACCAGCGCTATTAACAATTAATTAACTGGCAATACAGCGTGCAATGCAACAAGCGCTATTAACAATTAATTATCTGGCAATACAGCGTACAAAGCAACAGGCGCTATAACTAATTCAGATTCTAGACAGACGGAGTTACGATACCCAAGCACTTAAAATTGGACAGGCAAGCAGTAGCACCCAAGCGCTGCGAGGATCAGGCAGAGAGCGTGGGGGAGCGACCTCTTCGCACAACGTCAAGGAGGTCACAGCGTTGGAAGGCAATGAACGAGCCTGGTCAGTCCGTGGGAGGGAGGAGCAGCTGGGAGGCGTTAGCGGGGCGGGGAGGCTGTCCATGAGGCACAACAAACAAAATGGCTGCGAAAACAAGCAGACCTGCAGCAGGGCGAGATTGGGGCACACAGATGGATGGCGCTATGGGAGGAGGTACCAGCGCAACCAGACTGAAATAGTACTTCTAAACTGTACCAGTGCGAGCGTTTCAAATTATATGCGAGCACAGTGAAGTTAGCGTACAATGCAACCAGCGCTATTAACAATTAATTAACTGGCAATACAGCGTGCAATGCAACAAGCGCTATTAACAATTAATTATCTGGCAATACAGCGTGCAATGCAACAAGCACTATTAACAATTAATTATCTGGCAATACAGCGTACAAAGCAACAGGCGCTATAACTAATTCAGATTCTAGACAGACGGAGTTACGATACCCAAGCACTTAAAATTGGACAGGCAAGCAGTAGCACCCAAGCGCTGCAAGGATCAGGCAGAGAGTGTGGGGGAGCGACCTCGTCGCACGAAGTCAAGGAGGTCACAGCGTTGGAAGGCAACGAATGAGCCTGGTCAGTCCGTGGGAGGGAGGAGCAGCTGGGAGGCGTTAGCGGGGCGGGGAGGCTGTCAATGAGGCACAACAAACAAAATGGCTGCAAAAACAAGCAGACCTGCAGCAGGGCGAGATTGGGGCACACAGATGGATGGCGCTATGGGCGGAGGTACCAGCGCAACCAGACTGAAATAGTACTTTTAAATTGTACCAGTGCGAGCGTTTCAAATTATATGCGAGCACAGTGAAGTTAGCGTACAATGCGTACAGTCCGTCCGCGACCCCAGAGTAGGAATGAACGTCCGCATGGGCTGCGGCGTTCCCTCTGTGCCGATTAGGATGTGATCGTCAGGGTGGCGGTCACATCCTCTATCTTTAACATTGCGTCGGGTGCAGCTTCAAGCTGCACCCGCCGCAATTTTAAAAATGCATGCACGGCATTTGCGTGCACAAAGCGGCAGGCACCGCGCGGTGCCTGCTGCTTTGTGCACGCAAATGCAGGGGGGTACCATAGGTACCCCCCATGTGTACCCCCCACCACCCCTTCACCCAGGGGGCCCGCAACGGGCCCCCGAAGTGAAGATCCGTATGCTTTTCCACAGCGGAAAAGCCGCCGTGGAAAAGCATAGAAGTGCAGACATCCTAATATGCCTGGCGGTGTCTAATAGACACGGCCAGACATGTTAGTGCTTTTCCACCGTGGTCGGAAGGCGACTGCGGCGGAAAAGCTGCGGACAGAATACCAGACCCACCAGCCATCCTAATTTGGCGGTGGGTCTGTGGAGGCTCCGCAGCAGATTTCCCGAATCCTCCTGGCCGGCGGTGGCTTCCGCCGGCCAGGAGGATGCGGGAAAACCGCAATCATAATAAGCCCCTTTGTTTGGAACTCAGCTGAAGCTGCATCACAAGATGACTGCCAATACTTCCTGTTTGAAATGTTGGCAGCCAAACAGAGCTCTGCAGTTCTCTGCACCAGCTTGTTATTATTTGTGGATTAGCCACGATCTCAGCTATACAAATTTGGATTTCCCTAAGGTTTCTCCACAGCTACTGAACGGATTTACACCAAATAACTGTAAGCGTGATCTGCAAACCAAAAGCTACCTTTCTGTCAAATTCAATAAAATTCCATTCAGTGGTTCGGGCTGCAGCCGTGTCTAAAGAGTCTATGGGAATTAACATGAGAAACACACTTTTTTTTTAGACCCCCCTTTATTCTCGCACCCCCACTTAACGGATCACCTCAAAACATTCCATGAACAACAAGATTCACCGAGGAACATTTCTGAGAAAACTTCATGAAGATTCATCAAACTATAAAACAAACAAGATGATGGACGGAATGTTGCACAATGGCAAAACATTCACCCCCAGTCACAGATCTGCGTTTAATCATTCGTTATTTTGCTCACCAAGCCACCCCAGTTCAGACATGGCCATATGCAAATCAGTCTTGACCCTGTGCCTCATGGGAACAGTCCTGCCCGAACTGCCAAGCCATGTCTTCCCTGGACCTGAATCAAGCATCCTAGGACCGGTTTCTGACTATCAGCCGTCTTCAGCCAGGATAGCTTGACTCCATTGGCTTAGTGAGCACGGGACCCACGTACTGGGGTGAATGTATGACATTATTCTGCATTCTGTCGCTCAATTGTTTTTGATTCATCAATCTATGCCAAAGAAATAGTCAAGTAAAAAAAAGCTTTTGTAATGGAAACCTGGTCCTAACTATAACTACCTACTGGCGACCGTCAGTAGGCAATATATATATATATATATTCCACGTTATAGTTAGTTAGACTCACTATAACTTGCGCGTGTAATGCACTGCTGATGACATTACATATTACATCACTCATGACATCACTGATGACACCATCTTTGTGACAGAGTGACAGACCTCCTTTCAGTGTAAGGTAACCCTTAAAACACATATTGGAAAATAGAAATTAACATTTTCAGAAAATGGAGATACCCATACCAGTTACAACAACCAATTCAGTAATTCCACCATCTATGTACACATTCTCTCATTTACCAACAGTTCTATATAGTCACTCATACATATACTCACTCATCATATGTAGTGATACACCTATACATCCTGTAACACACCGACAATCATCCAAAAGTAACTCACACACATACTCACACATGCAAATAAACTATTGAACATCCATTTATTTGCATATAAAACTATACACACTCAACCACCCATACAGTCCTGCACATATGGTGTCTTCTAAACACATACAAAAAGAGAGTTAGTCATTCATGCATCTATGTGATTAGTAATACCCCCATAAAACCATAGAAACACTCATACTGATACTAAAAAAACATCTAAGAACCCAAATACCTACACATGTAGGTACTCATCAATCCATGCAACCAGTTATTCACAAAGTGAAACACTGATACATATAATCAAATATTTAAACATTACTCGCTAATATATGTATTCACTAAGATACACTTAATAAGCCAGTTATCCAATCATTTCTTTTTGAAAAAAACATTCATTAAGACAATAATTTAAACATTTATTCTTCCCTCGACCTTTACATATACATGTATAAAACATATTTATTTTTTAGAAAGACACACATTCACTGGATGGTGTCATAAGTGATGTCACTGACCATGTCATGAGTGATGTAATATGTAATGTCATCAGCAGTGCATTACACGCGCAAGTTATAGTGAGTCCAACTAACTATAACGTGGAATTTCATTGGTTTTATGTCAGTAAAATTTCCAGCTAACTATAACTGGTGTCAAACCTATGGTTTTTTCAGTGAATTTCATAGGTTTTTCAAACGCTACTTCCTAACTATAACGTGTGTAAAACCTATGGTTTTTTCAGTGAATTTCATAGTTTTTTTGAATGCTAGTTCCTAAGTATGTAATCACGTTCGTAACTAGATAGTATCACCGCCTACACGTCCTGAGAAGCGCATGTAAAGTCATGTGACTTGAAAACAAGACTTCCAATTGGTTCTTAGTAGTTTCTGTTCTGGAATTTACATGCAGCACTCCACCCACTTTCCTCACAATCTTTTCTACTCTCAAGAGACAACAACGTCGAGCATCTTCCGGAAGACTTTGCTGAAATGGCTGCCCTACCAGATTCATCTTCCGAATCTGAAGGAAATGAGCGACCACCGTTAAGAAGAAAAAAGGAATCTTTCATTTGGCAATTTTTCACTTATCCTGAAGATCAAAAGAAAGTGAATGCGCCAAAAGTAACCTGCACGATATGCAATTCGGAGCTCTCAAGGGGAAATCCAAATAGAAAATATTCCTTTTCTATACACACCATGCTGCGGCATGTTAAACAAAGGCACCCTGAGCATTATGCAAAAGCATCGACAAGAGCCCTCGCCACGCTATTACCATCAGAGGTGCCCAGCACATCTTCTGGTGGACGACCTGTATCTCCATCGAGTGCTGAGATGGACTTGAGACCATATCTTGCGAAGGTGCACATGAAATGCAACGAGTGTGGAGAAATTCTTTTGTACGGAGAGCAGAGCCTCGTTCTTATTCAACTCAAAATTGAAAGTCATAAATGCCCCAAGAAAAGATAAATTTCTTTACTTCATTTTCATACTATTACAGACTGAAAAATGTAGTAGCAACTTTAAGAAATCGAAAGCATTATAAGACTTCTTTCCCCAAAAAAAAAAAAAAAAAAAAGTTCTTTTCAGAACTAACTCTTTCTACCAAAACGTGCTCCAAGAGCATATTATGAGATATTTTTTCGCCGCTTTATTTTAGTGCGCGACCGGGTGCGCGCACCCTCCTATCGCGTACAGGACCTGACACTCCCATGTGAAGTCATGTGACTTCTAAACAACACTTCTAATTGGTTCTTGGTAGTTTCTATTCTGCAATTTACACGCAGCACTCCACCCACTACCATCACTTTCTTTTCTACTCTCAAGAGACAACAACCTCGAACATCTTCCCGAAGACTTCGGTACAATGGCTACCGTTCCGCATTCATCTTCCGAATCTGATGAAAATGAGCGACCACCTTTGACAAGAAAAACGGAGGCCACGCTATTACCATCAGAAGTAATCAACACATCTTCCGGTGGACGACCTGTATCTCCATCGAGTGCTGAGATGGACTTGAGACCATATCTGGCGAACGTGCACATGAAATGCACGAACTGTGGAGAACTTCTTGTATACGGAGAGCAAAGCTTTACTCTAATTAAACAAATAATTGAGAGTCATAAATGCTCCAAGAAAAGTAAAATTTCTTCACTTTATTTGGATAGTATGACATACTGAAAAATGTCGTCGCAACTTTAAGAAATCAAAAGCATCATAACACTTGTTTCCAAAAAAAAAAAAAAAAAAAAAAAGTTCTTTTCAGAACTAACTCTTTGTACCAAAACAAGCTTGAAGAGCATAGTAGCTGATATTTTCTCGCCGCTTTCTTATAGTGCGCGACCGGGTGCGCGCACCCACCTATCGCGTTGAGACACGCATGTGCAGTCATGTGACTTGAAAACAACACTTCCAATTGGTTCTTACTAGTTTCTATTCTGCAATTTACACAGAACACTCCACCCACTTCCCTAGAAAACCAGTTTATCGTAAAACTTTTAAAGCCTCCTCTTATGAAATATTCGACATCAATCACATAGCAGAGTACTAAATAGCACTATATACACTCCGTCCCTTAATTTAAGAGACGTATTGCTATGTAAAAGCAACTTTTGTTTTCCAAGATAATGTAAAATGCTGAGCCTATTACATAATTTTTTTTCACATATATGTTACTAGTCTCCTTCGAGTACTAACACCGTAGAAAATACCACCAATAGCGGTGATATTTTTTACACCGAGAACGGGCGATTTCTATCGCTTACAGCCCTTACAATTATAAAGTTTTATTTCCTAAGTCTCTGATCTCCAACTGTGCAACGTAGGTCCCCTGTGTGTCGCAATAAGGTCCATAAACAAAAACTACAGAGCCAGCATTATAAACATACACAGAACCACAAAACGACAAGAGCCACCATGCTAATATATATACTTAATATAATAAACCTCTGAGAATAAATACATATTTCCGTGGCAGCCCATAACACAAATGTGGCGTCCTCTGACTCTGCTCCATTACCAAACACCGTAACTCCCCGCCCCCCTCACTTTTCACTAAACTCCGCACTCCACCCCAGCCGAACCCCCTATTACAAACCCCCAACCTACCCTCCCTGCCCAAACCCACCATGAACCTCAAACCGCCCCTAGAAAACTTATAAGACACAGGATTACTAAAACTCAAAGAATACGCAACAGGCACATAATGTAAATAGTACATAAAGGCACATATTTTTTCCAAAATACTATTTAAAAACATGTTCTATTTTTAATAAATCTATCATGCATCTGACCCTCTAGAACTGCTTTCAAAACGTGAACTATAAACCTCTACTTTTCATTTTCAAACCATACACTTTTTTCTGACCCTCTAGAACTGCTTTCAAAACATGAACTATAAACCTCTACTTTTCATTTTCAAACCATACACTTTCAATTACATTATTTTTTTTACACAATTCATGTAATGTTACAAACCTTTTCTAAAATACACCAGTCCGTATCATTTATAAGGATTTATTTTCAGTCTTCATCAGTGACACTTTCTTCACATATAATAGAAATCACTGTAACTTTTTAAACGACAATGCTAACGCGGTAAAAATAACCCTTCATTTGCTTTCCTTTAAGAATGCACACTATGTACCCCACGCATGCGTTTCTTAATCTTTTTATTTGGCAGCGAATACCGACCTTGAATCGGAAGACATGAACAAGACCGCCATTGTCACATTTAAAACTGAACGTTGCATCTGCTCACACACATATCTTTCACTAAGCTAACATTCACGGAAAACAGCATTGATGTAAAAAAAAATTGACCTTGCTTTACAACTCCCTCAAATCACTCCCTTATTTTTTAACGCATCCTCCAGTTCAAAAAAAGCTACTTTTTTAATAACCACTAAGCAATATATAAGTGACTAAACTCTTAGAAAATGTATCAAGTCATTCTGCTTCTCTCCACTGCATAGCCGGCGACCTAATTCTGTGGAGTTGCTATACAACTAGCGGTGCTGCGCCGTTTCCTTTACCATCTTGGGAAATTCAAAATGGATGTCCCTCCTGCCTTCGCAAATGAGCCGGGCCACTTAGAACTATTTCGCCAGAGGATGCTTGACTACTACGGCATCTTACCACTCTCGACTTTGAATGCATCATATCGATTATCATTTCGATATTCGTATTTCACCTGTGTGCAGCCTGTATTTCATTGCCTGAGCTGTCATTTCACGTGGGCCCTGGATTTATGTCTCTGCAATTTGGTACCTCCTGAACCGAATTACAATCACCTCATGAATCCGTTACTTGATCATGAACAGCTTTGTTACAACGGAGGGTTTATGGCCTTTGCAGCGATACAAGGAGTTCTGGGTCATTGGAATATATTCGCAGCGGCGCAAGATTTCCTAACAGAGAGCTACATCGAAAACCCACTGAGCTGCCCAATGATGGTAAAAGACGCTCCAATAGTGACAGATCATGAATGCTCCTTTGATCTTCTCAATTGGATGGCTGACATGTTTTCAGATGATAACAGTGATTTCATGTTAGAGGCACTTGCTGCATACTTTGCCTACACAATGGACAATTAACTCTTTCCTAACAGCGAGCTACATCGAAAACCCACCGACCTGCACTCTGATAGGTAAAAGAGGCTCCGATTATAAGAGATTATCAGTACTGCTTTACTCTTTTCCATTGGATAGCTGACATAATTTCAAATGATAAAACTGATTTCCTGTTACAAGCAGAAACTACCTATTTTGCCTAAACAATGCTTCAATAACTTTCAAACAACCCATTGACGTCCTCATTTCCTTTTGGTTTTCTATGTTCTTCACGTTATTTTCCATATTTTCTTTTGAAGAACAGACCTATTTGCTTTACTAACAGTGGACATTATGATTTCGTGTTGTTTGACAGCTGATTCATAAAGTAATGATGTATAACCACTTGCATTTTCATATATCGTTCCTAAACTGAAAGGCCACAAACCTTCTTCCATTTATTAAAATATAATATACTTCCTTATAAGACTGTACAATGTTTTTTTCCAACTATATTCATTTTTCTTCAACTATAGCGTTTGTATTCCATGTACTACTGACAATACCAATTACTGTGTTTTTTGCAATTTCTGTACTCAGATTACATAATGATTTGCCTTTAAAATAGTACATTTCTAAATAAACATTTCAAATATTCACGGTTTCTCTTTTAATCCATAATCTCAACTGAAATGATTTCATATTGAAAAACTATTCATGGGTTCCACATAACCTTAACTGTAGACACTGAGGACCTTATTTATGAAGACCTTCCGCCGCCGGGGCCTCATTTTTTAAAATGGGAAAAAGTAACGCACCGGTGGCGCAACGCCTTCATAAATAAAGTCCTGAATGTTTTCTTTTCTTGAACTCACTTACTGATACTAGAACCTCCAAGCCAATTACGGCCCGTGAACTCTTTCTTAGTAGGTCGCGCACCGTAAACACAGTTATACCACTGTTAACATTTTTTTTTTTACTGTTACTAAGCACCGACACAGTTCCGCTTTACTCAGAGTTAATCACTGCTCCCACGCTTCTACAGGCCAGACGCTATGTCGTATTTCTCTCCTTATCACCCTTTCATCTCCACAATAACAAACAGTTGTCCTCCAGCCACCAGAGAACAGACTCAGATGCAGAGGCACCAAAGAGTGAACCCATCACCAACTGCCATCTCCGGCTGTTTCCATGGTAACACCTCATTCTGCACCTTGCTGAAGGCACAGGTCAAAAGTTCATGTCTCAACATTCTACAGCTAACTAATAACACTATTTTCCCTCCAGAAACACCTGCCAATCCACAACTCTGTTACATGTCTTGTTTTTTCACACCCAATAGTACTTTTCGTTTAACATAAACATTAACATGCAACGTACTGTTCAATCTCCACTTCTTACAATCAACCAATCATTTTTATTTTTTAAACCACACCCAGCCTCTTCCTTTTTCTTTATTTAGAATTTCAACTTCTAACTACCATTCCACTTCCAGAACCGATCGGAGGACGACTACAAATCCCTTGAAAATGAAGGTATCGCTAATAGGACACAGTTATATTCACTGGAGTGAAAAATATGCAGTAAGCAGACGAATTTGCAACCTCAGCTTACCAAATGTACACATAACATGGATTTCCAAAAGAGGATTGAAATGTCACCAATTGATTCCATTGGTGAAAACTTTTATGCATCTCCCAGAACCAGACCTTATAATTGTGCACTGTGGTGGGAACGATCTAGGCACAATCACTGGGGTAGGTCTGGAAATGCTTCTAAAGACACCTTTCGACAATTGATGACACTTTTTCCTCGATCTGCCTTGGTATATTCCAATATATGCCAAAGACAGAAATGGAATTGGTCCAATCACCATTGTGCACAATTTGAGAAAGCAAGGAGACATGTAAATAAATCTGTTTCTGCGTTCCTCAGAGATTATAGCATGGGTTCTATTTACCACAACAACTTGCGCTACCACATGCAAGACGTCTATAGGAGAGACGGTGTTCATTTCACGAATGAGGGAAACAGAATCTTCCTCTGCAACATAAGGCTCTGCATCGGTACTTACTTATAAATGCAGAAAACACTCAATTAACACAAGGGCTCTTTTCAGAGCCACCTTATATCTAAGCACTCAAACTTCTGATTTACCTCCATTTTCACACTCTTGTAAATAGGTGTGCGCGACCGAGTGCGCGCACCCCGTATTTTTTTTTCGGGGAAAAATTATATCTTTTCGCGTTTAAGGGCCTTACTGCACACCCTGAGAAAACCTACGCAGGAAGACAATCTCTACCTTCTCCCCTTTCCATGTTTCAACGCTTTGAAATGAACAATATATTTACTCGCAGTGACAAAATGGCGGACAAAACTTCTTGATTTCCTTCGAATCGAACGTTAACAGACGTCACGCAGCCAAAAAAAATACCGCTCACGCGCAGCCACTTGGGTGCGCGCACGTATGCGCGCCTATAGATATATAATTGACTTTAACTTTAATTTTCTCAACAACTACTGAACGGATTTACACCATTCCAAAAAAAGCGTAATCTGCGAGCCGGACTGTACAGTTTTGCCAAATTTCTTTTAAATCCATTCACCCGTTCGACCTGTAGCCGAGTCTAAAGGTCCTATGGAAAATAACATGGAGAAAACACGTTTTGGGACCCCCCTTTTATCTCAGCCCCCACTTGACCAATCCCCCCCAAACTTTTAGGGAAGGAGCGCAGCGGACTGAGCCATCTTCTTTGAGAAATTCGCTAAGATTCTTCAACCAGGGCCAAAGTTATTCCAAATAGAATGTTGAGGATTTCCTATGGAAACTAGGTCCTAACTATAACTACCTACTGGCGACCGCCAGTAGGTAATATATATATATATATATATATATATATATATATATATATATATATATATATATATATATATATATATATATATATATATTCACTGAAAAAACCATAGGTTAGAGACCATATATAGTTAGCTGGACATTTTATTGACATAAAACCAATGAAATTCCATATATAGTTAGTTGCACTAACTATATATCGCGCACCCGCAATCCACTGCTGATGATGTCACATATTACATCATTCATGACATGGTCAGTGACATCACTGATGACATCACTGATGACATCTCAAATGACATCACTGATGACATCACTGATGACATCTCAAATGACATCACTGATGACATCATCTAGTGTCTGTGTGTTTTTGTAAAGTTTAAATATGTTTTACATATTGAAGAATGAGTGGATGTATGGAAGACTGAGTGTGTGTGTGGCTGGCTGGGAGGTGTGTGACTCTGTGCATATCAATGTGTACTTGTATCAGTGATTGTATAAGAGAGTAAGTATGTGTTAGTATATGTGTGAAAAGTATGGTGTTCTGTGTTTAACTGTATAGATGAGGAAATCGAAGTGTGATTGATTCTTCACAGGACTGACTAGGTGTATGAGTGCATATGATAGTGTTGTAATAATGAGTGACTGTATGTATGAGTGATTGTATGGGTGAATGAGTGAATGTGTGTGTAGACGTAGGAATCAGTGAGTGCGTATGTAGTAACTGGTATTGGTGTGTCATGATGTCATCAGTGATGTCATTTGAGATGTCATCAGTGATGTCATTTGAGATGTCATCAGTGATGTCATCAGTGATGTCACTGAAGTATGGTGTTCTGTGTTTAACTGTATAGATGAGGAAATGGAAGTGTGATTGATTCTTTACAGGACTGACTAGGTGTGTGAGTAACTCCATGGATGAGTGGCAGTGTGTGAGTGTCTGCATAGGTGTATGAGTGCATATGATAGTGTTGTAATAATGAGTGACTGTATGTATGAGTGATTGTATGGGTGAATGAGTGAATGTGTGTGTAGACGTAGGAATCAGTGGGTGCGTATGTAGTAACTGGTATTGGTGTGTCATGATGTCATCACTGATGTCATTTGAGATGTCATCAGTGATGTCATCAGTGATGTCATTTGAGATGTCATCAGTGATGTCATCAGTGATGTCACTGACCATGTCATGAATGATGTAATATGTGACATCATCAGCAGTGGATTGCGGGTGCGCGATATATAGTTAGTGCAACTAACTATATATGGAATTTCATTGGTTTTATGTCAATAAAATGTCCAGCTAACTATATATGGTCTCTAACCTATGGTTTTTTCAGTGAATTTTCAAGGTTTTGTAAATGCAAATTCCTAACTATATATGGTCTATAACCTATGGTTTTTTCAGTGAATTTCATTGGTTTTTTAAAAGCTAATATCTATAGCTGTAAAATATATTCTTTATTACGTGACGTATCACGTAGCCACGTGAGACGCCTCATGACGCGTCGCATAACCGTGACGTATCGGTTCTGCAGCGCAAACAAAACCCGTAACGTAAGCATGCCGGAGCACGCTTACAGATATATATATTTTTTTTAACCTTAATTAGACAAAATCCACACGTGCACATATCTTGAGGCCTTGCAAAGGCACATCAAACAAAACAGTCCCTACAATTTTGCCAAGTTTGCTGGAAATCTATTCCCTTAATTTTTTTTTTACTGTTTCTCTTGGTTTTCCCCTTGTTACGCTTACCGGGACGCTACCCGGTACGCGAACCGGACGCTCCAAAAACACAAGATGGCGGACTCCCGTTACGCTGCCGGTTAGCTGCCCGGTTCGCGTACCGGGAAGCGCCTCTACCGCGAAAAATCGCGGGGGACTTTAATATCCCCCTCATCAATCCTAGGGGGTCAGGAGGGGTTTACCTTGCCCCCTTTCCTTCATTTCCCCCTTCTTTTTTCACCACATCTTGTCTCTCGAACCTACCGAGAGACAAGATGGCGGCCGCTCCGGACTGTTTACAATGTTGACAGCTACGCTGCCGGTTAGCTGCCCGGTTAGCTGCCCGGTGAGCTGCCCGGTGAGCTGCCCGGTTCGTGTACCGGGACGCGCCTCTACGGCGTAAAATCGCAAAATATTTTGCCCCGCGGGGCACTTTAATATCCCCCTCATCAATCCTAGGGGGTCAGGAGTGGTCTACCTTGCCCCCTTTACTTCATTTCCCCCTTCGTTTTTCACCACATCTTGTCTCACGATCGTACCGAGAGACAAGATGGCGGCCGCTCCGGTTTGTTTAGAATGTTGACAGACACCGGAGAGCCAATCAGATTCGCTTCGCGAAGTTCCGTTACGCGTCAGGTACGCGAACCGGGGCGCTAACCGGAGCGCTGTCACAGATATATATATTTTTTTAAACGTTAATTTCTCAAAATCCACTGGAGCACATATATTGAGACATAGCAAAGGCACGTCGGGCAAACCATATCTACAATTTTGCCAAGTTTCATGTAAATCTATTCAGCCGTTCGAGCTAAAAGTGAGTCCAACCGCCCTATGGAAAAATGAATGGGAAAAACGCGTTTTGGGACGCCCCTTTGTTCTCGGCCCCCCCTTGACGAAACCCCACCAAATTTTCAGGGGCTTCTCAGAAAACAAATGTGCCATTTTCCTGAAAATTTCAGCCAATTCCGTCCACAAACGCCAAAGTTATTAGACATAGAATTTTCAGAAATCCCATAGAGAAAAAATCCTAACTATATATACCCACTGGCTATCGCCAGTAGGTAATATACATATATAAACATATGTAATCTGGATATCTATATAAATATAAATGCATGCATACATATACATATATGCATACATATGCCCGTTATTTACATGAAAGTTTTAAAAACACTAATAAAAGCAAAGCTAAAAAGCCACCTCATTACAAACAGAATGGCTTTAACTTAAACGAGGGCGAGATCTATTGCATTTTCAATGCTTTTTTACTTTGGTTCTATCAAGAAGGCATTCAGATGTGTCACACATTTGCCATAAATTCTGAATGTTAGCACTCTAGTTGCTCATTAGATCACTGTAGTAAAGCTAGTGCTCACCAGGGAAGTCTGCTGCTAATCATGGTTTGCAGCCATTTTCCCGCATTTTTTATCCCGCAGACTTTCAGTCCGCATACCATTATCCCGCAAGGTCATTGAGCTCGCATACCATTATCCCGCATTTTTAAGTAAGTGGGTTTGTGTTAATTTTTTCGTGGGTTAGTGATTGTGTAGTGTAGTGTAGTGTTGTGTAGTGTAGTGTTGTGTTAGTGTAGTGTAGAGTTGTGGTGGTTGTTTAGTGTAGGGTCATGCTGGGGGTAGTGTTTTAGGGTTTAGGGTTGTGTTGTAGTGTTTGCGTAGTGTAGGGTCATGCTGGGGGTAGTGTTTTAGGGTTCAGGGTAGTGTTGTAGTGTTTGCGTAGTGTAGGGTCATGCTGGGGGTAGTGTTTTAGGGTTTAGGGTTGTGTTGTAGTGTTTGCGTAGTGTAGGGTCATGCTGGGGCTAGTGTTTTAGGGTTTAGGGTAGTGTTGTAGTGTTTGCGTAGTGTAGGGTCATGCTGGGCGTAGTGTTTTAGGGTTTAGGATAGTGTTGTAGTGTTTGCGTAGTGTAGGGTCATGCTGGGGGTAGTGTTTTAGGGTTTTGGGTAGTGTTGTAGTGTTTGCGTAGTGTAGGGTCATGCTGGGGTGTAGTATTTTAGGGTTTTGGGTAGTGTTGTAGTGTTTGCGTAGTGTAGGGTCATGCTGGGGGTAGTGTTTTAGGGTTTTGGGTAGTGTTGTAGTGTTTGCGTAGTGTAGGGTCATGCTGGGGTGTAGTGTTTTAGGGTTTTGGGTAGTGTTGTAGTGTTTGCGTAGTGTAGGGTCATGCTGGGGTGTAGTGTTTTAGGGTTTTGGGTAGTGTTGTAGTGTTGGCGTAGTGTAGGGTCATGCTGGGGGGTAGTGTTTTAGGGTTTTGGGTAGTGTTGTAGTGTTGGCGTAGTGTAGGGTCATGCTGGGGGTAGTGTTTTAGGGTTTTGGGTAGTGTTGTAGTGTTGGCGTAGTGTAGGGTCATGCTGGGGGGTAGTGTTTTAGGGTTTTGGGTAGTGTTGTAGTGTTTGCGTAGTGTAGGGTCATGCTGGGGGTAGTGTTTTAGGGTTTTGGGTAGTGTTGTAGTGTTTGCGTAGTGTAGGGTCATGCTGAGGGTAGTGTTTTAGGGTTTAGGGTAGTGTTGTAGTGTTTGCGTAGTGTAGGGTCATGCTGGGGGTAGTGTTTTAGGGTTTAGGGTAGTGTTGTAGTGTTTGCGTAGTGTAGGGTCATGCTGGGGTGTAGTGTTTTAGGGTTTTGGGTAGTGTTGTAGTGTTTGCGTAGTGTAGGGTCATGCTGGGGGTAGTGTTTTAGGATTTAGGGTAGTGTTGTAGTGTTTGCGTAGTGTAGGGTCATGCTGGGGGTAGTGTTTTAGGGTTTTGGGTAGTGTTGTAGTGTTTGCGTAGTGTAGGGTCATGCTGGGGGGTAGTGTTTTAGGGTTTTGGGTAGTGTTTGCGTAGTGTAGGGTCATGCTGGGGGTAGTGTTTTAGGGTTTAGGGTAGTGTCGTAGTGTTTGTGTAGTGTAGGGTCATGCTGGGGGTAGTGTTTTAGGGTTTAGGGTAGTGTTGTAGTGTTTGTGTAGTGTAGGGTCATGCTGGGGGTAGTGTTTTAGGGTTTAGGGTAGTGTTGTAGTGTTTGTGTAGTGTAGGGTCATGCTGGGGGTAGTGTTTTAGGGTTTAGGGTAGTGTTGTACTGTTTGTATAGTGTAGGGTCATGCTGGGGGTAGTGTTTTAGGGTTTAGGGTAGTTTAGTTGTTTAGTGTATGCTAAAGGCATATTTGTTCTAAAAGTTTTCGTTATTTTAATTTGCGGCCTAATAGTACATGCGGGATTTTTTTTGCGGACTGATGGTATGCGGGATTTCGTCATATATTCGCTAATCATACTTTCTATGGCAAAATGAACCCCCTCATTTTGTTCCTTTTTAAATTAAATGTTTTAAGAGTTACCACTTTATTCCAATCAAGATGGCTTCAGGTGTGCCATACCTTTGTAATAAGTAGGACTGTTAGCACTCTAGTTGTTCTTTAGAACACTCTGGGACAATCTGTCATTGGGCTATAGTTGGGCTACATCTGGCTGATATTTGGGCTACATTTGTTTGTTTTGTCTCTGGTGGCCATCTTTGGGCTACATTGGGCTACATTGGGCTACATTGGGCTACATTTGGGCTCCAACATATATATAGCCCAATGTAGCCCAATTTATATTTTTCAAAGTTAATTTTCGTAAAAACCACTGGAGCCTATATCTTGAGACATAGCAAAGGCACATCGGGCTACCAGTCCCTACAATTTTGCCAAGTTTGGTGTAAATCCATTCAGCCGTTCAGGCTAAAAGTGAGGCCAACCGCCCTATGGAAAATTGCATGGGAAAAACACGTTTTGGGACCCCCCTTTTTTCTCGGCCCCCCCTTGACGAAACCCCCCCAAATTTTCAGGGGCTGCTCAGAAACAAAATGTTCCATTTTCCTGAAAATTTCAGCCAATCCTGTCCTCATAAGCCAAAGTTATTCGACATAGAATTTTCAAAAATCCCATAGGAAAAAAATCCTAACTATATATACCTACTGGCTATCGCCAGTAGGTAATATATATATATTTATATATATATTCACTGAAAAAACCATAGGTTTCACACCAGTTATAGTTAGGAATTAGCATTTAAAAAACCTATTAAATTCACTGAAAAAACCATAGGTTTCACACCAGTTATAGTTAGCTGGAAATTTTACTGATATAAAACCATTGAAATTCCCACGTTATAGTTAGTCGGACTCACTATAACTTGCGCGTGCAATGCACTGCTGATGACGTCACATATTACATCACTCATGACATGGTCAGTGACATCACTCATGACATCACTGATGACACCATCCAGTGAATATGTGTCTTTCTGAAAAATAAATATTAGTGAGTTATGTTTAAATATTTAAATACATATATTAGTGTTTCACTTTGTGTATAAGTGGCTACATGTGTTGATAAGTAGCTACATGCGTATGTATATGGGTTATTTGATATTTTTATTAGTATTAGTATGAGTGTCTATATGGTTTGGTGGAGGTATTACTTAGCACATAGATGCATGAGTGACTGACTCTTTGTTTGTATGTGTTTTGAAGACAGCATATGTACAGGACTGTATGGGTGGATGAGTGTCTATATGTGTTTGTTAGTGAGTGAATGACTGTCTCACTAGTGTCTTTATCAGTAACTACATATGTTTTAATCTAGTATATATGAATATTGATGTATATAACTGAGTATATGTGAGAGTAAGAGATTGTAAGATTTCCTGTTTAAATAAGTATGTGTTTCTATAAGTGATTGTTTAAGAGAATAAATATGTGTAATTTTCAATAGAAGTAAGGTGGAAGTGTGTGTATAACTCTATTTTCAAATAAATGGTTGTTCAATAGTTTATTTGCACGTGTGAATATGTGTGTGAGTAACTTTTGGATGAATGTCGGTGTGTAACAGAATGTATAGGTGTATCTCTTCATATGATGAGTGAGTATATGTATGAGTGACTATATAGAACTGTTGGTGAATGAGTGGATGAGTATATAGATAGTGGAAGTACAGAATTGCTTGTTGTAACTGATATAGGTATGTCCATTTTTTAAAAATTTCAGTTTCTATTTTTGAATATGTGTCTCAAGGGTTACTTTACACTGAGAGGAGGTCTGTCACTATGTCACAAGGATGGTGTCATCAGTGATGTCATGAGTGATGTCACTGACCATGTCATGAGTGATGTAATATGTGACGTCATCAGCAGTGCATTGCACGCGCAAGTTATAGTGAGTCCGACTAACTATAACGTGGGAATTTCAATGGTTTTATATCAGTAAAATTTCCAGCTAACTATAACTGGTGTGAAACCTATGGTTTTTTCAGTGAATTTAATAGGTTTTTTAAATGCTAATTCCTAACTATAACTGGTGTGAAACCTATGGTTTTTTCAGTGAATTTCATAGGTTTTTTAAATGCTAATTCCTAACTATAACTGGTGTGAAACCTATGGTTTTTTCAGTGAATTTCAAAGGTTTTTTAAATGCTAATTCCTAACTATAACTGGTGTGAAACCTATGGTTTTTTCAGTGTATTTCATAGGTTTTTTAAATGCTAATTCCTTTGTATATCGAGTTTCTAACCTTTTTTTTTTTTACAATTTGCTGTTTTTTTTAAGTATTCATTTTTTTATAATTTTTTTTTTTTGCGCTCTGGGTGCGCGCTCGGGGAAGCTTTCAGCTAAGCTCTCCTGTAAGCTTCTCCGTGCGCTCATCTGAAAGCGCACCCAGAGCGCAACTGTCGTTCGTCAAAAAAAAATATGAATGAAAAGTTAATAATAATGCAAAACATTTCGTACCATACAAATAAAATTTGTTTTTTTTAATATGGAAAATGATTATGCATTTCTATTAAAGATTGATGACGTCACTTCGGCGCGCAACGTACGTGCCCTCGGAAGCGCATACGTGCGCGGCGCCTAAACGCACGCAAAAGCGCCTACGATCGCGCCACGTGTGCGCCCCGGAAGCGCCTACGATCGCGCTGCGTAAACGCACCCGGAAGTGCACCCGAGCGCGCATCGTAAGCGCGTCAGGTCATGTGACCCTAAAATAACACTTTTCATTGGTTGCTAACAGTTTTTTTTTACAATGAATGAAATCCCCACCCATTTCCTTCACTTCTTCTTTCACTTTTGTGACTGAAAGACCTGCCTTTTTTGCTGCTCCATATTCCTGGATTCATCATGGCTGCCAGATCATCCAGCAGTGAAGATGACTTCATTGATGAAGAGCCACCTACCCCAAAGGTGAAGGGACATTTCATTTGGAAATTCTTTAAATTCCCAGCAGACCAGAAGAAGGTGAATGCACCAAAAGTAGAGTGCAGGATCTGCAAAAAGGTCCTGTCACGGGGTAACCCCCAAAAAAAATACTCTTTTGGCAACTTCACTATGATTCGCCATGTGGAGACCAGGCACCCCCAGAATTTTGCCCGAGAAAGTGTCAGGGCTCTGGCACAGGAGGTTCCCAGAGGTGGGGCCTCTACATCAACAGGAGGAGCAACTTCTTCTGGAAGAGAACAATCTCAGGGGCAGGTGGCAAACATCCAACCTGCATTCAACCATGGGGTCGTCAGATGCAGATACTGCAATCAACTCCTCACCTATGGGGAGCAAAGTGTCCTGCTCATGGTTCGGGCATTAGAGAACCATCACTGCCCTTCCCACCCCTAATTTTTTTCTTTTCTTTTTGCTCCTGTTGAGCAGTTTCTATTCCCTGTTTTTGTTCCTCTTCAGTTAAAAGAAGAAAACCAAAAGTTCTTTTCAGAACTACCTCCAATTCTCATCAAAGAGCTATAATCTTAAAAAATGAAGAGTAAGTGAAATATAGTGCATTGATAATTGAAAGGAGAATGAGTAAGAAAGAACAGAAAGGTATGAGAGGTGAAAGGAAGTGAAGTAGGAGGACTGAAAGAAGGTGAGTGTTAGAAAAGAAATTTATGACACAGTGAATAAACTGGAGGCCTCATTTCTGAAAAGTGACGCATCGCTACGTGAAAATAGCGATGCGTCACTTATCTGGACGCACTCCTTATGACATTCCACATATGTCATATTTAATATATGACTAATCAATTCGCAAGGAGTTACAGATATGTCAGTATTTCTGACATATCTCTAAACACAAAAGTAACGCATTGCAGGAGTGCGTCACAAAAGTGACGCAACTCCAGTAATGTGTCCTTTCACATGGAAAAAGCACCATGTGAAAGGTTTGCTGTGAAGCAGGCGCAAGATTTTGGCGCAACTGCATCCTAAAAGTGACGCACTGCGTCATTATTACCAAGCTTTTTGCAAGGAACACCCCCTCTGCATGCATTATACCTGACACTATTTTTTAAAAAGTGACGCATCTAGGTACATGGGTCACTTTTTAAAACTCTGCGCCATATTGTATCTGCATCAGGTATAATGTATGCAGAGGGGGCAATCCCTCGCAAAAAGCTTGGTAATAACAACGTACTGAAATCTATGAGATTTCCCTGCGTCACTTTTAGGATGCTATTGCGTCAAAATTTTGCGCCGGCCTCGCATCACTTTTATGTTTACACATATGTCAGAAATACTGACGTATCTGTAACTCCTTGCAACATGATTCGTCATACATTAAATATGACACATCTGGAATGTCATAAGGACTGTGTACAGAAAAGTGACGCATCACACCAGCAGTGTAATAAAATGTGCCTCGTTGCACTATATTTAAAGGATGCAACAGCATCCTAAAAGTGACGCAGTGAAATCTCAAACATTTCACTGCGTCGCTATTACAAAGCTTTTTGTGGGGGAACACCCCCTCTGCATGCATTATACCTCACGCAAATATAATGTGGCGCTTGATTTTAAAAAGTGACCCATCTACCTAGATACCTCACTTTTTAAATATAACGCAACGCAACACATTTTTTTACACTACTGGTGCAATGCGTCACTTTTCTGTGCGCACTCCTTATGACATTCCAAGTAACGCATTGCTGGAGTGCGTCACAAAAGTGACGCAACTCCAGTAATGTGTCCTTTCAAATGGGGAAAGCAGCATATGAAAGGTCTTGCCTCAGTCTAACACCTGCTGTAAAGCAGGCACAAGATTTTGACGCAACAGCATCCTAAAACTGACGCAGTGAAATCTCAAAGATTTCACTGCGTCGCTATTACAAAGCTTTTTGCGGGAGAACACCCCCTCTGCATACATTATACCTGACGCTATTTTTAAAAAGTGACGCATCTAGGTACATGGGTCACTTTTTAAAACTCTGCGCCATATTGTATCTGCAACATGATTCGTCATACATTAAATATGACACATCTGGAACGTCATAAGGAGTGCGCACAGAAAAGTGACGCATAACACCAGCAGTGTAATAAAATGTACCTCGTTGCACTATATTTAAAAAGTGACGCATCTAGATAGATGCGTCACTTTTTAAATATTGCATAACAATGCGCATTTTTTTACACCGCTGGTGCGTCACAAAAATTGACGCACAGGAAGCGCAAAACTAACAGCGCAAGGCCTTCATAAATATAGTCCTGGATTTAGGGGGTCACAGGGGGTCTACTCTTCCCCCTTATGATCCAATCAGCTTCCTGCGCGCAATTCGCGTGTCGCGCCTGGAGCGCACTCCCGTGCGCGCACGGGAGAGCGCATATCCCCGCGCAAAACGAAAAAATTTTTTTAATGCCCTGCAGGACCCTATTTTAGTCCCTACATCAAACCTAGGGGGTCAGAGGGGGTCTACTCTTCCCCCTTATGGTCATTTGCCCCTTTTTTTTTCAAACCCCTTGTGTCTCGATTTTACCGAGACACAAGATGGCGGCCGCTCCGCACTGTTTAGAATGTTTACAGACAACTGAGATCCAATCAGCTTCCTGCGCGCAAGTCGCGTGTCGCGCCTGGAGCGCACTCCCGTGCGCGCACGGGAGCGCGGCTATAGATATATATATTTTTTTGAACCTAAATTACTCAAAATCCACTGGAGCACATATCTTGAGACATAGCAAAGGCACATCGGGCTACCAGTCCCTACAATTTTGCCAAGTTTGGTGGAAATCCATTCAGCCGTTCGGGCTAAAAGTGAAATCGACCGCCCTATGGAAATTAACATGGGGAAAACGCGTTTTGGGACCCCCCTTTTATCTCGGCCCCCGCTTGACGAATCCCCCCCAAACTTTCAGGGAAGGACCGGACCGCCATGAGACCATTTTCCTGAAAATTTCAGGCAGATTCGTCAACCGGCGCCAAAGTTATTCAAAATAGAATGTTGAGATTTAACATTGAAAATTATCCTAACTATAACTACCTACTGGCGACCGCCAGTAGGTAATATATATATATATATAAAAAATATCTTTCAAGGGTGCTCTGCAATGTACTTGTGCACATTCACAGGTAAGCAATGCCCCTTGGAAGTGGGGGGGCGGTGCGATCATCTCCGCGGCTGAGCCTGCCACATCATATCTCTTTCAAGGGTGCTCTGCAATGAGACACGCACTCCTCTAGCTGTCAGATACAATCCTTTATTTTCCAAAGCAGGAGTGCAACTCCGATGTCATTTCTCTGTTCACATAATGCATTTCGGAGCATTCACGCTCCTTCGTCAGAGGCAGATTGTCCTCACATCAATAAAGGTTCCCGCATTGCTGCATCAATTTAAATGGGCCTCAGGTGTGCCTTTTCCTGAGATGCACGCTGGGAATTGTGGTTTGGTAACCACTTCTTGCCTCCAGTGGCTGTGTGCAGACAATGTTTCCACGGGGCTCGGCTTACCTATAAATGTGCAGGAATTGACGGCGCAGCTGTTCCCGTATTAAAAGACAGGAGTCCAACCCCGAGGCCCACTGGAGGGTAAAAAGCAGTCTGTTTTAAAAACATTGTCTACACACAGCCACTGGAGGCAAGAAGTGGTTTTCAAACCACAATTCCCAGCGTGCATCTCAGGTGCTCGTACAATGAGCGCATATAGATATATCATTTTCTCAAATTCAATATTCTCAACAGCAACTGGAGGGATTTTCACCAAATATAGAAAAGGCACTACTGCATACCTGTCCCTACCATTTTGCCAAGTTTGGTGTAATTCCGTTCAGCCGTTCAGGCTTTAGCCGTGTCTAAAGGTCCCATAGAAAATGCCATTTGAAAAATTTCAAATTCAATTTTCTCAAGAACTACTGAAGGGATTTTCACCAAACATAGCAAAGGCACATCTGCATACCAGGCCCTACCATTTTGCCAAGTTTGGTGTAATTCCATTCCGCCGTTCGGGCTGTAGCCGTGTTAAAGGTCCCTATGGAAATTAACATGGGAAAACACGTTTTGGGACCCCCCCTTCGTCCCCCGCTTGACGAATCCCCCCGAAACTTTCAGGAAAGGAGCAGAGTGGAGCTGGCCAAACATCTGGAGAATTACACACAGATTCCTCGATCGGCGACAAAGTTATTCCCAATAGAATGTTGAGCGCATACAGATATATAATTTGCTCAGATTCAATTTTCTGAACAACTACTGGAGGGATTTTCACCAAGTACAGAAAAGGCACTACTGCATACCCGTCCCTACCATTTTGCCAAGTTTGGTGTAATTCCGTTAAGCCGTTCGGGCTGTAGCCGTGTCTAAAGGTCCCATAGAAAATGCCATTTGAAAAATTTCAAATTCAATTTTCTCAAGAACTACTGGAGGGATTTTCACCAAACATAGCAAAGGCACATCTGCATACCAGGCCCTACCATTTTGCCAAGTTTGGTGTGATTCCATTCAGCCATTCGGGCTTTAGCCGTGTCTAAAGGTCCCTATAGAAATTAACATGGGGAAAACATGTTTTGGGACCCCCCTTTTTTCTCGGCCCCCGCTTGACGAATCCCCCCGAAACTTTCAGGGAAGGAGCGGAGCCAAGTGAAGCAATTTTAAGGAAAATTACACGCAGATTTCTCAATCGGCGCTAAAGTTATTCCCAATAGAATGTTGGGGATTTCCTACAGTAAGTAGGTCCTAACTATATATACCTACTGGCGACCTTTGTTGTGTATATGTGTTTTATTGAACACAAACACAAAGTGACTATGTATTCATGAATTGATTTTATGCCCATCGATTGTTTTGTGCTTTTAACCCTTTTTTTATGGGTGATAGAGCCTTTTCTTCACTATATATTGTTACACCTACTTTGGGCGCGTCATGTGACCAAGCTCCGCCTGCGGAGCGAAACGCGTCGAGGAGAGCATTTTCTCTGCACTTGCTGCAATACATTTTCCACTGCCTATATCTGATGGTGTGATGGCGTTTGGTTTTACTTCTGAGCCTAATCAACGTAATTGAGAAGAGTTCTGCGCCTGCTGTGTTACCGCTTCGATAGCGGTCAGGAGTGCTGTTTTGATATCTATCACCGGACTTTGGCTGTTTCCGGTTTCGCAAGACCTGCCCAGTGTTCAAAGAGGCTCGGCGTTTCTTCCAGCCAGCTAATCTTCGGAGTATTATGATTTGAACTCGGACGAGTTTTGTGCTGGGCCCCCTGCTTTCCAGAGACTGTCTGCATTGAAACGGCATTGGGTTGCTACTTGGCGTGGTGTTCGGGGAGTCAGCGAGGTCGGCTGACCTCTGCAAGCCTGGAACGCCGATTCCGGTAAGACGCCCGTTGCTAATGTGCTTGCAGCATTGTGATTGAAAGCGGGCTCCTTTGGGATAATTATCACATCACGAGATAAAAAATATATATCACCGCCATATAGCAGTGAAGTGGCAACATCATTCTAGAGCCAATAATTATTGTGCAGCTATGATTTCCAGCGACGCGCTGAAAAGTAGAGAAACGGCGGCTGAAGCGCTGTATGAAAATCTTCCGGCGGTTAACGATGTTCTGCCCACCACCAATCAGGGTGCTTCCACGAACAGTAATGTGAAAGACTTGTTGAGGACTTTGGAGAAGTTACTTCGTAACGAGTTGTCCAAATGGTTGGAAAAAAAGTCCCTGGAGAGATACTGCGACGCCAATATCGTAACACGGGGTCTGAGAGTATTAATTTTCCCCACCTATGATAATCCGGACCCCAAGATGTTACAATAATGGGCCGATAATAATTTATAGGCTTTAAGAAACATGCTACACATCTTGACTAAATACGCCCAATCTGAAAGAGAGGCTCTGCTTGTAGAAAAAGAACGCATAAATGGTTTGTTGGAAGCCACAGGAGAAACTGACCTGATTACTAAAGCCAGGAAGGAGATTGAAGCTCATTTGAAGAAATATGAGGAATCCATTCAGGAATGTAAAATACAGAAATTTGCGCGGGATCAACGCGACTATGCGACAGGTCGCATATTCACTTTTGCTCGCAAATACGATTCCTATAAACAAAAAGCTATGTCTGGACAGCAAAAAAACGGGCAAGCAACGGGCCAATCTACTACTACCAACAGCGATGCTACAGACTTTGACAATGCATCTCTCACCTCCAACAGTGGTTCTGAGGATAATCGGTCAGTGGTCTCTGCGGATGCCAGCGATCTTACAGACTTTTCCGTGGTGGATGAACTGAATTTTGTCAGCGAGGACCGGAGGTACTCTCTGCGCCTCCGCAACCCTCAACAACAACAGAGCAGAGCAGCAGTCAAAAACGCTGCATCAGGAGGCGCAATTCCAAAGCGAGGCGCAGCAAGGGGCAACTCTCGCAGGAACTGGAACAAACCACAATGAGACAACAGAACACTGTGATTAATTTGACAGACCTTGTCCTGTCCAAGGCAGAGGAGCAACTATTGCCCCTAGGCATTTCATTTTGTCCAACAAATAATTTTTCTTACACTCAGGCACGCATAGACGTTTTTAAATTCATCCGGAAGATCAAATTGATGAAATATTTCCAACTGCATACCATGCCTGAAAATAAAGCAAGTGGTAGTGTACAAACAGATTCAACACCAGCTCCCTTGCAAGTGAGAAATCTTGAAGGCCTTTAAACACTTCTCTCTTTAGCCCATGAAGATAACGAGGAAGGAACACCTACTGTCAGTCAAGTTGTCTCAGTAAATAAACCATCTTCAAGTCCCTTTAGAAGTAAATCAACTTTTTTACCTCTCATGCCGAAAGACGCAGTTGATGTTTTTAGCAATCGAGTTGTAGCTGAATTGAAACAACTGAACAGGATTACTTTGGGCAAGAAAAAACAACATAACTATAACAATGAACAATATTGGCTACTAATGAAACAAATTCAAAGTGATCAATCTGTGATTGTTAAGAACGGGGTGGTAACACGGTACTATGGGCTAAAGTGGATTACCTCCTTGAAGCAAAAAGACAATTGGGGGATCCCCTGTGTTACACTCAAACTACCAAATTTGCCATGCTGAAAAGCAATGAAGTGACTAGAAAAAAGATCCATCAATGGCAAAGAACAGGTCTCATTACCAAGGAAGAGGCCACATTTTTGAGCGTCACGCATCCAATCACTCCTGTTATCTATCTTCTCCCCAAAGTACACAAACGAATCACTCCTGTTCCTGGTCGTCCTAATATTTCGGCACGAGGGAGTATGAATGAAAACTTATCCAAATACATTGATTATTTTCTCCAACCTCACATGACTTCACTCCCATCCTACCTCAAAGACACTACGACTTTTTGGTTAAGATCCAACATGTTAATTGGTGTTCTGATTTTTGTTTTTTGGTGACGGACATTGAGTCACTTCATACTAGCATTAATCATTCCCAAGGTTTGGAGGCGGCCAAACATTATTTGGACACACGCAATGCTATCCTGCGAGATCATAACAATATGTTGGTAGAAATGATTAACATATGTTTAACCAACAATTATTTCCAGTTTGAAAATGATTTTTACCATCAGGAACGGGGTGTTGCCATGGGCTCGTGCTTCTCCCCCAGCTATTCATGTTTACATGTTGACTGGTGGGAGGAGCACGTGCTAGGCAAAAATCACAGCCAGTGGCTTTCACATCTAGCCCATTACTGGCGTTTCATTGATGATATCTGTATCATATGGAATGGTTCGCAAGCTCAGGCTCAAAAATTTGTAGACGAGATTAAGATCAATACTCGTAATCTGAAATTTACTGCCACCATTTCATCAGACTCGGCTGAGTTTCTTGATGTCCAGATTTATATTGAGCAGGGTAGGCTCCACACCAGGCTACATAGGAAAACAAAGGCAGGCAATGCCATTCTGCATGCCCGGAGTGCTCATCCATCCCACACAATTAACAGTATTCCTTTTGGTGAATTTGTCCATATAAAAAGAATATGTAGTGATCCAATTGCAGCGGATCAATGCCTAAGTGAATCAACTAAGAGATTTCTCGAGTGCGGTTATAAATCTGAACTATTACAACGCGCCCTCTCGAAAGCGTCTCTACTTTCGAGGGATAAATTACTGGCTCCCAAAATGTTGACTATTTCTGAGGACAGTTGTATCAGTTCAGTTCGTCTCATTACCACTTACTGCTCACAAGAACACAAACTGAGACGGAATGGCCAACCATTTTGACGGATGTCATTTTAGGTCCCATCCTACCTAAAACACCGGCGATCACTTTCAAGAGGGCCCCCTCCATGAAAGATGTTTTGGATAAGCCACAACCTGAATTTACACCTAAACGAACCTGGCTGTCCAAAACAGGCTTCTTTAAATGCACATCTTGCCGCGTGTGTACGTTCGCGATGAATGGCATGCATTACAAATCTGCATTTAATGATAAACCGATCGCCATCACAGAATATTTGACATGCCATAGTGACTTTGTAATTTACCAACTTACCTGTACATGCAATTTGTCTTATATTGGCAGTACTAAACTACCAGCCAATCAACGTATTTTACAGCATATACGTGCAATTGTAAATTCGGACAGTAATTACCCGGTGGCTCGCCACTTTAAAGCTGTCCACGGCAACAAATTGAAAGATTTGCAGTATACACTTTTGAGGTCAGTTCCCAACCCCGGACAGGGGGGAGACAGAGAGAAACTCCTTAGACAAAGGGAGACTTATTTTATTCTACTGCTCGATTCTAAGGCACCAAATGGTTTAAATGCAATTTATGAACTTCATAACTTTCTATAATTGAAATTTCGAACTCATTGTTGAGGTTTTTCTAGAATTAGTGTCTAAAGCTAGTCTAATTGTGCACATTCTGATTAGACATTTATTAGGCTTTATGGTTTTAGTTTTACACTAAATGAATTAGGATGATTTTCATATCATGTGCTTCAGCTGTGACCGTTTATTATTACACATTGTTTATAATTTGAGTTTTTCACCCAATTTACACGAGCACTTGTTGTTTTAGTTGGCATACTAAAGATCATGTTTCATGTCATTTGGGAACACTGATTACAAGGAGATACACTTTTTTGAACATTATGGTTGGGTTGCTAGGTGATCTAGTGGCAATTTTTGATAAATGTATGGAGATTGAGATACATGATATTTATTTGATCAACATTTCACTTTATATAGTATCAAGCTTTGTTTAACAATCTGATTCTTGAAATTAGAAATTGTTAAACTTGCCACATCACCCTACTCGATTTTGAAACTACCATCATGAATTACAGTCTACTTGTTCAAACCTTAAACCTTTGCACATGAGCACTATGCTCTGATTGCCTTTCGGTGTTTTTTACCTTGTTTCCAAATTGTACATTCTTTAAAAATGATGATTGTCTTCATTTTATAATGATTTGAGCACTATGCTTGTATTTGTTTTGTGTATATGTGTTTTATTGAACACAAACACAAAGTGACTATGTATTCATGAATTGATTTTATGCCCATCAATTGTTTTGTACTTTTAACCCTTTTTTATGGGTGATAGAGCCTTTTCTTCACTATATATTGTTACACCTACTTTGGGCGCGTCATGTGACCAAGCTCCTCCTGCGGAGCGAAATGCGTCGAGGAGAGCATTTGCTCTGCACTTGCTGCAATACATTTTCCACTGCTTATATCTGATGGCGTTTTACTTCTGAGCCTAATCAACGTAATTGAGAAGAGGTCTGCGCCTGCTGTGTTACCGCTTCGATAGCGGTCAGGAGTGCTGTTTTGATATATATATATATATATATAGATATATATATATATATATTCACAGAAAAAACCATAGGTTATACTCCATATATAGTTAGGAATTTGCATTTACAAAACCTTGAAAATTCAATGAAAAAACCATTGGTTGTAGGCCATATATAGTTAGGGATTTGCATTTAGAAAACCTTATTTTACTCGCATAAAACCATTGAAATTCCATATATAGTTATAAGCGCTAACTATATATCGCGCACCCGCAATCCACTGCTGATGATGTCACATATTACATCATTCATGACATGGTTAGTGACATCACTGATGACATCACTGATGACATCTCAAATGACATCACTGATGACATCACTGATTACAACATCCAGTGACTGTATGTTTCTGTAAAGTTAAAACATGTTTTACATATTGAAGAATGAGTGCATGTATAAGTGTCTGGATGAAGGATTTACTAGGTGCATGACTGACTGATTGAGTGAGTGATTAAATGTGTCTCACTGAGTGCATGGGTTAGTGACTAAACTGTTTTAATTTGTGCATCATTATATCTGTTGTTCTACAAACTGCTGCATATGTTGATCAGTAGCTATATGAGTAACTGTATGGGTTATTGATTGGTTGTCCAAGTATTTGTATGGGAAACTGAGTGTGTGTGTATGGGTGGCTGGGAGGTGTGTGACTCTGTACATAGATGTGTGAGTAGTTGATTCACTATATGTATAGATTCAAAACTGCATGTGGAATAGCTGTATGGGCGGTTGACTGTGCATGAGTGTATTAGTGAGTGAATGGATATCTCAGTGCTACATGTCAAATTAAGTACATATGTAAAACACAGTACATGTGAGAGTTGACATCTATAAATAACTGTGCATAAGAGCTAGTGAATGTGTGAGTGGCTGTATGGATCATTGTGAACATGTATCAGAGATTGTATAAGAGAGTAAAGTAAATATTTGTTAGTATATGTTTGAATAAGTAAGGTGTGTATAACTGTATAGTTGAGAAAATGGAGGTGTGATTAATTTTTGGCATAACTGACTAGGTGTGTGAGTAACTCCATGGATGAGTGACTGTCTGTTTACACTGATTGTATCTAAGGTTATATTAGAGTCTGAAGAGGTTCATGGTATTATCACATGAATGATATCATCAGTGATGTGATCAGTCATGTCAAATGAGATGTTATCAGTGATGTCATCAGTGATGTCATTTGAGATGTCATCAGTGATGTCATCAGTGATGTCACTAACCATGTCATGAATGATGTAATATGTGACATCATCAGCAGTGGATTGCGGGTGCGCGATATATAGTTAGCGCTTATAACTATATATGGAATTTCAATGGTTTTATGCGAGTAAAATAAGGTTTTCTAAATGCAAATCCCTAACTATATATGGCCTACAACCAATGGTTTTTTCATTGAATTTTCAAGGTTTTGTAAATGCAAATTCCTAACTAAATATGGAGTATAACCTATGGTTTTTTCTGTGAATTTCAATGGTTTTTTAATAGCAAATATCAAAAGCTGTCAAATGTCAAGTACGTGATAGGTAAAAACGTTTTCGTGTTTATGCACGCTGATGTGCTTTGAACGCTGCCCCCCCCCCCACTCCCCTCTTTTCTCTTAGTAGTACTCTCTCTTTGCAGATAGTGAACGGTAGTTAACTCAGACCTTTACCCCTGTTGTAATCCGTCGTACCTGCTTGTCTCTCCATTTGATTGATTATTATCCAAGCATTTACTGTTTTACAATTTGTTCTCTTTGGATCATTCTCTATTTACAAACAAGCACAAAGTCGCAATACTCTGTTTAGTCTTTGCAGATAGTGAAAAATCGTGTAAAAAAATAAAAGTAATCGAGCAAAATCAGTAGACCACTAATTCGATCTCTTTTTGATCTCGGTAAAATACAAACATTAGGAATAACCCTTCATGAGAAATACGAAAATAGTGAAATGAACTGAGCTCCACACCATGAGGGCTGCAAAACAGCTCGACTCCGCCACCCACACCGCCCAAAATAACGGCAAACCCTATGCAAATATTATAAATATACACAACACACCAGCAAAGAAACAGAGTAAAACATTTTATTAAATAACTATTTACATAACTATTTTATACTTTTTATTGCCCGATCCGGCTAGCTCAATCGATCGAGCATGAAACTCATGCACTGATAACAAGCGTTGAGAGTTTGTAGAATGATGGCTTCAGATTTTCCACATACGGTGTAGTGGCGCGAACTGGCAGGGGGCGTTTGGATTCTACCCCTTCTCCAAATAAGATTTTCATACGTGAATGTTCGTTCATGCTTTTTGTCCCTGACTTGCTTCCATGTCACTGCCTTACATAAATGGCATAAGTCCTGGTTGTAGAGTGCCATACTTCAGAGTTCTAAGCAGCTCTTGTAACACTGTTTAAACCTTATTTGCACCTGCTGCAGCTTCACTATTCAAAGTAAGTGGGGTCCATTTGTGGACCTGACTGCATTGGAAAACAATGTGATACGGTGCCTCCCTAAACCGCTTGACGGAGGCCCCCGAGGGGCGGTGAGATGGCGCGGACTGAGAGGGGGCGCTTGGCTCCCTCCCCCTCCCCAAGTCGTGTTGCCCTGGTGAGGCCTGAGATCGCCTCCGGCATAGGTGGCCGGCTCCCGGGGTCCAGCGGAATTTTTTCCCTTTTGAAGAATCTTTCATTCTGGACCTTGTCCCACAATCCGTTTCACCTGAAGACACGCTGTCGTAGGGCGCCCCTTTACCGTTTTAGTTGCCATTCCGCCCGCTTTTGGTACTCTGTGCCTCTTCCGCCATTCAGCTGTTTACCGCTCGCTCTTGCGACTACAACGTCTCGCTCACCATGTAGTTGAGTTGCTCCCGCTCTTAAGATTTGACCGAACTTTTTGGACTGCTGAAAGCGGTTGTATTCCGACCGCTGGTTGGTGGAGACATTTTGACTAAATTCTGCACCTGCATTGTCGCGTAATGCGTCATATGACGCGACGCGTTAGCGCACCCGGAAGTGCTCTGGTGCGCAAGGCGCAGCTTCCCGGAAACGATCCAGAGCGCGCCGCGCAGCGCGTAACGTAAGCATAACAGGTCATGTGACTTGTTAATAAAACTTTTCATTGGTTCATTTTACTTTTCTTTTCCTAATTATGTAAGACTAGGTAATGTGACCTAAAAATAACACTTTTCATTGGATTAAAACATTTTTTTTTCCCCAAACGATGAAAGCCCCACCTTGTTTCTGGATGTTTCAGACTGAAGCTGGCGTCACCATGAGAGCACCACCATCTCGTAGCTCCGTCGTGGCCATTCCGCAAGCAATCATGGCAGCCGCTCCCCACCGGAAGCCTGCGGGAGTCGAGGGCCCCCAAGACTTTTGTACAATCTTCAAGGCTGAGGGGACGCTTTCGAGAATGGAACCCAAGCCCTGGCAGACAAGCGTCCGAGTTCCAAGGTGTCCCAGGGCCATTTTACTGGACCAGGCCCAAATCCGAAGAGCCGGCCGCCATTTTAAGAGTCCTGTGGCAGCCGCCTATCGCTGCACCGCAAGAGTGGGAGCAACTCAACTACATGGTGAGCGAGACGCTGTAGCCGTAAGAGCGGGCGCTAAACAGCTGAATGGCGGAAAAGGCACAGTGTAGCAAAAGCGGGCGGAATGGCGACTGAAACGATAAAGGGGCGCCCCACTACAGCAGACAAGCCTCCGCCATGTGCTTCAAAACTGCATATGTATCTCGTGATATCAAGGTTGGGCAACCAGTACAGAACAAGCAGTTACGAGTCCCATTTACACCGGCGCCATTTTGGGCGCGGCCGGGCAGGTCCAGGATCTACTGAAACATAAAAAATGAGGCTGACGTCTCTGAAGCAGTTGACGAACAGCAGGACATAGCAAATAAACATGAACTCTCTAAAGCTGTTAACTCACTGCAGGACAAAACAAGTGAACCTGAAACCTCTGGAATAATTGTCGCTCAAAAGAACAACACACAAAACTCTGTAGAGCCTGAAGAAAAAAAAACAGAAGGGCACTGTAGTTTCAGACACACTTAACACTAATGACTAAACAAAGATATCGTCTGTTTATAAAGCAGTTATCATCTTGACAGAATTGACAAAGAAGTGTACAGACACCAATGCATCAGCATTCTCGGAGATAACATCTTAAGGAACAAAGAAAGACCTGTTCACTCTTGACACCCCAGGTGCTGTGTATATTGCACTATAGTGCTGCATCGAGAAAACGGGCAACCCTATTGATGTGGATTTTTCATTATTGATTATTGTAAAGAAATTGCGACTCCCCCCTTTAGCAGATTAGCTAAATGTTTGCGTAATTTAGGCATAAAAGTTATATTATTGTTGATGTTGTTGTTATCGTTATAGTTCTGGTTAATTTCAAAAAATGGTTAAATATATTTACAGTTTTTGTTGCGTTCGTTATATTTAAATGTTAATAAAGTTTTAAAATGTAACTGTCTTGGAGTACTATATTTTTTTTAAAAATCGGGTGAATGGGGCCTTGAATCGGGTTATTGTCATGTGTGGGCTTTGCAAGTGTACTGCTACAAGATCGGACATTTCAAACTCAAATGCACGTTCTTTTTCTTACCTTTCCGAAGCATGGAGCGCAATAGCAGGCAGAGAAAGGGTGATGCACGTGTTGAACACTGCCTGGCCTGCAAATTGCTGGCAGTGCCCCCCCGCCCGCTCCTGAAAGAGGGCACACACACACCGCCGCCCCGAGTACTTCACAAATCTTTAAAAGACCATGCGCTTGTTCAATGGGAAGTGGATAACATGGCTAAGAGCATTTGCTGGATAATGCATGAATATCGCTGACTTTTCAACGATATTCATGCATTGCGGCCGTTTTTTATCGCATTTGCGATAAACCTTGCTAATAGCAAGGTTTATGTGCGATAAAATTCGCCGATGTGCGGCGATAATTTTTGTCTCTAAACAAGTTAGAGACAAAAATTACCGCTAGTTGTTGGTAATATGCCCCCGGGTTTTTCCTTGCAGGAATCGGGAAGCGAAAGACTAGCACTGAAATCAGTAGTCTCACGCCTGAATCGGGAGGGTTGGCATGTCTGGATACTCTACAGCTGGGGCCATAAACTACATCCGCAGGGCTAGGTGATAGCCTAGGTCCGGCCTGGACAATCGGACACAGAGGAAGAGGAGTGTCAGAGGGTGCGGTAGTGAATAGGGTGAAAGGGAGGTGTCGAGCGGGTACAGGGTGTGATTCTCAGAGAAGAGCAGCGCAGATGGGGGAAGTATATGGCCCATGCATGAGAGAGAGAGCGGGGGTGACCATTGCGTGGGGGAGATGCGTGCGAGGGTGGGGAGCCATGCTGAGAATCGGCGGCGTGCAGAGAGTGGACCTGGTCAAGCCATCTAAAATGGCTGCCGTGCACGACAAAATTGTGGCATTGGACAAAACGCAAGATGGCGCAGACAATGTTTATCAATAAGGATTCATTTATAACAAAATATTTACTCGCAGTGACAAAATGGTGGTCAACACTTCCTGATTTCCATCGAATCGAACGTTAACAAACGTTACGCAGCAAAAAAAAAAAAAAAAAAAAAAGCTCATGCACAGAGCAGTTTTTAACCATGTTATCCAATGGAAGGTGGATAACACGGCTAAGAGCATTTGCTGGATAATGCATGAATATCGCTGACTTTTCAACGATATTCATGCATTGTGGCCGATGTGCGGCGATAATTTTTGTCTCTAAACAATTAAAACGAAGCACAAAATGGCGAATTCCCGTTTCGCTACCAGTTTGCGGCCCAGTTCGCGGCCCGTGAAGCGCTTCTACCGTGAAAAATCATTTTTTTTTTCTTTTCCCCACGGGACCCTTTAATAACCCCAACAACATTCCTAGGGGGTCAAGAGGGGGATACCTTGCCCCCTTTCATTAAATTCCCCTTTCGTTTTTCACCTCTTCTTCTCTCTCGATCCTACCGAGAGACAAGATGGCGGCCGCTCCGGACTGTCACGCAGCTAAAAAAAAAAAAGCTCACGCACAGCCGCTGGAAGAGATGTATCAACATATATCAGCCTCCTCAGCCACCCTCAGGAAACATAGGGGATTAGGATACGTCTCCCGCACCCCCTTATACCTAGTAATTTAATTAACGAAGCACAAAATGGCGAATTCCCGTTTCGCTACCAGTTTGCGGCCCAGTTCGCGGCCCGTGAAGCGATTCTACCGTGAAAAATCATTTTTTTTTTCTTTTCCCCACGGGACCCTTTAATAACCCCAACAACATTCCTAGGGGGTCAAGAGGGGGATACCTTGCCCCCTTTCATTAAATTCCCCTTTCGTTTTTCACCTCTTCTTCTCTCTCGATCCTACCGAGAGACAAGATGGCGGCCGCTCCGGACTGTTTAGAATGTTGACAGACACCGGAGAGCCAATCAGCTTTCTGCGCGCAAAGTTCCGAAACGCGAAAAGTAAGCGGACCGGATCGCTGCCCGGAGCGCTGTTACAGATATATATCTTGATTTAAACGTTAATTTCTCAAAATCCACTGAAGCACATATATTGAGACCTAGCAAAGGCACATCGGGCTAACAGTCCCTACAATTTTGCCAAGTTTCGTGCAAATCCATTCAGCCGTTCGAGCTAAAAGTGAGTCCAACCGCCCTATGGAAAACTCAATGTAAAAAACGCGTTTTGGGACCCCCCTTTTTTCTCAGCCCCCCCTTGACGAAACCCCACCAAATTTTCAGGGGCTGCTCAGAAACAAAATGCGCCATTTTCCTGAAAATTTCAGCCGATTCCGTCCACAAACGCCAAAGTTATTAGACATAGAATTTTCAGAAATCCCATAGGGAATTAATCCTAACTATATATACCTACTGGCGATAGCCAGTAGGTAATTACCTACTGTTAGTCTTCAGTAGGTAGTTATAGTTAGGACCAACTTTTCCCACAGACAAAGCGTTTTTTGTTTTTTTTTGCGATTAACTTTGGTGCAGTTTGACAAATCTTCAAAAACTTTTTCAAGAATAGTGCCCTATTTGGCTATCCTTGCATAGATAGCATTGTGGTGATCCGTGAAGCAGGGACGAAAAAAAGGGGGTGTCCAAAAACTTTTTCCCGATGCAATGTCTATGTGTGTTTTGTAGTTTTTAGACTAGGCTACAGACCTGAATCGCTTAACGGAATAACACTAAAGTCGGCAGAAAGCTAGATTTGGTGCAGATCTGTTCAGTACTTTGGGAGTCATTGCAGATAGAAATTTAAGATATGGTCGGGGGAGTAAAGTGTTGGTTACTGACTGTTTGATTTGGAAAGCGTGATTTTTTAAAAACTTACATTGCTGCTATCTTTTAAAACTGAAATTGCTGCTATTTTTAACTTGACTTTCAAACTCGAACGCGGGAAGTGGGAAAGTTTTGTTCTGTGGAGCCGAGCTCTGATTGGTCCAGCTTAGCCAATCAGAGGCGTACCTGGAAGGAGCTTCTTGTGCCCTTAGCTACTTCATGCTTGCAGCAGCGTGGTCGCGCTGTTGGGGGGAAGAAAGTGTTGGTTACTGACTGTTTGATCTGAATATCCTGATTTTTTAAAAACTTACACTGCTGCTATCTTTTATAATTGAAATTGCTGCTATTTTTAACTTGACTTTCAAACTCGAACGCAGGAAGGGAAAAAGTTTTGTTTTGTGGAGCCGCGCTCTGATTGTTCCAGCGTAGTCAATAAGAGGCATACCTGGGAGGAGCCTGTTGTGCCCCCAGCTACTTCTTGCTCCCTGTCGTGCTGTTGGGGGCGAAAGAAGTGTTGGTTACTGACTGTTTGATTTGAATAGCCTGATTTTTTGTAAAACCTACATTGCTGATATCTTTTAACATTGAAATTGCTGCTAGTTTTAACTTGACTTTCAAACTCGAACACAGGAAGTGGGAAAGTTTAGTTCTGTGGAGCCGTGCTCTGATTGGTCCAGCTTTGCAAATCAGAGGCGTACCTGGGAGGAGCCTGTTCTGCCCCCAGCTACTTCTTGCTCGCAGCAGCGCGGTCACGCTGTCGGGGGGAAGAAAGTGTTGGTTACTGACTGTTCGAGTTGAATAGCCTGATTTTTTTAAAAACTTACATTACTGCTATCTGTTATAACTTAAATTGCTGCTATTTTTAACTTGACTTTCAAATTCGAACACGGGAAGTGGGAAAGGTTTGTTCTGTGGATCCGCGATCGAATTGGTCCAGCTTAGCAAATAAGAGGCGTACCTGGGAAAAGCCTGTTGAGCCCCCAGCTACTTCTTGCTCGCGGTCGCGCTGTCGGGGGGAAGGAAGTGTTGGTTACTGACTGTTCGATTTGAATAGCCTGATTTTTTAAAAAACTTACATTACTGCTATCTGTTATAACTGAAATCGCTGCTATTTTTAACTTGACTTTCAAATTCGAACACGGGAAGTGGGAAAGGTTTGTTCTGTGGATCCGCGATCGAATTGGTCCAGCTTAGCCAATAAGAGGCATACCTGGGAGAAGCCTGTTGAGCCCCCAGCTACTTCTTGCTCGCGGTTGCGCTGTCGGGGGGAAGGAAGTGTTGGTTACTGACTGTTTGATTTGAATAGCCTGATTTTTTTTAAACTTACATTAATGCTATCTTTTAAAATTGAAATTGCTGCTATTTTTAACTTTACTTTTAAACTCGAACGCAGTAAGTGGGAAAGTTTTGTTCTGTGGAGATCTCTAGCACTCTGCGGGGCCTACATTGGCTCAGGGTAGAGAACCAAATTAAGTTCAAAGCCCTGAGCTATATGTGTCAAATTGAAGCTGGAATGGCTCCCCAATACCTGCAGGCCCTGGTTCACCCTTACTTGCCCCCAAGCCCCCTCCGTTCAGCCACTCAGGCAAAATTCTCTGTTCTGTTAGATTGTCGTGCATGGGCGGTCGATCTTTAGCCTGTTTGGGCCCCTCCTTATGGAATTCACTCCCTGTGCTGCTCCGCAATGAAACGATCAACATTAACTTTCGTAGATCCTTAAAAACCTGGTTTTTTAACCAATAATTTCCTTCTCCTTTTTATTCTTTCTGACCGGCACCGGGATACCTTTTTTTAGTAGCTGTTGTGCCCTACAAATTAAATTGGCAATACAGACTACAATCAGTACTATATTTTTGAAACACGTCCAGCCGGGCGTAAGTTTATTCAAAAGATAACATGAAGTTGTTGGCCCAAAAGGAGGCCAAAAAAAAATATATATATAATGGCAAGATAGGGTACAGTCCTGTACCTATCCCGAGAGGTTTAAGAGAAGATAAACCAGGAAGAGGGAGATAGAAAAAGGAAAACACTTTTCAGGCAAAACAAAAAGTTTTTGAGCCAATTGGTGACTTGTAGTTAAAGTAAATACAAATACAACAAATTCACCATGCAGTGCCAAACATTTCATATGACCATATTAAATAATATGCTACACTGCTTATTGCGTCGACGTTTCGATCCCTAAGGGCTCATAGTACAATGGGTCCCATTGTACTATGAGCCCTTAGGGATCGAAACATTGTGCTTTTGGGTGCTCTGCGGCCAACCCCTGTGCGTGGCGGTGGTTGTGTTAATGCACAATAATTACTTATTACTTTATGGTTAAACATTGAAATTAACTGAAAAAAATCAAAGGATACAGGGATTTTAGGAATAGGGTCATGCTTTACCCACTCAAAACCACAGAAATTCTGCAGTTATAGTTATACTTACAGCTATACTTATCTGAAGATACTTTAACTTGAGCCCTTAAGTAACTTTAGGCCGCGAGTTATAGTTTCTTAACACAAGTATAACTATAACTGCCAAATGTATATGTTTTGTGTGGGTAAAACTATAATGTCCCAGTAACCATATTTCATATATATCATTGAACATGTCATGAGTGAGGGAATATAATAAGGTCATAAGCTTTGCATGGCGAGTGGAAGTTATATTTAGCCTGCTAAACTATAACTGGTTGAATTTCAGTGTTCTTTAGGTTTGAAATTTTACATTATCACTGACATTGTCATCTAAATAAAAAGAAATTGTACAATACATAATTATAACCTGACTTTAAAGTTATTTTTTTCCAGTGAATTTCTATGGATTTTTTGTTTAGTTTGAATTAAGATATTACCACCATATCTAACTGTACGTACTAAGATGTTGGCTATGTACAAAGCTTGAGTGTGTGGAGGGAGTAGGCTCTCCATAAAAAGCTGCACAGAAAGTGCTGACTGTGTGCAGTAGGAGTTTTCCACCAAATGAGGCTTATGTGTCTGGAGGGAGTGAGTTGTACATACACTGTGTACACTGGGTGCAGACTGTGTGGTAGGGTTTAGTTAGGGATTGACCTCTGTATATGATGAAGGCTGTGCGTAGTAGGGTTTGGTAGGGGACTGGCCCATCCACAAATACCTCTGTGTAGGGCAAAGGCTGTGGGTAGCAGAGTTTAATGTGAGAATGATCTGTCTGCCATACCCTAGCTACAGGGTGAATGGAGCACTTACTTTTTTCCACTTGCCACGGGCAGGAGCGCTGTTGTCCCTCTAACCTTGACAAGCACAGACAGGGAATATTTAAAAGATAGTTATTGTGCTTTCTGGACGAGGAGATGTGCTTAATAGGTATATGAAATTTGCATTGGGCCCTGTAGACGGGATCTTTGCAGACAACATTTGATTCAGGGAGGGAAGTCACGTAGCCCCCACCCCTCAGTTAAAAAAATTAAAATTGAAATTGAAAAAGTGCACCCCGTCCTAGGGAAAAATAAGAACACTTGGTTTAAAAAAATATTGGGAAGTCCTTTGGGACGCCCAATGGACACTGAAATGGATTTGATTTCAAATGTTACCCCCTAGGGGATTTTCTAGGACCCCCTCCACAAGGACTATGGGTTCACTCTATCCCTACCCTGCCCATGTATGTCCTTTGTAAAAATGTTTTCAGGCCAGTGGTCAAAGTCCCCGAGTTCTGTAGTGTCAGCCACTACATTTCTTTTCACCCAAGCAGAGCACTCTTTCTGAAATAGCTCACTCAGTCAATCAGAGAGCTTATATTTTTACATTTCTGCCCAACAGTTTATATCTCTACACATTTGTAACCTTAAATACTCAAAAACGACTGAAAGGAGTTACACTTAAATCACATAAATCGTGCTTTCGTGTACAGATCTAGCTTTCTGCCAAATTTTGTGTAATTTCCACACACACCTACTTACCAACTCAAACTCTTCCAGGAAGGACACCATGTGAGTGATTTTTTGGGGGGAATGTTTCTCAAAGATTCAGCAAGCTAGGCCAAGTTATTAGGGAACCAAAAACGCTCTTCCTATGAAAATTCTGACCTAACTATAATGTGGTATTTCGAAGAGGCGAAACGTTGAGGTACTGCAGAATTTATTTCATGAATATTTGTAATGCAGACCTGCCCATCACAATGCACAGCCTCCTCGTACAATAATTTCCAACTGCCAAACCTCCCCTGTCATAGAACACCCAGCAACACTCTAAGGGCCAGATGTAGGAGACCAAATACCGGTCGGTAACGGCCTAATTCGGCCGTTACTGACCGGTATTTGGTGTTTTGCATGTAGGGGGCTTGAGATTTACAGAATCAGTAAATTTACCGAATTGGTAAATTTACCGAATCGGTAAAATACCGAATCAGTTAATTTACCAATTCTGTAAATGCAGATGTAGGTGGCACAGTAAACAGTGCCACAGGCCCTTAAGAATTTGTTACTTATCACCCAATACTATTGGGTGGTAAATAACTAATTCCTGTGTACATGCACATCTGTGCATGTACACCTGTGCCATGTGGCACACATACATGCCCTAAGGGCATGTATGTGTGTCACATGGCACACAAGCCAGAAACAGGGGTGCTACAGGGTGTCAAAGTGACACCCTGTCCCCCTTGGCAATTCGGTATTTTTACCGATTCGGTAATTACCGAATCAGTATTTGCCATTGATTCCTATGGGCTTCAAGGCCCATAGGAATCAATGGCAAATACCGATTTGGTAATTACCGAATCGGTAAATACCGAATCCTACCGATTCGGTATTAGATACCGAATGATTATCTACATTAGATTTACCGATTCATGAATACAGAATCGGTAAAATTCGGTATTTATGAATCGGTAAATCTAATTTACCTACATCTAGCCCTAGACTCCTTACTGTCCTTCTGGTTCCGCAAAGGAGCTAGCACAGCCAGAACGACAGTAAGGAATATTACACTGTGGCAACCGCTATTTTCATCCAACAAGATTTCCCTTCCTTTGTAACATTGCATAAATCATGGGATCATTATTAAGAACATAATTTATGTCGTGGTACATTATTTTTTACATGACTGAAACCGATATATAATGTCTTCACCTTTGACAGGCAAATGTCTGATTTCATGCACACAACTAAATTATTTCATCATTATACCTCCTAAGATTTATGATTTTTTCAACAAGGAAAGTAATGTGGAGGCTGTCATAGCAAACAACAGGGAAATGTCAGTTTCAAGATCTCATTGCTACATTAAAGTTCACTCTGAAATGGTGACCCCTTTGAATTTTTATTTGTAGGTTTGTATCTATCAAGTGCAGCTAATGTGTCGAGCAGATACAATCTAGAGATCACTCCCGCAGGCTGGACTTTTTCAATTTGGTCCGTCATCTACATTTGGAATGGACTCTGGCTCGTTTATGCTCTCACTACACTCTGCAGAAGGTAGGAAAGATTGAGAAGGACGGGTGTTAAACACTGCAGCTGCACATGACTTCATGATTCATGTGGTAATCTGATTAATCTTAATCTTTGTCCAAACAATAACTCTTATTAAATTATGGTGTCTCTTGAAGTGATTTAAAAAAATGTTTTAGGTGGGCATATTATGGGCCCCAGATGAAACTTGTGCGGTCGATCTACAATGGACAATTATGAAGCATATGTGAGCACACATGCTTATATCACTATTAAACTCGAATACATTAAAAGCCATTCTTAAATGTCTTAAGCAAACATGTATGCTTACATATTGACTCAAAGAACTGTTGCTTTGCAGTGAAATGTACTTGGATATATTATTGTGTGTGGTAAGGTGTTGCGTTGTCTTCTTTTTAAGCTGTCATTCAACACAGGGCTTTATTCAACAGCTATGGTGCTGGGGTCTAAGTAGAGGACAGGACAGATGTGCAGTGGATTGTTAAATGCAATTCATATGTGTTTATGTGTGTGTGGATTTGGTGTTTCAGAGAGAATAATGTTGGTTTGTGTTTATGTATTTTTTTTTCAAATATCGTTTTATTGGCATTTATATACATTACATGAATATTTTCGACATAGTGATAGTATCATCTCTAGAGGAGCACCACTTTCTTTGCATTTAGTTGTTCAGCCAACTATAACAATCATCCACAATCAGAACAAGGGACTTCAATATTCATCCGATCTGTTGCCCACATTTAGTGTTTCCCCGGACAGCTATCCCTACCAAATATAATGATGTACTGATATATAGTTTCTCGCTGTAGTCTTATCGACAATACGGGAGTGATCAGGCCCTTATACATCATTGCCTGGCATAGTTGTGTGTATGTCCATTGGATTCAGTCTCGCTGTATTATGCAATATTCACTCAATGCAATAAGAATGAAATAGGCCTTTTTAAAAGGAAAGGTAAGCAAAGAAACATAAATAAAAGAAAAAAGAAAGGAACTAGAAATAATGTATATATATAATAACAGAAAATAAACATGCTACAAGAACTAAATACAAACTGGTAGGGGTCTGCCTTTTGCGTAAGCAATGATAAGCTGTAAATCGACGCTATTTTAAGGTGGGGGTATCAGAGGGGGGAGCGGAAGAGAGCAATGAAGTATGTACAATTGTTTCTCTCTATTCGTTAGAATCTGTCAATTCAGTATGCAGGGTTTGGTCTGGTGTATGTCATGTTTCCCATGTCTGTGCAATGTCCGCCCATTGTTCTGCTAGCGATTTGGGACGGTCAGTGATCCTATCTTCTTTAAGCAATGCCCGTTCCTCTGCCCTAATCCAGCAAGTGACATCCGTCTCCCAGGTAACCAACAGTGGTGAGTGTTTCGACTTCCAACTCAGGGCTATCCTCCTCCTAGCCAAAATAAAAGCTAGATCTGTAAACCTATGCCCCAGTCTTTGAGATTTGGGCCTCGGAAATAGACCCAGAAGACAAACCTCCGGTGAGCACGGCAAGTCGCGAGACAACACTCCATTGACTATGTCCACAATCTTGGTCCAGTAATCTGTGAGACGTTGACAAGACAAAACCTTATGGTCGAATTCTGCCTGTCTCAGCAAGCATCTGGCACAGACTTGGTCACCCCTGCTATACACCACATTCAGTCGATGCGGGGTGAGGTACGTCCTATGGAGTATATTGAATTATATAAGCTTAAAAGCTGTATTCCTCAATACCTTTTTCGGACCATCCAGAACCGCCTGCCATTCCTTTTCGGTCAGATGTCTATTTAGCGTCCCTTCCCATCTCTCCAGTGGCCGAGGTAATGTTCGTGGCATTGTTAGAACTTAGGGTCTCTAGTTGGCAGAGGAAGGTACCACTGTCCAAATAGGGACCCTTGCTTCTAGTCAGGGTAAGGAGGAAACCCTCTGAGATAACCCCTGCTCACCCTCTAGGTAGCTTGGCACAAGCAGTCAAGGCTAATCAGAAGGCAATGTGTAAAGTATTTGTACCAACACTCACAGTAACACAGTGAAAACACCACAAACTGACTCCACAACAGTTTAGAAAAATAAAGGTATTTAATCTAAACTACACAAGACCAAAACTACAAAAATCCAACATACACAGTTCAAGAATATGGTTGCAAAAGAGTTCTTTAGGTTGCGATAAAAATAATCCACAGTTGCGTGAAAAGTTCACAGTTGTGTCACGCTTTAGTCGACAGTACCTTTAGTTGCAACAAAGTTCCACAAGCAGAAGCTGATGTGGTGGAAAACAAGCGATGCGTTGCTCCTGAGACCTTGGGGAGGCGTTTGCGACAGCCCCGCTGCAGCAGCATGCGTGTTGCGACGAATCCGGTCTGTATGGGGAGGAAGGCCACTTGTATGGATTCCGGTGCGTAGGTTCTGTAGGAAGTTTGGTCTCGCAAAGGCACGATGCAATGATCTTGTGGGGGCTGTGACGATCTCCGGGGCGACAATGAGCGATCCAGCGGTGATCTCTCTCTGTCAGCTCCTCGATGTGATGATCTGCGATGATGTTCGCAGCGGCGTGAGGCGGTCCGTAAGCAAGCGGTGCGATAACTTTTCTGTAGCAAAGTCTTTAAATCTTGGTTTCCAGCTTCCCAGCACAGGTAAAACTTCCAGATGCACCACACATGGGCCACGCACTCTAGGAAGGACAGAACTCTCTTGGTAGGGCTCAGGGGAAGCTGGGGGTGAAGTCCTTTTGTTCCTGGGACTTCTAAACAGGGAGCCAGCTCTCCTCAGGCCCTTGGAGATCCCTTCAAGCAAGGGGACACAGCCCATGGGCTGCTGGAGGGCTCAATCACCCCTAGCGCCAACATCTTGGAACCTCTTCCTTGATGCTGGCCCTGACCTTGTCAGCTACCCTGTAAAATTTCTGTTTCAAAGGTAAACTATTTCCAGTGTCCACATCATGGACGCACCAATTGGTGATACCTGAGGACAGGGAGAACAATCTATATGCGCACAGGTAATATAAGCAATAATCTTCGTATTTTATAATCCAGGAGCCATGATAAGTTCCATCGCGGACGCCATACGTTTCGTCACACCTCCGTAACCAGCTTCCGTGTTACATATTTTTATTTATGAACCCTATTAATTAGTGTTAGTTATGTAAATTATATTAATTAGTTCTTTGCTCACATTTTCCTCTAAAAATCAGTTGACACTATATTTAAATTAGAGAAGAGGGTCGAGGAGTAGGGTTAGGACCATCTAAGTCTTCATAATACTGTGTCCAAGCGATTCAAATAAGCTTATGTGAGACAGAGTTGCAATTAACACCTCATAGGTTTATTCAAAATCGAGATTGTTACAGTAGGTTAAAAGTGGTTAGTTAATCAATTGCAGTCAATGTCTCAATAGTATATAACAATACAATAATGTGAGAAGAACAACATAAGGTCTACCTCCAAAGAAAGCAATGAGTCATAAGTAAGTATAGTTCAGCAAGTTAGAAAGGCAAAGAAAGTCATGAAAGTCAAAGAAAGTCTGGGCCATATCCCAAATCATCATCTTTTATACGGTCATTCAGTAGTGAGATTACATTTTAGGATAGAACCACCAATGTATAATTCTTGTAAATCGATTAATGTTCTAATATATATGATATATTCAATTCGGAACATCTAGAAACTGATACTTCTACTGAATATTAACGAATGAGGACCGCATAGCAAATGACGGAAATAACACAGAACACAATATATGGATTCAGCTAATGAATGGTCCCTAGGAAAGATTCATGCAAATGGCCTTGAAAGTTACAAAAACAGGAACATCCTGGGCATGATTTCTTCGAAAGGCACACACAATTGGTACAATGTATTATTACAGAGACCACCTATTTTGCTGATTTTCTGAAATGGAAAAGCGCACAGAGAAAGGTTGTTTACATAAAATATAAGTGCACAGTTTTCTCTGTAAATATAGATAGATATCAATGCATCTGGCTACGGCTTACTCACTTAAACTCATCTGAATGCAGGCATTATTTATAGGTATTATGTTTCTAATTAATGAAAACATGCAAACAGCAGCTATGCATCTTCCCTCATGAATCCATCCAACAGTATGTTGTCCACACAGAACCATTCTTTTTTTCGTTTCTACATGCAACAATTCTACAAGTTATTGCAGCTGAGAGTTTCACTGACAGGGTCATTTGAATGATAAGCGCTCTACTTCAGTGGTTCTTAACATTTTGACTTCTGTCGATCCCCACTTAATCAGTACTGGTATGTGGCGATCCCCACATAATAATTATTGGAATCCTGGGAACACCATTGAGACATTACTGGAAGCGTGGGGCAATGTCTCAATTTTTTGCGATGATTTGAACCTTAAAACAATACACAAAAATACAAAAACATCCATTCATCAAAAAAAAAGCACACACAATTAACAGTTTTATTTAATTCACAATCAAAAATGAAAATTAAAATTCACATTTTAATGCGAAGAATGGAGCTTTTTTAAATTCAACTGAAGCCATCCATTGTCTCGTCCATGCTGTATTCTGTTGATGCATTTGCTCTTCTCCCACAAATCAATCTGAGGATACCAACTTTATTTTTATCCTCTATGAGACAGACAAGGTCCCTCTCCCGCCCCTGAACCCAACCCTTTGTCCCTAGGAAGCCCTAACCCTACACCCCGAATCAATCCTTACCTACCTCTTTCACCCCAGCATGACAAACAATGTCAGTAACTCCTTCCCTGTGGAAAAAAAAGAAGAAGAAAGGGTTAACGTCTTCAGCGAGACGCTGCTGACGAAAGAAGAGGGTGGGGCTTCGGGCACCGAGGACCAATCACAGAGAAGGGCGAGGAGCCCTTTGAGGACAAATGGATTGGCAGAGGAGAAAAGGGGGAGGAACCCAGAAGATGCAGAGAAGAGCAGCATGGAGCCAAACAGCTTTGAGAGAGAGAGAGAAAGCAGCCCAGATTTACAGAGGACAACAAAGGTTCAGAGCCAAAAAAGGATGAAAGAAGACCAACTCCTGAAGACGACAACATGCCAGAAGTCTGGAGTGAAGAGTGGCTGTCATCCTGGGAAGCGTGACTCCCCGCCGCAACTCAGGAGAGTTGCGGTTTCCCTGGTACGTGCAGGTACAGGGAGGGAGAGACCTAGGGAGCAGTTTGGGGAAAGGAGAAAGGGGACATATTGAGACGGTTGGGAAATGAGATGCCATATTACGGCACTGTTCTACGTGCTAGAATGGGGAATCTGGGAAAAGCAAGCCTGCCCAGTAATTTGTTTTGGGACCACACCTTTGCTTTCCTTGGTTTTTTTTCCTCTCTCTTTTCTTACCAGTTCTGGTTGAATTTCTTTCCATTAGTTCATGTTTGAAAAGGGACATCAGGATAAAAGAGATGGCCTATAGATAAGGAAACACTAGATTGAGATAGAAGAAAAGACTACCCGCCCGTAAGCAAGATTGCACCTGTCTGACGGCCGCTTTGATCACTCCTTGCTGCCGTAAGACTTTATGGCTGAAAATCGGATGCTGGCTATATGAACTGTTACTGGACTAAACCCTCCTCCCTTATAACTCACCGATTGCAGTTGGATGATTTCGACCCCCCCTCCCCCACGGTGGCCAAGGAGCTCTTTTCCGTGGTGTTGACTGCAGCCCGAGCTGGGCTGAGGGAGTTACAGAGCATAGCGCTCGAAAACAGACACAGAGGAGGGACCAGGGAAGCCGAGGCCAAGAAACCCGCTGAGGCCGAGCGGCTCACAACGGTGCGGTGCACCAAATCAGTAGAAGCTGTCAGAATGCCTCCAAAGGTGACTCGAGGCGGGCGGGGAAAGGCTCCCGAACCACAGGCAATTGAAGAGCATGGAGATAACACCCAGATAGCGCTATCGAAGGGGAGCAGATCGGTGGCTCCTGGAAGCTCAAGCAATAATACACAGATATACAGCACAGGGACCCATGATGGCACAAAAAAAGGTGAGCACACTGAAACGCTGAAGAGGGTTGAAGGTGCAAACAATGGTATGCGGGGCAAAGGACCAAAATCCGGACTAATAGACCCGAGGAGACGCCACAGCATAGTAGATTTTTTTCCCTCTACACCACCAGTCTCTAAAACTGACTTATCTATTTTAGGGAAAAATTATTCTTCTATAAAAGCGAAATGAGGGCAGAAGGAGATTCAAAAGTTGAAGCAAGTGCAGACACAGCCTCGCCCGGCAGACCAGGCAGATCTTACCTGCGATATACAGCCTGCAACTGCCCTCGAGATTGAGCCCCAAGATGAACATATAGATAACGCTGGTCAAAACAGTTGGGGTTGTAGCCCAAAAGAAAACCTAGCCCTGAGCCAGGTATTGGTAGCAGGAGAAACGCAACAGGGTATAATCTCCAGTGTATCCCTATCACTGGAAGACCCAAAAAGTACTGAGCAGTTGAACACGAGTATTCTAATACAGGGGCTTGTAGTTAACAGCTGCCTGGAGGACACTCTAGATTTGGGGGACAAGTTTTTTTCAGTGATGGATGGATCCAAATTTAGCCCTTCTGGAGCAGAGGATAGTAGCAGTTTCCAGCTTTCTAGCTCCACTTCTAGCCCTGGTACGCCACAGAACGACACTGTTGTCAGGAAAAAACTCTTGAGGAAGCAAAGAGATACCCATTCTTTGGAGAAAAGCGGAGAGGGGCACCGCGAGGGAAGTAAAGGCCACGTGGACCCCATCCTCAAATGGGAATATTCAGCTACCAGGAGTGTTTATCCAGATCATATGGGTCAGGGGGTGTAGAGGAGAAGGAGGCTGCACCCTACTTGAAAATGATATTTGACTCAATTAAACAACTTCAAGAGGAAACCCGAATGAACGGGAAGAAGAATAGACTGGCGACAAAGAAACTCCAGGGTGCAGTCAGAAAAATGGCTAAGGCATGTACAGATACGAACGTCAGACTGACTCAGGTGGAAGACCGCACAAGTACCTTAGAAGACAACCAAGCGAGAGCCCAAGTTCAGACAGAGACATACCATAAACAGTTTATAGATGTACAGTGGAAAATGAAGGAGTTCGAAAATTGACAAAGGCGCAATAACCTCCGGATCTTTGGCATCGAAGAAGGCATCGAAGGGTAAGACGTGCGGGCCTATATTCTGAGGCTGATGAAGGGGAGCCTTTCCAGAGCCTCTTCAATGGAACTGGGAGGCAGAGATACAACACGTCCAGCGCTTTCCTATGATGCTAAAAAAGACTCCCCAACTGGGCTGAGATGGATCAGCAATGACAAGAGCAATTTTAGTTTATTTTGGAAACTTTTTGCTCCGCGAAGCAGTTCATTCTAAGGCTTGACCGAATGCTAAACGGACCTTTGAGAATCAGTCTTTTTTTACGAAGCCAGATTATTGTCATGCTAAAAAAGACTCCCCAACTGGCCTGAGATGGATCTGCAATGACAAGAGCAATTTAAGTTTATTTTGGAAACTTTTTGCTCCGCAAAGCAGTTTATTCTAAGGCTCGACTGAATGCTAAATGGACCTTTGAGAATCAGTCTTTTTTTACAAAGCCAGAATATTGTCATGCTACTGTGGAAAGACGTTGGTGTTTAAGGGAGCTGATCCAGCCTTCACAAGCTATGGGCCTTCAAGTATATTTGATGAACCCGGCGAGGCTAAAGATCATATACAAGAACACTCCAAGAGTCTTCACTTCAGAAATTCAGGCTAAGGCGCATATGGACTCCCTAAGATCTTAAAGAAAGGCTTAATGTGGTGTTTTATATGATGTAGGCACAGGGAAGGGCAAAAGGGGAGGATAAACAGTGATGAATAATGGTGCATCCAGTGAGATAGATGGGAAGGTAACAAATGATGGTCGACTTTCAGGCTCCATCACAGAGACCTTAAGTCTGCTTGCTTCACTTTATAGGTGGGGGGAGGAGGGTGGGGCTGCGCTTGGGGACAGGGAGGGCGGGGGGATTAAGAGGGGGGGGCTGGGGAAAATGGGGAAAATAAAATCACCATCTGATAAGGAAAACAGTTCCGGGATACATGTATCAAAAATAATGGAAACTGGAATGAAGCAGCTAGTGCTAGGCTACAAGTATGTTGACAAATTAGGCAAACCACACATAGGATGCGATAGCAACCATTAATGTATGTGGGCTAAATAATGCTGCTAAGCGAAGGATGGTGAAAGAATATCTTAAATCCCTGCGGGTGGATATTGTCTGCTTATAGGAGACGCATATTGAGGGGTCTCGTAAGTTTCTCTTGGAGCAGCTGGAGTTTTGATTGATAGCATGTACCTCACAAGAGACTAGGACCCGGGGAGTTGCGATACTCACTCAAGGAAATGCGATAACAGTGAAAAAATGCCTATCAGACACTTACGGCTGGTAGGTTATAGTGGAGTGCCAAGTACAAGGATTCGTTGTGGCCCCCTAGGGGTACCAAGACCGCAGGTTAAGAACCGCTGCTCGAGTTCATGAACAATTTCTTCTATTACTTAATACCTACACTGCATTGCAACTTTTTTCCCATGGTAGCTCTAATGAACCTCTTCCGGCTACAAGCTAGACAACCATTGTCCATACAGTTTATAAAGTCACACGATGCATGTTGATAATGCAGTTCAGAGTTCACAAAGGACATTTTCCCCGTACCATGTCTCCTGTGAGTTAAAATCACACACTCAGCATAAAGAAAACATCAATATATATGATACATAGAGCTCAATAATTTAGGTCTATGCTGTATTATTCTTGCAAAAAAGGGCTGGGCTACTCCAAAGCACGTCTTCAAAGCCCCAGGCCCCACTATTCTTTAATACTATTACACATTACCACACAATGCGTTCGCTTGCCAGGAAATGTTTGTGCACTGTCTCTATTATGTAAAATAAATGACTAACTGGGTCAAAAAATAACAATAAATCAATAAAACTAAACTGCCTCAATCGAGGTTCCATGTTGTAAATCCCAATATATCTTGTTTTATTTTTAGAAATCAGCTGGATTATGTGTATTTTGCACCAAGAGTTCATCCCCCATCGTTCTTCCTTATTTGGATCTTCAACAACCTGTGCAACATTGGCTGGCTGTTTCTCTGGGACCGAGAGTAAGTACTGTCCAATTTGAAAAACGTTGTTCTGTTATGTTCTATAATTTGCCATAACAATTTCACCAAAAAAACCTAGATATCCAAACAAATGTTGTAACTACTGTATGAAATAATTGGGTTAATCAGCTGTTTATTACTGATCAAGTCAAATTCAAACATATGTAAGTACAAATCCAACCGCCAGAGTATCAAGAACGAATAGGATACAATTAATGCAATAGTGCCAATAGATAAGGGTAAGATAAGTACAAGCTAGCGTAAGCCTATTGTTAACTGCAAGAAGGCGTGGCTATGACGGTACCCAAAGCAAGTGACAAACAGAAGAAAGATCCAGGCCAGTGAAAAGATAGGAGAGAACAAAAACAAAGCAACGAATAACTAAGACACAGAGTAGCAATCCTAAACTCCCAAATACTGTCAGCAAATGATGCTGAAAAGTCCCTCTTGGTTCTTAATACAAACTGAAATCCTTTCCAAGAGAACCAGAAGTGACAAGTTGTTGATGCAGTTGTCTATAGGGACAGAATCCGAAGATTTCCAGTACTTCAGTAATATGTTTTTCGTGACTTTTGCAGCTGTAGCTAACCATTGTTTCTGCATAGATATCTAAGACTTGGGTGAAGAAACCTTCTCAGTCGAGGCATCATAATTAAGATTCTTAAATAATGAATAGTCCCGCCCATGTGCAGGACCCGAGAGCACTTTTCAAAGCGGACAAAGAAAGTGAATTGAAAAAGCGCTCGTGTACCGGAAATATTTGCATTACATGTTTCGTCTTTTAAAAACCGAATATAAAAAACTACCAAGGCCAATATGACTGACGTCAATATGCTAATGTATGCAATACAAGTAGGCTCCTATGTGCAATGCTTCAGAGACTCCACGTTTCATTTTCCCATGCCCAATCCGTGTACATTATGTAGGTCACTAATGCTCTATTGTCTTCAGTGGAGTTTTCAATATTCCAGTCTTCTGATATTATTTATATTATGTCAAACGAACTACCCACTTCTCACAATTAACATTTAATTTAATTTGCGTGTTTATATAGCGCTAGAATCACTCCCGGGGGAGTATCTCCGCGCTTCGACCGCTGCGAAACCCTTCCTGGCTTCCCTGAGAGATGGTCCCTTAATGGGTATCTCCAGGGTGAGACCAGGCATCCCCGGCGGTCTGGTGGGGCCGTTAGTGAAGATGAGGCAAGCTAATGCCCAGAGTTGCCGAGTGTGATCGCTGATCAGAGTGGGCACCGAGGCGAGAGAATTATCGAGTCCGCTGACCCTGGTCCAGAAACCTGCCGCGCCGGGAATTGAACCCTGGTCCCGGGCCGTCCTCTGCTCTCGGGTCTGCCGCCTCTAACCAGTGAGCCACACTACCTTACTAACATTAACGTGAAAACTTTCTCCAGCTATGAAAGCTTACAACTGGTGTAATTTTTCATTTTGGGCCTGATTCACAAACTACGCTTTTGTGGTAACACTTTTTAGCATGGCCTGTACTACACATGGTCGACCACTGGTACTGCAAGCCCTCCCACAAACAATAATGGAGGTAAGAACTTAGCAACTCCTGGGAAACAATGTTACATTATTTAGAATATTTACAAATATAGATAAATATATATTTGTACTTTAAAAATATAGAAAAAAATGTACATATTTATTATTTAATTATACAATATATTCAATAACCTAAGTTGAATTTAAAAACATAATCTCATAATAGATGTTCTTAAAATTAATAACATTTATTGTTTTCTTATTTTTTAAATTCTCATCTCACGTCTCAGCTCCTCCATATTTTGTTTTTTCCTTCCCTGGAGCATGGCCTCATTACAGTCTCGTTGAGTGGCTGACTTGTATCCTTCCAGTGCTCACTTTTAGGGAACTTTGTTTTATTGTTGGTGAGGTACCCCACGAGAGGGTATTGCTTTATGCTCTCTTCCTTGTGTGCTTCCCCATGCTACTCTCCCATGTATGCTGCTCTCTTATGTCCTTTTCTCCACCTTCTGCACACAGTGTTGCTTCTCCACCTGTGTTGATCTCATGTTTGATTGCCTTTCTACCATTCTGATGTGCTCACTGTCTCTTGCTTGTGCTTCCTCGACTACTGCAATCTTTTCTTAATTTGTTTTGCAGTTTTATATAGCTCGAACCCAACTCAAAGGTATTGGAGTGCTCACATGAGCACCAGCTACATTACACCATTGTGTGCTTCTTGCACTGGTGCTGCTGTCTCCCTCATGCACTGCTTTCCCCCTCCTTCCTCTTACCTGTTTTCCTTAAATGCTTTTCAATTACTCTCTCTCAAGTGGTCTAAATTATGTGCTTTTGTACTAAAGGATTCCTAATATTTTAATCTACCAATCAAGTGTTGCTCACCATTTTGGATCCGTAAATATGAAACTAAAGGAAATGGCGCAAATGTGCACATGCTGTGATAATTGTGGATTCATATATCATTAGACACGGCTGCCCAGTGGAAAAAAGTGACCACCACCAGCCGTCTCGCCATGGCACGTTTTTCTTTTTTTTGCTGATTCTGCACAGCATCAAGAAAAAGCATTTTTCTTTTTCCCCAATGCGTACAACATTGCCAAAGGTCACTGACAAAGCCAATCAGTTCTAAAGGTGAGACATATTGGCTTTGCCAAATTATGTTTCCGCCTCCCTGCCCTTTTGCTGCAGACAAAAAGGGGTTTTTCTCCTCAGATGTGAGATTTTGAAAGAAAAATGTAAAAAACACATCGCTTTGTTGAGGTCTGTACCCGTACTGCATTAGAGTCAGTGTTGTGAGGCGGTCGCTGAGGTGATGAACCTCATGTAAGCTTTTCTCAGGCATCTTATGATACCTCAGTATAGGTTCCATGCAAGGTTCTTCCAACCCTTCTCTGAATTACCTTAGCTTCTTGATATTATTGAGAGGCCCTCAATGCTATAGAAGAGCACTCAATGCCCTGAGTGTCCTCAACACCGTAGCTGAAGTCCTCAGAATCATGGAGGATCCCTTGAAGTCATGTCCGGTCTCTTGATGTCACTGACAGTCTCTTGATATCATGAAAGCATCTCCTGAAGACCTGGAGAGAGTCTTAATATCAGAGATGAGCCCTTGAAATCAGGAATGGATCTGACCAACCTTGTGTGAGTACACTGGTTAGTGTACTCTCATAGGAAACGTCAGTGTGATTCTCTGTCTTGTCTGCAGTGACACTTTATTATACACATAGGGGAAAACTTCCTTAGTGTGCAGTTTCACTTCCCATTGGCCTACAAAGTTCAGTGTCATATTAAAATTAGGTGGAAAGTGTGCGCCAAAATCAAGTTCCAAGAAGGTATCTATACACTTTATGGGTCATCCAGCATTGTCATATGTCTCTGGCTCAGCTCATCAAGGCAATCACATCTCTCCCCAGCAGAGGGAACAAAGTGCCACCCCAAACTAAAGGAGTAATTAATAGTGCTTCCCTCCACTCATAGGGGGAAAAGGGTGGGCAAAAAAAATCTGCATCTGTTAATTACCTGTCTCATTGTTCAATGCACCAAGGCAGAAACCCAGACAACTGGAGTTAACACAGGAGTGAGCTCTTCCTTGACGATTTGGTGGACAATGCCCTGGAAGAGATGTCAGTGAGGGGAGGAGCTCAGACCTCAAGAGCAGATGTGGTCAGTGACTCATGGATGACACCATCTTGAAGTGTCACAGCATGCTGAGTAGGAGGGTTGGGACAGGAGTGGAGAGGTGATATGGCACCCTAGGATTGGCCAGGGGTACCAGGCTTCTAGTATCTTCCATCCCCATTTAAAAACTCTTGCACAAGTGAGATAAAGGGCTGTTGTGCTTTTCTGCTGTTTGCTGCTGGAACCTGGGACCATGACAGACATGGACAACTGGAAGGAGAAACCCCATGATGACAAGGAGGACCAAGCATTTTACCCAGTTAACCCCAGGACCAATGGGTCTCTTTAAGAACCCGGGAGGCTGGCTCTTGTGCATCCCCTGAAGAACAGTAGGGAAAAGCCCTCAACGACTCTGGACTCCAGAGACAAACAGCAGGCGGAGAGCTCGAGCAGGGAGCCTGTGGAACCCGCCCCTGTGAATTTACACCACTTTGGAAGTGAGAATGTTTTCAAATTGCTCCTGGTTGTGAGAGCTCACAATCTGGTTTAAAATGAGCCCAACTTCGTCCAAACCGGCCCAACAGGGCCTGTGATATGGTGTTTTCAAGGTTTCCCACCTTTGACCCCTTTTCAAGAAACGCAGCTCATGGTGCCCTGCCCCATCTTCAACAAATATCCCCAGGGTGCGTCAGAGCCTGAGGGTCAGTGCAAGCTCCTTCATTTATTTATTTGGGCAGAGATGTTGCATGTGGGGCCCTCACCTTTTTGTTGGACGCCCATCTTCCTGGGGCAACTTAAACAAGGGGCCCGGGATCCCAGCTCTGGGCCCCAGTACATCAAAAGACAATGAGATAGCACTATCAAACCCCCAAATGGCGGTGGCCTCTCCCTGCTCTCGGTGCCCATGTCTTTGGGGTAACAAGCGGCCACCACAGATCCAACTCCGTGCCTGGGGAGAGCGGGCAAGGGAAAACACAGCTACTGGCCCCTTTGCCAACAACAAGGAGTGCCGACTGGGTAGGAAGCTGGCAGGAGCAGCCAGGTGTGGGCTCCTAGAGCTGCCCCAACATATGGAGGCATGTGGGGTACCCAGATGGGACGTCCATCTCCCCCAATAGATAAAATACAAATGAAAAAGCTATGTGGCTCTCACCACCACCATGGGACAGCCACTCATAAAATATTCACTACTTTAGGCTGGAGCACCTCATAATGCCTTGCTAGGCTGGTTAATGTGCATATTTGTCTTACCTTGTGGCACCCAAGGAGGACAGGGGTTCCACCATCAAACCTTGAAAGCATTGGGAGGGTTGTAGAAGTTACAGCAACCCCCAAAAGTATTGTTTGTAAAACTGACGCTAGGATTTCAAGACCAAGAAATCCACAGCCTTCCATGATTTTCACATGATTTTTCTAAACACTCCAGGGCTGGAGTTTTTACTGTACAGCTGGGAGTGCAGCACCCTTTACGGGCTAGTTCAGTGGATGTACTTTATGTGGCTTGAAGGTGTATGAAAAGAAGATAGAGTGTAGTGCTCTCTAGGGGCTGGATCTATGGCTGGATTTTATGTGGCCTGAAAGTGGTGGTCTCTAGGGTCTGTTTTTATAATTGCATTTTATATGGTCTGCAAGTATATAAGAATCACCCAAACATGTTATGTTATTTCAAAAATGTTTTCTTTAATATAATGATGTTGACAATGACTTCTAATCAAGGTTGATTTGCTTTATTGACATTAACAATTGCATTTACATATGGGTATTATTGAATATTGCGCTTACCCACAAAAGGATGGCGTTTTTAATATGTGGCCTGAACCCTGGATAAAGCCAATGGGTTTTGTTTTATCTAAAGTGATACCCCTCTATATTGTAATGTGCTATCTGGTTAGGCAGGGGGCTTTGTGATTTTGAAGATTTTGGGCAGAGTAGTCCAAGGCCTGCTTAGGGAAGGTGGTGTGGTCTAGTAATCACAATTCACTGGCATGCAATGATAACACTCAATACATGATTGTCCAGCAAGTGCAGTATTTAGTAGTGTGTGTGTAATAATGGTCCTTTTCTTTTTTCTAAAGAAAAACCACTTGCTGGACAATCACTTATTGGCTTTTATTATTGCGTGACAGAGAATGGTGATCGCTAGCCCACACCATCCCCCCCCGAGTAGGTCTTAGACAGCTCTGCTTCGCTACCCTGAGAGAGTCATGTGCTACAATGGGGTGCTTAGTTCCCTCTAAATGGAAATTGTGGCTCTATTTCTTGAACAGGGCCCATAGACTACAGAACGAATAACCCAATGTCTTACACTACATTACAATGAATACAGCAGGTCTTAAGCAACTTCATAAAATGACTTGCAACCAATATCAAACAGAGAGATGTAAGGATGCTATTCCAGAGGCAGGATACCTGTACCATAAACTCTATGCCTCCTACTCCGATTTCTTGAATTTTGACTGCATTAGAATATTCGCTTCTGAAGAGCACAGACATAGAACAGGAAGATAACACCAAAATATATGCTGAGGCTAAATATGGCTGACAGGCTGAACAGCCCTATGGAGAAAGCACAGAGACTTGAAAAGGATCTTTTTCTACAAAAAAAGCCGATGCAGTTTATTAAGAGTGGCGGGGTCCAAAGTGGATCATGGAAGGGAGAGATGATTGGCAGCCGCAGTCTGGATGTGATACAAGCACTTGAGAATATAATTCGGAAGCACCAAGAAATAAAGAGCTTCCATAGTCTTGTAGTGGCTTGAACAATCAGCGGTCAGTATGTTATGGGAAGTAAAGGTAACATCTTCCAAAGCATTTCCAGAAGTGGGAAGCAGGTAGAGGCTAACATGTTCATTAGGACAGTCAAAGATAAATTGCTATCAAAATGGAACCCTAGGTTTCTGACAGTTAAAGATGTAGAGGATTGAAATTCGGGCTGAGAGGGCCAAACTTGAACAGGAAGTGTGTGAGTAATCTTATTCCGGGTGCAACAGATTACATACATTTTGTCCCTGTTAAACTTTAGAGTGTTTTAGGACAGCCAGGTGGTAATGTTAGGCATACATAGATGCCATTTCTCATATAGAGCAGGCACAGCAGAATCCATTTAAATAATAAGCTGGTTGTTGTCTGCATGATTCATGAAGGCAACGCCTTAATCACGCATCAGCTGACTTTGTGGCCTAATATAGTTGTAGCAAGAGTAGGGTTTAGTGCTGGGCTGTGTGGGACTCCCTGATTGATGGATCTAAACTCCGAGCGGAAGGGCAGAAGATGAATCACTCCGGCACTGTCACTGAGATAAGACCCGCACCATTTCAATGCTGTGTCCCTGACACCTATTTTGGCCAGTCTGGATAACAGGATCTCTTGGGCGATGGTGGCAAAGGCTTACAAAAGATTTAGTAATAATAGGGCAACACATTTTCCCTTGTCAGCTGCCATCCTGAGATCATCTAGAACTGAAACCAAAGACTTTTCAGTTCCATGAGTAAGTTAAAAGCCTGAATGAGCTAGCTGCAGCAAATTGTTCCTCTCAAGATAAGTAGAGATTGTCAAATTTACGTGCATTTCCAATATATTTTCTGGGAAAAGAGGCAGAGAAATGTGATAAAAATTGCTAAGAATGGTAGGATTGACCATAGGTTTTTTTGATACTGGCCCATCCCTGAATTTCTTCCACTCAGAGGGTACAGTGTCAAGGAGACAATACAATTAGTAGACAAAACATCTAACAGATCACAGGCAACAGGCTGCCATATTCTCAGAGGGATAGGATCAATGCGAGATCCCAGAGAAATGGAACCTGTGAGTTCCTGACAAATCTAGCCAAAATCCCTCAAATTAGGTGAGGGAGGTAACTGCCCGCTCAAGAAATAATCACAAGCCTTGTCAGGGTGAACCACTAAAGTCACTAAGCAGACCTGAACATAACCCCCCAGGTAGCTACAGCACAGACCAGACATGATTATCTTTCAGGCAATGTGTAAAGTATTTATGCAGGACCAAAACAGTAATAAAGTTAAAACACAACACATGAAAACATTCCAAAACCAATTTAGAAAAATAGAGTCAATTTTTATAAATACAATGACACCAAAGTGACAAAAATCCTACAAAGAGGACTTTAAATATGATTTTTTGTAATTACCAATAAAAATATTTCCATTAAGCACCATCTGTATGTAGGCAACTGGTTGCTGTAGACTGAGACCTCGGCGCGGTTGAGTTTGACTGTGAGGCACTCAGGTGGGCTACTGAAATCAAATATAATCTGGTAGGAAGTTTTACGTTCAAACTTGGGGGCCCATTAGAATGGCGGGCAGACAATCCTATCGTGAAATGGGACCGCCCACCATAAGGGCGGGGGTCTCGTGGGGGCCATTAGGATGCACCCGCCACAGTGGCGGGCGCATCCTGCATTCCTGCATTCCTGTCATTGTGGCGGGCGGTGCATTCAGCACCGCCCGCCACAATGCCAGGAAGGCATGTTGTGCACTTCCATACCTAACATGGCAGGCACCACCATGGTGCCCCCCAGAGGCACCCCCAGAGTCCCTGGGGGCCCTCCAGGGTCCCTGGGGGCCCTTACCGGGCCCCCACAAGCAATCCCCGCATGCGTTTCCGTGGCGGCAATGCCACCACGGAAAGGCATGTTTCCGCCCCGTCCTAATATGGCTGGCGGTGTCTGACAGACACCGCCACAATATTAAATTCTTTTCCGCCCAGTCAACTTGTTGACCAGGCAGAACAGCGGCGGACGATCTTTCCCTCCGCCGCGGTCCCCCCCGCCATACTAATATGCCAGAGGGGCGAAATGGGTGGCAGGTGGGGAAGGATCTCGGGCGGATCGCCACCGCCATGTGGGCGGTGGCTTTCCGCCCAAAATCCCGATGGACCCCTTTAGTACCTGAAATGGAAGTCCAAAATCTTTAATGGGGCAAGGTAGCAGGCTGTGTTCAAGAAGGGCTCCACAAGATCATATAGTCATCAAAAGAGGTACCAGTGAACCTGTTGACTTTGGGCTGGGAAGCTCCAAGTGGGAGAGATTCTAATTTTCCATCCAGGAGAGCTCCCTCACCAGCAAGACACCGTTGGGGCCTCCACCAGTTGAAGATTTCTACATTCGCACTTATGCACTTTTTTGGAGCTCAGATTTCTCCACTGGGGCAATGGTGCAGGCTGTAATTGAAGAGGGCTCCGCAAAGTCAGGTACTTTCTCCACATGTTCCTGCTGAATCAGATTTGCTCTTTGCAGAAAAGGTAACGGCAGGGGAAATTTGAATCTTCAGCCCAGTGAAATGCATGTTCATCTGATCAGCTTGGCCAGTTTTTCCTGGTCTTCTGAAGGTCTTTAAGAGCCAAAATGTTTCCAAGTTCCAGGTCCTCAGGATGTAATGATGAGTGCACTTTGACATAACCCTGGGTTCGGTGACCTCAAGTAAAAGCACTTGGGTATCAAGACTCACTCCAGCAGATGCAGCCAGCAATATATATAAATTTCTTTATTCGGTTTTCGTCATCATAAAACCATAAAAGCAACAGTATGAAATTTACAGCATAAAATAAATCACACAAAAGATTTTTAAAGATTCCTTTGGTGCCTGATAATACATTTTAAAAAGTTCAATATATGGTAGCAGGTGCGCTCAGAGTCTAACATCTGTAAAAAAATCATGGCCGGACGACATTGTCTAAAACCCCAGGCTTTTAGTAATGGAAATAGCCAGATTTTCCTGTGAGGGAGGAAGTATTTGCAAAACAGTATCGTGTGCATGCATGTTTGTGCGGAAGTCTCATCACAGGGGCATAAAGTCAATTTTGATTCCCAAGTGTTCGTTTGCGGGAAAGCGACTAGTCTGTGAAACAGATTGAGTCTAAATCTGGTCAGAAGCATCCTTTCGTATGAGTTAATTTCTAGTGCAAGATAAGGCTGAATTTGTGGCGTTAGCTGTACCATGTTTGCGTGTTGTACAGATTGTTTATTTGAAAGCAAGGTAATTCTGAGTGACTCTAGGTGGCTCATTGCTTTCTGTTTCAGCTCTTTCTTGCTGATCTCAGTCAGAGATGGTGGACTAGAATACAATCTTTCTAGACCCATGTCCGTGAAGAATCGTTTGACGTAGGTAAGTCTGACTATTCTGTGCGCATTATCCAGAGCCATTGAGTCCTCTAAAATGGCCTTGGTCAGCATGTTCTTATCGGATAACCATATGCGCCTCCAGAGTAGCAGTGGCTGGACTTTTATTAGGTCCTCTATGTAGGGGGTTCCCAGTTCCATATGGCATGCATATGTAGATGAGCACTTGGGGGCAGATAAGAGGAATCTAGTGAACGAGTTCTCAGCTGTTTGAAGAGATCCGGTGTCAACATGTCCCCAAACGCCAGCCCCATATAGGGCAATGGCTAGGCATTTAGCAGAGTAGATTTGTAGCATCTCCACTGGTGATCTCCTACCAAGTCTTTGTGAGAAGCTAATCAGGGCAGTGTTGGCTCTCCTGAAGAGGTGTCTCCTCGACTCAACAGCTCCTTTCCAATTTAGTTTCTCGTCAATCATTATGCCCAAATAGGGGTACTGTGGGGTTCTGTCAAGATTTTGATTATTTAGAGTGATGTTCTTTATTCGTTTTCTCCCTCCACCAGCCACCATTACAAACGTTTTTTTCACATTAATGTGCAGGTCTAGTGCACCCATGAAATCAGCGTATTTGTTTAAGGATTTCTGAAGTTCTATTGGAATGCGAGCCAAGATTACCGCGTCATCCGCGTAGAGCAGTGCCGGGATCATGCGTTGTTTTAGTCTTGGGAGGTCCTGCCCCCCTCTCAACATCTTCTCTTCCAGCCCGTTTGTATAGAGGGAGAAGAGGAAGGGGGCTAGGACACACCCCTGCCTGACTCCTCGCTCTACCTTGAATGACACAGTGAGCTCTCCCTTTGTCCCGTAGCGCACTCTCGCAGAAGCGTCCGTATATAGTTCCCTTAGGAAGTCCAGTAGTGGGGGATCCACCCCCATGTTTCGCAGAAGAGTCCATAGCTTTGAATGAGAGACGCAGTCGAAAGCAGAGGACAAGTCCACGTACACCATGTACATAGTCCCCTGCTTTGCGTGGATGTACTCGGACACGATTAGACTTAAGTTGAGAGCCTGTTCAACGGTTCCAAACCCTTCTCTGAAACCAAATTGTAGGTCCGATAAGATCTTTCTGTTGTCAGCCCATTGTTGAAGTTGTTCCAGAATTACTCTGCCAACTACTTTTCCTACGGAATCTAATAAAGAAATCGGTCGATAACATTTGACATCTTGGCGGTCCCCCTTTTTGAAAATAGGAACCATAATGGAGTTGGACCAAGACTCCATTAAGCCCAAACTTGCTGTTGCAGTGCATACTCTAGTGAGTATAGGGGCCCATAGATCCAGATGTTGTTTGGAGAGATCCACAGGGACCCCGTCTGGTCCTGGGGCTTTGCCCCCTTTGCTTAGATTCAGTGCTTGCAGTACCTCAAGGATATCAAATTGGATATTTATTGGAAAGTCGACAGGAGGATGGGAATACGTTGTTTCTTCATTTGGTGATGTTAGTTTAAATATGTGGGAGAAATGATTTACCTAGGTTTCCTCTTCTATCGCTACGTCGATCTGAGGTCTGCTAGAGTCAGAAAGGAAAGGGGTTTTCACAATCCGCCAGAAGGACTCACTGTTTTTTGTGAGTGTGCTTTTGTGTAAATCATTCCATAAGGACTGTTTCAACTCCTGTTTTCTCTGTTTCCTGACCTTTTTGTACTGGAGTCTTAGGTGTTTAATCAAATGTTTGTCTCTTTTTGGTTGTCTGAGAGCCTCTTTTAGCTTGGTTAAGGAGGTGGTGCAGTCATGATTAAACCAGCCTGGAGTTGTTAAGTTATTTGATTTCTTTTCCCTGGTCAGCATAAGTTTGATTTTGTCCAAAATGATCTTGAAGTTTTCCAGGATGGTGTTATCGTCGGACTCCAAATCTAGGCATTTTATTATGTTAGAATATAGAGCCTTTATTATGTTATTGCCTAGTTGGACTGGATCTATGTTACCCCATTTCACCGTAAAACCATTTACTCTGCCCACTTCTAGCCGATTTTGGGAAAGAGTGTGTGCGATTATGGTTGTCTGCGTTGGGTGACTTAAGAGGTCCAAATCCACTCTGAGCGCTGAGTGGTCGCTTAAGTTGTTTGTCAATAAAGTAAAGTCCGTGGTTAGCTGTCTCAGTCCGTCCGTTAAAAGGACATAGTCGACGGTGGTCTCGTGTCCCCTCCCTAGATATGTGGGGCAGAAAGTATTATCATCCGGATTTTGCTTGTTTATTATTGACAATTCCAGGTCTGTAAGGAGATTATTCAACGCTTCCCCTTTTCCGTCATGGATGAAATGGGCAAGGGGATTATCTTGCTCATCCACTATCCCACAGTTATGGTTGTTCAAACATGGGCAGGGATGAATGTTAAAGTCTCCTCCCCATAGTAGATGGACTGTTGCCTTTTTTCTGTTTAATTTGGTGTATCTAGCAATTTTTTCCTGGATTGTCTGAAGGGTTTTGATGAAATTGTCCTCTTCTAGATTATTATAGAGGTTTACTAGGATGACAGTAGTTTCTTTGCCAACTGAAATGGAGAGTAATTGGAAATTTGGCGTATTTTCAATTTTAAGGAGTTTCAAGCTAGGGATTGTATTCGCTATATAGGTAATCAAACCCCCCTTGGGCCTACCCGCAGTGCTAGGAAGGGCTGGGGAAAAAAGAGTTTTATAACCTGCGATGTGTAGCTCTTTTGTGGCCCATGTTTCCTGGAGGCATATTATTTTGCCATCCTCGAAAAATTGAGCCGCTGAACCATCGTCTATTTTTGGGCGAAGTCCCGCTATGTTCCAGAAAATGACAGACAGTGATCGTGACCTGTTATCTTGTCCTTTAGTCATTTTCCTTTCCGGTTCCCTAGATGAAATGGTTGGTTTATCATTGGTGGGATCCGGTAGTGGTCAGTCGACCATCTCCAGGCTACTGTACCGGTTCATTGTTGGTATACCCGGCCAGTTTTCCCAGTATAGTATTTCTCCATATCTGGGTCTAAAGTGCCGCTGTGGTGGAACACCCCATTGTTCCCAGTCTCTTCTTCTATTACAGGGTCCCATTACCTGCCACGGGCCGTCCTGTTGGTGGTAATTTGGGTCGACCGACCACCAGGGGGGCTCTTGGCCATTTTGCTGTGGGGGGATTTTGGGTCTAGCGTTAGTAAAATCCCAGGGCTGTGGAACTGCTTTACGCCACAAGTTGTCTTGTTCATTGAAATGGCTGTTATAATGCTTTTTGGGATAGAAAAAGGAAAGACTCGTTGTGTCTATTCCCCCATTTGGGTTGTGTTGTTCCCAAGAGCATATGTACTCGACAACTTTGGGGTCCTCAAAAGTGATCACGATGCAATCACCCTGTATTACTTTTTTTGTATGTCCCACCCATGGGGTCCTACTGACTGTTGCTATCCTGCTTGTCCAGTTAGGGGGAGAAGGGCGATTTGTGTTTAGCCAGTATTGGACCTTATTCTTTAAGGACCAATCGGGCTCTGTTGTCTCCCCTGTTAGTTCTGGCACTCCCGTCATTACGACCACGAATGGCGATGCTTCAGGTGGTAGATGCATGTAAGATCTGCCATCAAAAGCTCCTCTCGTGGTACCTTTATTTATCGTAGTGTTTGGTTTGCTCTGGGGAATATTTGTAGCAACTGGCGTTTTAGGGGCTGGCGTGGTTACTTTTGTTGTTTTGTTTTTGTGACAGGGGCTTTTGGGAGTGTGTTGGAGTTAGGAGTTGGTATTGTTGTTACCGGGAGCGGTTTTCCTACTGCAGGATCTTTTGCAACTGGTTGTGGTTTTGTTACGGGACAGGTTTGTGTAGCTTTTTTACTTTGTAGGGAAGGTACGGGTTGATTAATCTCATTTCGAGGGGTTGAAATAAAGATTTTAGTACTGAGGTAATTTTGTTTACCAGATCGAGAGGGCCTGGTTCGTTGCTGTGGGGAATAATAACGGGTGAGCCTATAACAGTAGTGTTCATGTTATTATTAGGTGAGGAACTGTGTACTAAAACCTGATGATTGGTAGTATCAGCCACTCTTGGTGGCGAGCAAGCCAGGTTTAGGGGGGTAGTTAGATCAGTTGTGTCAGCTGTTTCAATTCCATTGGCTAGATCTGCTTTCCCCTTATCCTTCCTTTTCTTGACAGCCCCCTCCCTCGTCCCTCTTGCTTGTCTTACTTCTTCTGGCGTATGCTCGCGTAAGAGTTCAGGTGTTTTTTCTAAATCGGAGTTGGTAAGAGAAAGGGAAAGTTGAGAGGCTGAGAGGTCTACGTTATTCGGGAGACTAAGCCTTTTGTTGCCTTGTAGTGATTCAGCTAAGGCACTCTCTACCTCTGGAGTTCTTGCTGTAGCCAGTGGTCCCATTGAGGATCGCCTCGCGATCGCGAGGTCTGTAGATACTCTTCCCTCTATCAAACTAATACTTTGGTCAATAAAAGTATTAGCCTTAGTAAGAAAATCGTCCATTGGACCTAAAAGCTGTTCTCCAATCCCTCCCTTTTTTAGTTTCTTCAGTTTGTTGCTCCTGGTATTCATTTTCAGTGAGATAGATTAGGAGAAATTTGTCTCGTTGATATGCAGAAGAATAATGTAGGAATGCGTAAATGGTAGGACTTAGAGGGAGGGCTCCTCGCGGTCTCGAACGGCCTCAAACGGCCCGCTCTTTGCCCGGTCTTCGCCCCGGCTGCGACCCGCGCGTGTCCCGCTGTGCGCGTCACTGGTCTTGCTGATATTCACTTGGGCGGAGAGGGGGCGTGGCACTGGGAGGGGGCGCGGCTCATGCGGGAAGAGGACCAGCTGTTGTTGGTGAATGCTGGTCCTCGCAGTCCCGGAGCGGCGCCTCTCACCTCCGCTGCGGCCACACAGATGGTCCTTCCCTCACGCTGTCGAGGCAATCCGTTGGCAGGAAAGTTCAGGGCTACTCCTGTAGCAAAGTGTCAGGCTGCAATGACAGGAAACTCTCACAACGAGCGGCCCGCGAAGCGGGGGCAGCGAGAGGTTTTCTACGCACAGGTGGGGGCGTGGCACTGGGAGGGGGCGCGGCTCACGCGGGAAGAGGACCAGCTGTTGTTGGTGAATGCTGGTCCTCGCAGTCCCGGAGCAGCGCCTCTCACCTCCGCTGCGGCCACACAGATGGTCCTTCCCTCACGCTGTCGAGGCAATCCGTTGGCAGGAAAGTTCAGGGCTACTCCTGTAGCAAAGGGTCAGGCTGCAATGACAGGAAACTCTCACAACGAGTGGCTCCCGCGAAGCGGGGGCCGCAAGAGGTTTTCTACGCACAGGTGGGGGCGTGGCACTGGGAGGGGGAGCGGCTCACGCGGGAAGAGGACCAGCTGTTGTTGGTGAATGCTGGTCCTCGCAGTCCCGGAGCCGCGCCTCTCACCTCCGCTGCGGCCACACAGATGGTCCTTCCCTCACGCTGTCGAGGCAATCCGTTGGCAGGAAAGTTCAGGGCTACTCCTGTAGCAAAGTGTCAGGCTGCAATGACAGGAAACTCTCACAACGAGCGGCCCGCGAAGCGGGGGCAGCGAGAGGTTTTCTACGCACAGGTGGGGGCGTGGCACTGGGAGGGGGCGCGGCTCACGCGGGAAGAGGACCAGCTGTTGTTGGTGAATGCTGGTCCTCGCAGTCCCGGAGCAGCGCCTCTCACCTCCGCTGCGGCCACACAGATGGTCCTTCCCTCACGCTGTCGAGGCAATCCGTTGGCAGGAAAGTTCAGGGCTACTCCTGTAGCAAAGGGTCAGGCTGCAATGACAGGAAACTCTCACAACGAGTGGCTCCCGCGAAGCGGGGGCCGCAAGAGGTTTTCTACGCACAGGTGGGGGCGTGGCACTGGGAGGGGGAGCGGCTCACGCGGGAAGAGGACCAGCTGTTGTTGGTGAATGCTGGTCCTCGCAGTCCCGGAGCGGCGCCTCTCACCTCCGCTGCGGCCACACAGATGGTCCTTCCCTCACGCTGTCGAGGCAATCCGTTGGCAGGAAAGTTCAGGGCTACTCCTGTAGCAAAGGGTCAGGCTGCAATGACAGGAAACTCTCACAACGAGCGGCAGCCAGCAAGGTCTAGGGCAGTCTAGTTGGAGCTTGTCATCTGGGAATTTGTAGGAAAGGCCACTTACAGCTTGTTTTGTCTCTGTAACATGAACAGGGAGTCAGCCTTAGGACTCCCTGTTCACATCTTTGTCCTGTGCAAAGAGAGAGAGAGCAGGTCCATTTCGTCAGGGCTCTTTTCAGATCTCAGACAGCAGGGTAAGTCCTCTTTGATCTTCCACAGGTCCAGTGGTGTCTTGAGGAGAGTTCTGTGGTGCCACATTTATATCTAGCACCAGCTTGTGGCTGACTCCTGTACATCCCTAAACAAAAACGTGAAAGTTCCCAGGGGGTAACGCTAACCACTTTTGCAACATTTTCTGTCTGCCTTATTGTAAACAATCCTACAACGCCCATCTCTGTCTAAATCTAAGATGGGGAAACCATTTTATACTTGTGCAGAGCATGTGTGCCCACCCTGGAGATGTGTCCTGGGAAATAAGCCAGCCCTTGCCTGTGGTGAGTTTTGAAGGAAGCTCCATTTCCACTGTGATTGGAACCTGGCTGACTGGGAAAACAAAGAAGGGACTGGTGCAGAATTTATCTGACATCTGCCTATGACAAGGGAGGTCAGTTTGAAGGTAATTAAGTTTTTGTTTCCTCTTCTTGCAGCAGTTTTCATACCTCATTCAGGGTTAGCCACTCAGAGGGCTGAAGCTGGAGGATAGTGTAAATTAGCTTCTGTAGGATTTAGACAAGGAAAAGGTAGCTTTTGAAAAATATATTTCCATAATATTTATTAAAACCCTAACTTCACCACTGAATTTGGCTTTTTATAAATATCACAAAGAGTCCAAGAATGAAAGACGTAGGTGTTACCTAGTAGGAGATAGCATCATCAAATTTAATATTACATCCCAGTGTTATCCTATAATACACACAGCCTAGGTATAGTGAAAACTGTGTCTTGGTGCTTTCTCACAGCAAGGACATATTTAACATTGCATTTCTACATGTCCTACTTTTAAACACCATCCACCCAGCAAGGGCCTACTTAGGAGTGACCCTTTTCATATTTAAAAGGAAAGTTTAGTCCTGCCTAAGAGTTTATTTTGACTGATCAAAGTACAGTTTAAAAGCTGCAATTCTTCTTGTTTCAACCCTGCCAAATCCTGCAAGGGGTGGAATCCGCCCTGACTGCCCGCTGTGAGGGGAACGGCCAGCGAACTACATCTCCCAGCAGCCCCAGCCCAGACGCCTGCCACTAGCGTCATCAGGCTGTGCCAGGGCTGCATTTAAGCACAGCCGGTGCCCTGCAGCGGGGGGCGCACTTCTTCTTGTTTCAACCCCGCCAAATCCTGCAAGGGGTGGAATCCGCCCCGACTGCCCGCCGTGAGGGGAACGGCCAGCTAACTACATCTCCCAGCAGCCCCAGCCCAGACGCGTGCCACTAGCGTCATCAGGCTGCGCCAGGTCTGTATTTAAGCACAGCCGGTGCCCCGCAGCGCGGGACGCACTTCTTCTTGTTTCAACCCCGCCAAATCCTGCAAGGGGTCGAATCTGCCCTGACTGCCCGCCGTGAGGGGAACGGCCCTCGAACTACATCTCCCAGCAGCCCCAGCCCAGACGCCTGCTACTAGCGTCATCAGGCTGCGCCAGGGCTGCATTTAAACACAGTTGGTGCCCCGCAGTGCGGGACGCACTTCTTCTTGTTTCAACCCTGCCAAATCCTGCAAGGGGTGGAATCCGCCATGACTGCCCGCCGTGAGGGGAACAGCCAGCGAACTACATCTCCCAGCAGCCCCAGCCCAGACTCCTGCAACTAGCGTCATCAGGCTGTGCCAGGGATGCATTTATGCACAGCTGGTTCCCCGCGGCGCGGAATGCGCGCGGGACGTGCGCGTTCGAAGCCCGGGCCAAGGGCGGGCCCGTCCTTGCCCGTCAGTGGCCGGAAGAGGCTGGGCTGGGACACTTCCCCTGTGATCCAGACTTTGTATCCGGCAGGTACAGTACGCATTGGGGAATCTGCGATAAGTGACTTCTCTTAGGACCTGCGGTCCCCTCTTAGAGACAGTGGGCGAGTACAGTGTGCTGGGAAATTCCTTGGCCTGGAGTTTAATCATAGGGAAAAGAAAGGCTGTGATTGGTGCGGGAGGGGCTTTAGACTCAGGGGTGGGGGCCCGGAAGGGAAAGAAGGTGAGAAAAGTTACCAAGATTCCCCTAAATAACTGTGTCATGGATAGAATTGACAATATTATTGCTGAGTGTGAGGGAATTCTTTCACCCGATGAATCTACCTTGTCAACTATTGTTAAATCTCCTGCAACCAAGAATAGAGGCCTAGTTTACACTCCATCTATACCCCAAATGTTCCGGAGACTTCCTAATTCACAGACCTCGGGTTCTGTGTCTCCTGCAGACCCTGTTCAGCCGGGTGAAAGGGGAATAAGGATGAGGAGTCCTGTTGATATTTCCCAGGGGGTAGAAGTGGGTCACCTGGAGCCTTCAGTGGTTGTGTGTTCAAACCGCATCGCCGCCCTTGCCGAGCTGACAGATACACCAAGCGGGGCTGCAGAACATCTTCACTCTGGAGGCCCATGTCATTGAGATTTCCGTAGAACCATGTGAAATTGCTCCTATGACCCTTAGAGATGTGGTACAGGTGGTAGGTTCTCTTTGTTTAGAAATCGCAGAATTAAAAAGGATGATATTAGATTTAGCGGTTGTAATTGAAAAAACAGTGCCTAGTACCCCTTCCAACAAACCAGAGGTTCCTTTACCAACTTTAAATGTAGGTGGTCAATTGGTTTCCTGTACTAAAATTAAATCTGCACATGAAGGTAGTCCCTTGTTTCATCGGGGGCTGATCCAAATACTAGCAAAAGCCCCTACTTTTTTGGGCCTTCTCCCAACAGCCCAAAATTTCCAAATTGAGCCACGGATGCATCATCCTTCGAAAAATCGGGCACAAGGGCGTATTGACCCAGGGCCTGGCTTGACAAACAGCTCTCCTGCATGTAAAACTGCCTCTGCAGGAGTGCCCACAGGCTCTTCCATGAGGAACAAATTCAATCCACAAAGTCCAGGGGCTACTATTAAGGACAAAGCAATAACTCTTTACCTTCCACCAGAATCCTCACCGTATGTGGTGATCCTTAAAAATGTTCCATCTTTAGATACTCATCGAAAAGAGTCATACCCTGGGCTCAGAATAAGGTATGCCATTGGCTTTCTAAATCTATACATTTCTCTCCTAGTTATATCGCGGATATTTTCTTTGTGAGAAGAGTTAAGTGAGTTGATCCCTCTGTGAAACAGGTGGGAGGCGATTGTGTTGTAGTCAACTGTAGATCCTACTTACTTGCAAAAAGACTGATAGAGGGAGGAAGATTCTCGAATAACCAGTGTGGGGCAGGTGGGATTAGTATTCTACCACTTGGTGATTTCTACAAGCATTTAGATATAAATCATGAAAGTACCAATAGAGGTGGGACTTGGAGCTGGAGGTCTGCTACTTGGGGAGTTGAATCATCGTTAGCAGGGGCTGGCAGCCCATACTCGCTATCAGGCTTGGACGCCCAGGATTGACTCTCATCTGTACCTGGTATGATCTTAGACCCCCCTGGGGCATCAAATGGTGTGGTTCTACTTGGGGGTGCAGTGCCACCTGTCGATTTTTCCTTGTTTTTAACTGACACTATTTCTCCAGATGAATATCAGGCAGTTCATGCTAGCGACAGAGAGGATCCAAAGGCGAGGGATATTATTAAGGAGGTGGTATTTCCTATGCAAACTTTGGAAATTCTCTCATGGAATGTGGCAGGTATCCAGTCCAAAGTAAAAGATTTGGACTGGTGTACCTTCATGGAGAAATTTCATATATGCATTCTACATGAAACTTGGGTGGTGGAAAAAGTTCATAGAGTAGGTTGTACTACTTATAGCGTGGAGGCAAAAAAGGGAGAGTTAGATTGAGCTGCTGGTGGCCTTTTGATTTGGGTTAAGAACTCCTTGGTTGGCAGATTTCAGGTTCTTAACATTATATCAGATGAAATATTAGGCCTGGAAGTTTGTTTCCCTAATGGGAAAACTCCACTGAAGATTTTTAACATTTCTAATCTATTTAGCAGCCCCCATAGACTCTCAAATACAATAACCACGCTGTTAGATCGATTAGATGCTTCCACATGGGATTACTATTTGATGATCGCTGGTGATTTTAATATCTCCTTTGAACCTGTAAATTATATACAGGATTTGACAGCATCTGAAGATGAAGCAAGAGGGATTGCGAGATTAAATATTCCCTGTATAAAAAAAAAGCTCTAAGGTTGTAGAACAGATTTCATCATTTACCATTAATTATGCGTTGCGTGCATGCAACGGTAGAACAGAATCAGATAGAGAAGCATCCCATACCTTTAAGAGAGGGCTATTTAAATCAAGACTAGATTATATCATGGTAGACCTAGATCTCTGGGCAAACGTTAAAGATATGAATGTTCCTCGAAAGAAGCAATAGCGACCATAACGTACTAGCTCTTTCTATGTGCGACGTGATCCATTGGCTTGGTCCCTCTAAGTATAAATGCCCCCCCCCCCATAATAGTCAGCGACAATGGAAGAAGAGTTAAGTGGGCAAATATTTTGGCTGAACAGAATGTGTTAGCCCAGGTCTATGCAAAGGTGTCAGATGTTATCATTAATCTAGACCCAAAAAAGGGTAATAAAAATGACCCCTTAAGGATCTTTGAGAACCTGAAAAATGATATTAAGGGATATTTTTTTAAGCCGCTTAGTAATTCTCAATTGAATAGATTTACAGCCCCATGGTTCAACAATACCTGCAAAATGGCCAGGGCAACCCTGATCACAGCAGTTAAGGGAAGCTCTTCCTCAATCATAAGAGAGTGTAGGAAAAGCTTTCAAAAAATTCAAAAGGAGGCCAAGAAAGATTGGGAGATTGAAAAATGGAGGCTCCTGGTTGAGGCCTCCCACCAAAAGAACAGCAAAGCTTTTTGGCACCTTTTAGCTAGAGGTGCATCCAGGGAGGTGGCCCAATCTGACTCCCACCTACAGCCCCAGGTATGGGAAGACTATTAATGGCAGCTTTTTGCAAACTGTGAGGGAACAGTAGGCCCCGTTTTACGCCCAACTACCTCAGATGATCCTGAAAAGGATTTTTATGAGATCAATGTTGGTGAAACTATTATTGTTCTAAAAACCTTAAAGAAGGGGAAGGCCCCTGGCCTTTACAGACTCCCAGGCAACCTTTTTTGATCACAGCCGGTTGTATGGGGCCCTGTTCTGACTGAAGTCTTCAATGCTATCCTTAAAGGAGGCACGCTGCCGCCCACATGGTTGGGCGCAGAAATTATTCCCATCCATAAGAAGGGGGAAAAAAGGTTACCAGAGAACTATAGGCCGATTAGCTTAATAGATGTCCCCCAAAAAACTTTCGGCAAAGTAATCCTAAACCGAATCCAAGACTGGATGGATGACACAAACATTCTGTCGGACCTTCAAGCAGGATTTAGGCAATCCACGAGCACAAAAGACCAGGTCCTCAGGTTCATGATGGTGATCTGGAAAGAGGTCACCATCAACAGGGGCCACTTGTATGTTGTGTTCGTGGACCTGAAGACCGCTTTTGATTCTATAAATCGGGAACAGTTGTGGGCCACCCTGAGGGACATGGGGATGCCACTTTATTTGGTTAACATCTTGATCCGAATGCACTATGAAACCTATGCAAAGGAGAGATGGACCGGTGAGGCCTCCCTTTCTGGGAAAATATCTAATCAGAAAGAAGTACGTCAGGGGTGTGTCTTGGCACCCACTCTTTTCACCCATTTCATAAATAGTATTAAAGGGGAGCTTTTTAATTGTGGTGGGTACCCCCCAAAACCGGCAGGTCAACAGATCCCTTGTTTATTATTTGCTGACGACACGCTACTTATTGCAAAAACTCCTAATGGCATCCAAAATTTATTAAATAGATTTGAAAAGGCATGCCAGAGTAGAGGATGAATGATAAACTGTGGTAAAACAAAATACATGGTTTTCAATCCATATAAGAAAAGCACAGGGTCTTTGTTTCTGGACTCCCAGGCTCTGGAGAAGGTTAAAGCTTTTGATTATCTGGGAAACAGGATAAGTGATGATGTATCCTGGTACATCAGATTAGAAAGAGTACTCTTCAACATGTTGATAGAGCGCTATTGTGCAAGGTTAGAACTTCCCCCTATAGACCATTACCCCCTATATTAGAAATTCATAAGGCAAAGGGCTTAGGAGCGGCCCTCTATGGGGCAGAGTTATGGGGTTTGGACAATGTAAGAGTTGACCAGGGCTGAAAATAAGTTTGATAGGGCAATTGTTAAATACCCCTCAGATCTGATTTAGGGTTAAGATGTATAGGACATTACGCTATCTTAAGGGCTCTTACCTTTTGGTTAAGAATTTGGGTGAGCAGCACTAAGGTACCACTAAGATGTGCTAAGGGCGAACTTCTTCATTTACACAAAAAAACGGGGCACATTAAATGGTTCAAACAACTGAGGGACTGGTTTACTAAGCTAAGTATGAGTTACTTATGGGATGATCCAGGGTCTATCCAGGGTCTATCCAGAAGGCGACTTTTCCGATTTTTAAAAAAAAGTTCTGGGCTTTTATGGACCGTGAATTTTTGATAAAAAATACCAACGGCTCGCTTACAATAAATTTCTTAATTTTAAATGCGAGCTTGCCTTTGAACAGTTTTTAGATGACATTGAGCAGCTTCAGGCTAGAGCTTTATATTTGCAGTTCAGATATGGGACTATACCATTACACACTAGAAGAAGTTCTTGGGACAACACACTTGTTTCACCTATATGCCCTGTGTGTCTGGATAAATCAGAGACTATAGAACACTTTCTCTATTTCTGTCCTGCATATAATGATCATCGGAAAAAATGGATCTTCCCTGTGTGCCGCATTTTATCTTGTATTCGCCCCTCTGATGCCATTAGGATATGTACATCTGATAATACCAGGTGGCTTGTATTTGCACTAACTAGGTATCTCTTGTATGAGTGGCGAATAAGTTTGAAGCTTTTATCAATTTAACCCTAGCACATGCAAAGTAGTATTGATTGAAATGAACTGTTACTACTGCTTTTTTAACTTACCCTGATCTGAGAGTATGTGATACATATTTTTAATTGTAATTGCTGCTATTGAATATGATGTTTTTACCCAATTTTACTCAACTATTTTTATATTGTATTATGATGTTTTTTATTTCTGTAAATGATCAATTTCTTTTTTGATCAAATAAATTTACTTACTAGCTGCTTTAGTCAGGCCACAATGGTAGACCTGAAGCCATATTTTGAACTGTGACTCTGATGGCTGGCACAAGTGGTGCTGCAGTTCACTAGTGTTATTTAACTTAGACGCCCTGGGGACACTTTGTACCATATACTAAGGACTTATAAGTAAGTTAAATATGCCACTTAGGGGTACACCAATTTCATCATGTTGAAAATAGGAGCACAGGCCCTTTATCCCTTTTTAACAAGGAGAATGTGTAAAATGTTGTACAGTAAGCAAGCAGATTTAGGGCAAACATCTGGAGCTATGCTACGTAAAAGTTAGCCATTTGCTACAGTTGTCTTCCCAGGTGAACTAATCATACTCCAGGACTCATTTCTAATAGTTTTTTTCAGATCACAGGTACCCACGTTAAGCACTTCTTGACAGTGTAAAGGGAAGTGAATTTAAGTTATGAGAAGATAATACCATCTACCTACAAATCTTCCAGGAGTGCCCTTATTAAACTGGAAGGGCTGATTACTTCCTGAGGATACCCTGTAATAGTGTCTCTGAAAGTGCCACGCTTCCTGTCTGTTCAGCCTTTCCTGGACGCTTCAGGCCGAGCTATCAGGTTCTTCAAAGAGTGAATACCTGCACTTCTAAATTTCCTTTTAAAGCACAGTATCACTCCTCTTAGTGGTCATTAATCGTTATCGAGGGATAATTGTGCATCAATATCATGAAGGATACCTCATTCGTCATTCTCCTGATTGAACAGTTCAGGATTTTGGATACTCTGCTAATAAACGTTATGCAGCAAGAAAGGTATTGGAGCTGGCACTTCACAAGGAAAAGTACAGCCAAAGTTTACAAATCGCCCTGTAGGTGCTGCCATATCACACCAACGGGCAAGAAAAAGGACTTATTAGCTATGTATGAGGAGTTTCCAGTTGAAGATGTGGTTTTACCAAGTATGCTTGCAGCATAAACAAAGGGTAGAAACTCTTCCTTTGTAAACAGTTTAGCTGTGGCTCAAATTTTCCTTTTTGGAGGGATATGCATATACCCCAATAATATTTGTCCCTTGTTATAGTTTGAGTTCTATTAGTGATATACTGCTGTGGTCTTTCTTTGTGCATAAGGTCAAAACCAAGGGCCAGATGTACCACCATTCATTTCTGCGAGTCGCAAATTGCGTCAAAATGAATGTACAACAGTGTCTCAGACACTGTTCGCGATTCCCAATGGGGTCGCAACTTTCATGTTTCATTAATATTCATGAGGCTGTCGCAATTTGCAAGCCCATTGGGAATGGCTCATATTCACAGGGATTGCTTTTTAAACAAAGCAGTTTTTTTCTAAATGCATCCCTTTTTCCTTAAAGGAAAACAGGATGCATTTAAAAGAAAATGATACTTTTCAGTTTCATTTTTTAAGGGCAGGCAGTACTCTTAAAAAAGATTTTTGCATCTGTGGGGACCCCGTCTCATTTGCGAATGGTTTACCAACCATTCGAAAAGGGTGGTAAACTGTGAGTTTAAAACAATGGTACATGCCATTTGATGTCACTATTAGCAAGGGACGCCCTTGCGATGCCCCTTCCTAATATCGAGTCAGTAACCATATTTTGCGAGTCGCTAATAGGTTAGCGACTTGCAAAATAGGGTTAGTACATTGGGCAGAACTTTTTTGCGGTCGCATCGGGCAGAATTCCCCTTTGCGACCGCAAAAAACGGTTGTACATCTGGCCCCAAGTATCAACTTCTTTCTGCAACCTCAATGAGTAAGAAGGAAGAGGAAGGAGTGATTAAAAATTGTTTCTAAATCAAGCCTTATTGCTCTTGCCAGAATGGTTTACTGACCCTTCATCTGAAATAGATAGATAATTATTACACATTTAATGGAAGTAGTCCACCTTTACAGTCTCATTACCATGATCCTCCAAACTAAACATATTATCAGAAATAATCCACAAATGTTCACACACTGTTGGGTGTCAAATTGTCTTCCTCAATGGGTTTTTGGTGGCAAGGTAGACCATTGTGATACCTATATATTATGTATGCTGTGTTGATGATGGACCATCCTAGGGAAGGTGGGTTTATTTTTTTCACAAAACGGAAGAAAACCACTTGTAACCTCAACTCATACTTCAGTCAATAAATGCTCTTGCAGCAGATAAAACACTGTCAAAAATGTCTGAACATGTATCTCCAACATTGGCAAACATAGAATATTTAAAATTATATTCTGAAATTCATAAACATAATTATCTCTTTATTTCTCCCCTTTATAGGTTCCTTATACCAGCACTGGTTTTTATAGCTCTAATTCCAATCACTTGTTTCGCAATGATGGCCATATCCTACAACAACTGTTTCAAACATGGCGCCTGGTTGAGCGTGAACTCTCCAGTAGATCTATGGTGCACCAGGATTATGGTGAGTCTAGTATGCATTTTAAAAAGTTGATCAAACAGTGGAGCAAGAGTACGTTTATTATGTTTTGACATCTGATGAGTTGCCCTGGTGTATGAAGGAGAGTGCGTGTGGATTCGGAAGTGACGGTCCAAACTTTCTTCTTTATCACTTCCTTCCCTTCTACAAAATAGTGGTGCCCTTGCATCATGTCTCAATGCTTGTTGATGTATAAAAGGTGAAGTGATTTGAGTTATGGAAAGTGATGTATAGATCAACATTGAAGTAGTACACAGCGTATTTACAAAGTTAGCCCAGTGATGCATTTGCTTTGCCCCTTCATGCCTACTACTTGCCAATCAGCCAGCCCTGTTTTTTTAGCTAACAGCACTAAGCATGTTGGGATTTACCGGCCAAAACTTATGAAGTAAGAGTTGGGCGCTGAAGGGAAAGCAAATAAGTGAACAGGAGTTCCTCTTCTCTGGCTTCACTGCAGGTGATTGATCCGTCAAGTAGAGGGTGATGTAGGATGTGAATAGTGTCCTAGCAAGGGGGGTGCTGTCCACCCCGGGTGGCACAAGTTTTGAGGGCGGTGGCTGTTGCAGGATCCCCAAGACCCCCCGCTCTTACATGTGGTACTGTCGTGGGAAATACCAGCACCACCCCCTGCTCATACATGCGGCTGCTGGGAAGCAAATGCAGGGACTGCCACAGGCGGCAAAAAGTCTAGGTATGTCACTGATTGTGAAAGGGATATGAATAGGGGTCAATATAAGTAGCTTTGTGGGAGTTTGTATAGGGTTTTCCGCCCTGATATTGAACGTGCATGACACTTTGCATCATAGAAGAACCACCATGAACCAATGGAGAATCAAAATGTGGTGCTTTATTGCCAGTATATAAAGGAAGAAAGTTCACAGTAGGTAAACAGATTTAGTCTGATCCTGGAATGCACTTTTGCTCAAATCTCTAAGGCTAGTGCCACACCATTTTGGCCCTTTGTACAGATGGTGGCATTCTCAAAGGCATGCCCAGAGTATTTCTGGCTAGTCATTGATCCATTTGAATGCCACGTTACGCACTGTAGCAACTCCCTTACACAGTAACCCCTCACACTATTTTTTAGTCCAATTTGTGTATATTAAAATAATCACAAATCACATTTGTTGTTATCCTAAATTAATTGTGGGACATCTTGAATGTTAACGTGGAAGAGCGATTGATCCAAGACTTCACAGCAGTACATTAAGTGGCCTATTTATGAGAGCCCTGCGTCACTTTTGCACCATGTAAAGTAGCTCATGCATGACACATGGCTTTCAATCCAGTATATGAAACCACACAAAGCCACCCTCCGTGACTTTGAGTGGCCTCATAAATCTTGAGTATGACAACGCAGCGCAAATTGTTACGTTGCCTTATTCTGTGCCTGGGAGGCGTACCATGGGCTTTTAAGTGGGTTTTACCACGTAACACCCATGGATTTTGATGCTGCCCCAGATTTACAAAATCATGTAAACCTAGGGAAGTGCCAAATGCATATGCCTCCCGAGGTGAGGCGTAACGAGCAGACATGTGTTTATTTCTCCTCGTTTTTCCTCTTCAATGGGTGCTGCATTCTGCAGCACACATAGACAGAGGAAAACACCTCCTAGGATTGTCTTTGTTCATGAAGGTGCCCCTTCCTGCACAAAATCAAGTCTGCATGCAACAGAGGCATCCTTGCACCATGGTGCAATGGTGCCTAGGTTGGGGCTTGTCTGCTGAAACGGAGAAAGGACAGGAATGCACCATATTGTACACATACAGTGCAGTCCTACCCTTTCACTTTGGCATAGGGCAGGTCAGCAAGGTGCCTTGCTGCACTACTCTACGCCAAAATCCCCAAAATTAGGGCCTAATTTAATATAACAAAGGCCAGAGGATTGCAATAGCTTTGAAACCTAAACTTTGCAAAGAAAACAAAAACAATCTTTAGAAATTGTACAACATTTTGAAAAAAGTATTTTCTAGATATGATTTCCCAAATTGTGGATGACCTTTCAAGGGACATCACATAACAAAGAAATGAAATGTAAATTATATTAAAAAATGGACGAATCAGCATTGTACGACTTGCCAAGAGAAATTAATAAACCGACTGCGGATATACTAAAGAAATGCAAAATCAAAACCTGTTTAAATACAAAGGATATACCATTAACTAGAAATATGGCGAAGTATAAACAAGGGCAAAAAAGGAAGCTTCAAATTTCCAAGCAAACCATCTAAAGAAAACCTAATCATTGAAATATATTCATCTGATAAAGGTGGGCGTAACAATTCCTACAGACAGATAGGACCAATTAATAAGCACATTGGGGCAGATTTATGAGGCCATTGCGCCTCTTTGCGCTGAAATTGCGTCACTTTATTTGACGCAACTGCGGCGCAAACAATGCGCCCTATTTACAACGCCACGCATCTAGGAGATGCGTCACATTGTAAAGCACTGCGCCATAAGGAGGCGTTCCTGCGCAGGAACGCCTCCTGAAAGTGGCTGAGTGAAATCTATGAGATTTCACTCAGTCACTTTCAGGGCAATGCTGCGTCACAACCCTGCGCCTGCTTGAAGCAGGCGTAGGTCTTGACGCAGCATTGTGCACATGGTGTACCCCCGAGCCTTGCTGGAGCTGCGTTGCGCTTGCGACGCAACTCCAGCAATGCGCCACATTTCTGGCACAGATGCGTCACGCATCTGTGCCGTTTTTGCACCATGGTGCGCCGCATCATAAATGCGGCGCACCATGGGTAGCGAAGCTGTGGTGCACTGTGGCGCACGTTAACTGGCGCATCCCTGGGGATGCGCCAGTTAACATAAATCTGCCCCATGGTATGTAAGAGGCACGTTGCAGGGACTAACAAGAACACTGCTGAGCCAGATAAGAGGCTCTTCACAAATATTTCCAGAAAGACTGGAAAAGAGGGTTTTTTACAAATGAGAATTTGGTTTGTGCGAACTTACACAACCAAACATCTTGAGACAGAAATTCCCTGGACACTGGAACTCGTAAAAAAAAATGTAGTTACAAATAAAGAAACAAAAAATATATAGTTTTCAAAATACATTTCAAATTTCATAGCATCAGTAAGTCATACCATTCTGGATGCATCTGAATCATTACTAATGAAAGGAGTGAAACATATGCTCCGTGTAAGGAACAGGAGCTTACTACAAAATAGAAAATTATTCCAATGCCTATGTGAACGTTAAGGGCATGGAATTTTACAAGGTAGTGAATAATCATTTACCAAACTCAGGGCCACATGTACGACCATTTCCTTTCCTTTCAAGTCCCAAAAGGAAATATACTAATGTGTCTCAGACACATTTCGCGATTCCCAAGGGGGTCGCTAATGACCTGCTTCATTAATATTCATGAGGCAAGTTGCACTTTGCAAACCATTGGGAATGGGCAATAACAGAGGGATGGGGTCTTCCGGGGACAGCAGACCCCCATGTCTGTGTTTGCTTTTTAAATAAACAACATTTTTTTTAAATTCAGCACATTCTCCTTAAAGGAAAACGGAATGCATTTCAAGAACAAAAATGAAACGTTTCAGTTTCATTATTTTAAGAGAAGTCAGTGGTCCATGGGAACACTGCCTGCTCTCAAAAAATGCTTTTGCGGCCAATAACATAGGGAAAGGCGTCCACTGGGAACTCCTTCCCATATGCAACTGTCTTACCACCTACTTGAAGTAGGCGGTAAACTGTGATTGTTTTGCGATCGCATTCTGGTCACAAAACAATCGTACATAATGTAGGTAGGTGGATACCTGACTATGGTTGCCCCCAACTTTTTGCCTAGTGTTTAGCTGGTTTCCGACTTAGTTGGCCTGGGAGCCTGCTATTCAGGACCCCAGGCTATCTGCTCTCTCTGTAAAATGGACTCCATGTACTGTAGGTACATACCAAATTAGATATTGGGTCACCCTTGCGAGTCCCTGTATAGTGTACCATAGGTACCCAGGGCATAGGTGCACCCAAGGCCTAACAGGGGCTGCAGCATATATTATGCCACCCCTGGCTGGCCACCTAAATTGACACAACTGGCTGATCACTCAGCTGGGGCAAGGTTGTGTAACCACCCCTTGCTTAGGTATAGTATTCCTATACCTTCCTTATATATAGACACATAGTAACTTATAAGTCACTCCTATGGCAGGCCTTAACAATCCTGGAGGCAGAGTTCTTGGTTATGTGTGAGATGGTGCTCTAGCATGAGCTGAGCCTGTCTGCAGCTTTCGGAACCATGTCCTTGTAGCTGTCTATGATATTGCCATACCATATACTCTTAAGTGCATTATAATCCTTGCGGTTAATGCTAACTTTGGTTTGGCTTTATCAAAACATGTTGTGTAAGGTGTCATACTCTTTGGAATACTACTCCCTCGCCAATTCTGGTGACGGGGGTAGCATTCCACCCTTCTAGAGGGAGAAGACATGTTGAAACTACTGTACCTGGTTAAAGTTAACCAGAGCCCCAGCATCACAAAATGGATGCTGCTGCCACAGAAACAAGTCTGACCTCCTGCTGCTGGGAGGGGGAACAGCATTTACAATGCAACTTTTACCACGCAGTACCTTTACCACGCAACTTTTACAACGCAAGTCATTACAACAACTTGCGCTGGGGGGCGCTGTAGGATAGGGAATAGTTTAATTTACTATCCAAAACCTTTCCTACTATCCACGGTGACTGGAGTTGGAATAGTAAATTAAACTATTCACTATCCAGCGCCCCCCAACGCAAGTCGTTGTAACGACTTTCGTTGTAAAACCTGCGTGGTAAAGGCATGCATTGTAAAAGCATGCGTAGTAACAACATACATCCGCTGGGAGTCCTTCCAGTCACGGATGTTTGGACAATAGGTTTCCTGCTTGGGGAGGTGCGAGCACCACCCCAGACAGGAGGATGTGTATTGGGACAGGGAGGGCTGAATTGAATTAGACACTGCCTGGAGCCCTCTAGGTGCTCCATGCATACCGCAGTTCAAACCGGTTGCTGGGGCACTCCAGCCCCAGTTCTGGCGCGAAACTGCACAAATGAAAGGGGGTGTAACCACCCCCCTTCCTGGTCCCACCCATAGGAGGGACCTAGTGACCAAACCAGCCCCCTTTAGTTGTATAAAGGTAGGAGCTGACCCAGGAGACTTTAGATTAATCCTGGAATCGATTTGAACCAAAACTCTGGAACCTTTGACATTCACCTGAGCTGAAGACTGAAGAATCTCGCTTGCGACCAAGGACTGACCACCCTGAGCAACCAGGCACCATCCAGCAACTCGACGGCTTGCTTTGTCCCCGTTCCCGTCGGAACTCGAGCACAGAGCCTGACAAGACCTCAACTCCCGGACCTCTCTGACCCCACTGCACGACTCCAGCACAGCTGAGCCCCGTGGAAGGCGTCAGAACCCGTGGAAGCAGGCAACTTGGAAAGTCTTCAACTTGCTAACAGCGCAGCTCCTGAGGCCTCCTCGAAGCTGTGCACTGGGGACTGAGACACCCCGACACCGAGCTCCACCTGCACCGAAGACCAGCCCTCCACACTCCACGAGATCTGCGTGGGGCCCTTCTGCTTGTGTTCTGCTCGATGCGTTGTCCAGTTGCTGGCCGGTTGGCTAGTAGCCCGCTGGTGACGATCCTTTTGAAACTCTATCGCTGGTCTGGTTGCTCCAGACTCCAGACTGGCCCTTGCTTTCCTGAAAAGGTGAAGTACCTCAGACCCTCCTGGTCTGCACCAGAAGCCTTTTTGTGTATGCTGCGTGGGTTAAGTTTGCTTAGGCTTGTTGACTCTGATCTTGAAGCCGATCCCTCCATCTGCGAGAACCTTTGTGGGACAGCTCCTCTCCAGCACCTGGTTGTCCTCAACGCCTCCTGGTCCGCGTGGCTGCAACGACAAGCTTCACCCCAGCACTTGATTGCTCCTCGACGACGTCTGGTTCCTTCCTGGTTCCACCCGGTCACTGGCTAGTGACCTAGACTCTGTCCCCTCTGCTTTCAGGTCTTCTTCAACTCCGATCCACCCTTGGATCCACCCGGACATCTTCCTCCTGGTCGCCTGCAGCATCTTTCTTCACAGGCTCCATAGACTTCAACGGTGATACCCGACACATCTTCACACCTATGCACTTGCTTCCTGTGGGTGAGGTAACACGAGTACTTTGGTGCTCTCAAGGGTTTTGACTATCCAAGTGTCTAGGTTTTTAGTTGTTTCCTTCTAGCTAGACCGGAAGTGTCCTAAATCTTCATTTAATTACCTTCTAAGTTCCCATTGACTTTCTATTGACTCTCGCGTGAGTGTACTGACACTGCACGCGCCGCCTGTGGGCCTCCTACTCCTAACCTAAGGGTCAGCTAGTGTAGCCGCAGTGATTCTCTAGGCCCAAGGCCTCTTCCTTTCCCAAGTCGTGGTTCCTATACCACTTACTTAGTATATGGTTTTACGTGCCCCTAGGGCCTAACTGTAAATTGTGTTATTTAAAGTATTTCTAAGTGTAACTTGTTATGTGCTTTTGCCTCTGATCTCATAAAGAGTTCAGAGGAGTGTGTTAGTGAATAAATACATATATATTTTATATATATCCTGTGTGGTGTCCTTTCATTTGATATTCAAGGGGTTACATATGGTAAATCAGCTGGCTTTACATGCCCTCAAGAGTCTTTTAGCCTAGGACTGTTCTGTCCACGCTACCTCTAGGATAGCTGGTCTATAAGGTTGACTTTACAACCATCACCATAAGGGTTGTTTGGACTGGTGCAAGGTGTTCACTAGAATAGTCAACATCATATTCCAGGCCAACTTCTCACACATACTTCTGCGACTTTCTATTAGAAAGAGACGCCCTTGGCACGCCTTTTCCTAATAGTGACTCGCAAACCCTATTTTGCAAGTGAGTAGCAGTTTACTGATTCGCAAAATAGGGTCGATACATGCTACAACACTTTTTAGCAATGGCAAACGGCCTGAATCTCTGGTTGCAATCGCTAAAAACAGTCAGACATGTGGCCCAAAAGATTTTGGGCCCGATGTAGGTACCAAATACCGGTCGGAAACGGCCGATTTCGGCCGTTTCCGACCGGTATTTGGCCTACTGGGATGTAGGGGACCTTTTTTTGTCCGAATCGGTATTTTACCGATTCGGTAAAATTACCGAATCGCAAAAATACCGAATCGGTAATTTTACCGATTTTTTACATTTGGGATGTAGGTGGGACTACTTTCAGTCCCACAGGCCCTTCAGATTCGGTATTTTAACACCCAATCCAATTGGGTGTTAAAATACCGAATCCAGGTGTGCATGCACATGTGTGCATGCCCACCTATGCCATGTGACAGACAGACATGCCCTTAGGGCATGTCTGTGTGCCACATGGCTCACATGCCTTTTTTTGGGGTGCTGGAGGGTGTCAAAGTGACACCCCCTGTACCCTTGCACAAATCGGTAATTACCGAATCGGTAATTACCGATTCGGTAATGCCCATTGATTCCTATGGGCTTCAAGGCCCATAGGAAGCAATGGGGGATACCGAATCGGTATTTACAGAATCGGTAAATACCGAATCTTACAGATTCGGTATTTACCGAATCTGAAATACCTACATCTCCCCCCTCTAATTTACCACTTCATAAATACTGATACGGTATGATTCGGTATTTATGAAGTGGTAAATGTAGATTTACCTACATCGGGCCCTTTATTTGCAATTGAGCAAAAAACATATGCTGGAAATCTATGCAAATTTGAATGAAATGCTTATAAAGGTGCTTAATAATGAATCGATAACAGAGGAAACTTGAACATACGTTAGTCAGGACACCCTCTCTCTGAAAGTCTACATGTTACCTATAGTTCAAACAAATCTACATAAGGAGAAATTGCGGATTTTCTGAATCGGATTCAATGCACCAAACAGTAGGTAATAATGTAGATCACTTTGAAAATGTTTGAATGAAGATCACGGTCATATATCAAGAATACACCTGCCTTTTTGCAAAAAATTGGAAATTGCGAATATCTGTAAAGAAACACAAATAATTCTTTGTATATGGAACATAAATCTCATTGATTATTTAAGATTCACTGTTTTTTATGTTAAAAACAACAGTAGAATTAGTTATGTCTATGGTTAAAGAGCAAGGCTATTGGCATGAAAGAATAAAGCTTACTCACAACATTGACATCAGAGAAAATACATTTTTGGGATGTGCAGATCAGCATATAAATAACTTAACTGAAGTCACAGGGGCCGCTCGCAAAGGCATTTTAGAGAATGCAAATAGTACTCCTATAAAACTAATTTACATACTGGCACATGCATTCTTGAATTAGTCTCCAAATAATCTACAATCGGAATATTCAAGTAATAATCATGTGCAATTAGTGCAGAGGTCTTCAAACTTTTTGATGCCGAGACCCCCTTGTAAAACCTTTTTAGGCGTAAGGACCCCCTTACGACAAAAGATTCTAGAAACTGGTACTCCTCATCATCAACAACTATCGACAACCATAAATGCGCCTGTTAGACCTCATCACATCCATCCATCCATCATTCATCCACCCACACTTTCACACATCCATCCACCCTTTCATCCTTCCATCCATACGTCCATCCTTTACCTATCCACCCATCTATTCATCCACCCACCTTTTCACACATCCATCCATCCATCCATCATTCATCCATGCAACCTTTTACCCATCCATCCATACATCCATCCTTCATCCATCCACCCTTTCATCCTTCCATCCATACATCCACCATTTCACCTATCCATCCTTCATCCATCCACCCTTTCATTACTCCATCCATACATCCATCCACCCTTTCATCCATACATCCATCCTTCATCCACCCACCATTTCATCCATCCACCCATCATTCATCCCCCCACCTTTTCACACATCCATCCATGCATCCATCATTCATCCATGCAACCTTTTATCCACCCATACATCCATCCTTCATCCATCTACCTTTTTGTCCTTCCATCCATACATACATCCTTCATCCATCCACCCTTTCATCCATCCATCCATCCTTCATCCATCCACCTACCCTTTCATCCATCCATCCATCCATCCACCCATCATTCATCCCCCACCTTTTCACACATCCATCCATACATACATCCTTCATCCATCCACCCTTTCATCCATCCATCCACCCACCTTTTCACACATCCATCCATCCTTCATCCATCCATCCACCCTTTCATCTTTACATCCATCCACTCATCATTCATCCACCCACCCTTTCATCCATCCATCCTTCATCCATCCACCTACCCTTTCATCCATCCATCCATCCATCCACCCCCATCCACCCATCATTCATCCCCTACCTTTTCACACACCCATCCATACATACATCCTTCATCCATCCACCCTTTCATCCATCCATCCACCCACCCTTTCATATTTACATCCATCCACTCATCATTCATCCACCCACCCTTTCATCCATCCATCCACCCACCTTTTCACACATCCATCCACCCTTCATCCATCCATCCACCCTTTCATCTTTACATCCATCCACTCATCATTCACCCACCCACCCTTTCATCCATCCATCCACCCACCTTTTCACACATCCATCCATCCTTCATCCATCCATCCACCCTTTCATCTTTACATCCAACCACTCATCATTCATCCACCCACCTTTTCACACATCCATCCATTCATCCTTCATCCATCCATCTACCCTTTCATCTTTACATCCATCCACTCATCATTCATCCACCCACCTTTTCACACATCCATCTATTCATCCTTACATCCACCCATCCATCCTTCATCCTTCCTTCCATCCATCCATCCATCCACCCACCCTTCATCCTTCCATCCACACATACATTCATCCTTCATCCACCCACCTTTTCTGTGCCTCTCTCATGGGGGTGGGGTCAGTATCTCTCTGTGTCTTCTTCCTTCTTCCTCTCTCATGGGAGGGCATCTCTGTGCTTCCCTGCTTGGGGGGGAAGGGGGGGGGCAGACAGGCTGTATAAACACCTCACGGTGAAGAACAGTTTCAGGCACATTTCTCCTGCACAGGCGCCAGGTATGTGGGACTTGAACCAATGACTGTAATGTCCTTCTGCTGTTTGCTATGTGTGTTTGTAAAGCGCTCTGATACCTACGGGTTAAGCTAGCGCTATATAAAACGTTAAAAATAAAAATAAACCCCACAGCTAAGTCCATTGATTGAACTCAAAGGGCTACAGCCTCCTCCCCCAGACACCCCCCCCCCCTCCCCAGCACGTGTAAGTGAGCCCGGCTGAAACAGCTTCGGGACACACAGAAAGGCACACCCGAGTACTTCACAGGTCTTCAGAAGACCTTTACTTGTTAATGAGGCGTGAATTAGGCCTCCACCGTGATCACCCGGCCTCAATCAGCCTGACGCCAGGAACTGCTGCACGCTCCAACAGAATCTGCGACCCCCTTCCCAGGACTCCACGACCCCCCTGGGGGTCGCGCCCCACAGATTGAAGACCTCTGAATTAGTGCAAATAGAATAGACCGTTCCCTGTTTGCAGTTTTATTAATAAGGAGGTGGAAGTTTCCAGGACAAATCACAAATGTATGTAATAGTACTTAAAAGAGTTCTACAGCAATACATTTCGACATACTCCAAAATGCCTTTGTGCACAGATCCCAATTTGTACAGATAAAAAGGTGATGGGCGCAATAAGTTGCATTGTGAAGGTTCCACAAATCATCACCTAAGGCCACCTGCCTTACTCACAGCATGCATGAATTGAGCCCATTATAAAGAAACCCCCCAAATATACACTCTAAGAAGAAAAAAAACCACACTAAATTCAGAGGGGACCTGTGGAGAATAGTAAAGCAAGACAGAACTAAGCTGAAAAAACAAGAAGGCAACTACGATAGATGAAAAAACAGAAAGACAATAAAGGAAGCGTGTTTGTTTCGGAACTGACCCACCTACAGGTATGGAGACACTCATAACAGGCACAGAATAAAGGTACTACGGAGTTGACAATTCTCGTCAGTATGAAGAGGGACAGTTATAATCATAGAGGCTCTAATCCTGGATCTTCCATGTCCTTCTCTCCTACACTACTGTGCATCCTTGGATGTTAAGCGGATCAATTAAAGCCTCTACTGGGTGCTGCACTCAGTACTTATGATTCCCTGATGGACAGACCTGGCCAAGTCAGGTGATCTTCAATTTTCAGTCTTGAGGGTCCCCTTCAATTCTGGGCAGGCATGGGCTTGACATTAGCTTCCGCACAGGCCCTTCAGCTTGGCTGTCTATCCTGAGTCTGATTTGGTTCTAGAAGAATGACAACCAGTTACAGAAATGTTGATCTCAAGCAGGAAATGAGGGATACGACCTTTTCACCTTTGCAGGGGATCAGCAGATACTTCAAGGGGCATGTAGATTTCCATCCACCACCCTCTGAGACAGTTGTTTCGGGGACGGGTTCAAGAGATTGTGTATGCACAGGCTCTGTTGTCCTTCGTGGACCCTGAGAAGCCTTACATTTGCAGTCCACCAACTTGTGGCACACCAGGGATAAAGATATAAATGACACACACCCATCAACATGGATATATATGTATTCGAACTCCACTCAAATTTCAGAATTGATGAAGGCCAGATATCCTAGTTATAGGGAGCTAGTAGGCCTTTCCTACATAGTGGTAGAGCTGAAAAGGCCTTTTCCCAATTATTGATTATACTGTTGCCATTGCCAGTCCATAAATAGTCTGGGATGAGTTGACGCTAGCCACCCACATCAATATGGCTGTACTTAGGATGCTCAGATGTCCAACAATATTCAATGGCATTAGAGTACCGAGTCACAAAGACCTGCAGGTGTCTTTCATCCCAACAATGCCTTCCACTTAGCTGTCACCCACAATTACAAGGCAGATGCTGTGAGATGCTCAAAGGCGACCTTTGTTGAAAAGAAACACTATATCACGGCAAATCTGTTATTCTTTTGTCAATTGAGAGCTTACCCCTGATATCATATTTATGAGAGGGTTGTGCGTAGTTGCAAAGGCTTTCTTCCAAAAAGTTCATAAAGTGATTTCAAAAGCTTCGTAAGTGTCATGAAGATCAGGAAAATTTGTGAAGATTCGAAAAATAAAATTGTGAAGGCGGAAGTCCCAGAACGGTATTTTTTTTTAGGTGAAACCTCCTGATAGAACTAAGTTCACTTTTAACAGGATAATCTTCTGTCAGTAATAAAGCTTGTAGGAACATATATATAAATTATTATTTTTTTTTCCTCAAATCACTACTCTTCGAAACTGCAAAGGTAAACTACTTGACCAAACTTTATTTTTAATTATGATTTAATTAAAAGTATAATTGCGCTCTTCTCTAAAATCATGGCATCTGTCGAAGTTTCGTTTTGTGGCCTTAATTGCACAATTGGCATGTGGTGAAATATTTATCATATCCGATAAAATTTGACACAACGAATTTCTGAATTCATTGAGTATGATAAATAGCAGTTATTCAGAATTTTGCCCTGAAAAGGGGGAATAGCATCCAGAGATTGGTGCTTTCCAGGTGAAATCTACAGCATAAACAAAGGATGGACGGAATGCTGAACAAAAAAAACATTCACCCCAGTCACAGTCCTGGATTAAATCCATCATTCTTTAGCTCACTTAGCCACCCCAGTTCAGACCCAGTCATATGCAATCAGTCTTGACCCTGTGCCTCATGGGAACAGTCCAGCCCGAACTGCCAAGCAAGGATCTTCCTAGACCGGAAACAAGCTTTCTGGGACCGGTTTCACGGTATCACCTCTCATCAGTCAGGCTAGCTTGAATCCAGTGGCACTGCAACCAAGGGACTCACGTCTGGGCATACCCATCCTACTTAGGGGGAAACATTATGTGTGAACAAATGATGGACCGAGGTAAACGTGCAGCCAGGGAGCCCACCAAACCTGCTTTAATTTCTCCAGGCCTGCACATTGATATAACCAATTGTTGATGCTTTACTTAGTGTGTTTTCCATTCTTGTGAATCACTGCTATATGGAAACTGAGACTCAAGCAGAGAATAACTTTGTCTATCCTTTGTGGGTCATATAGAGTTTGCCGGAGCACCGTTCTAAAGCAGTGTCATTTTTGACCTGCCAAATTCACAGTTTCCCAGCACAGCTCAGAGTCCAAGAAAACACAGGGTTTCCAACAGCAGAACTTCACCAGGCTTTGCTGTCTGAAACCTCTGACCTGATGGCCCATCTACCACAGGCCTATCAGGCTACAGCGATAGTCATGCAGTTCAAATTAAGGTGGGGTGACTATCACTGGAGCTTCTAGGCAAGGACCACCACACATTACATGGTGGTACTGGGTATTGAATATCATGCAATGGCCCCAGTTGCATGGAGAAAGCTTCCCGCACAGGGCTCTCATTGTTAGTTCCATTGAAGAAAAAACTTTGCTGAGTGGGCACTTGAAAAATGGTGCCAGCTCTGTGAAGCTCAGCTATTCTGGCAGTGATCTCTAAATTTGTCAGGCGGTCTTCCTCCAGGGGTCGAAGGCCATGATCCACGCTGATTTGGCAGGTGGGCCATCTATCTGGGTCTGAAAGAGGTTTTTGTAGCCTTTGTTCAAAATGGTAGTTATCTGGTTCTTTTTGGGGGGATTCCAAGAGCTCTGCTGTCCAAGAACATTACAGGAGACTTTATTTCTGAGATGACGAATGTCCTTGATGAAGTTACTCATCAGAAAAAGTATTTATCCCCTTAAAAGAAACACTGCTTTTGGTGGGGGCCAATATTCCCTTAGAGGCGCTTTAATGACCCTTTTTGGAAAATCCATGACGGCACTGATGCCTCCATGCTGGGATCATTTAGAGCAACTGAGGTTGTGGCGTCAGTGAGACCTTCAATGGTGTCTCCAGTAGTTTAGGCATCTCGGCCCACTTGACACACTATCAAGCTGTTCCAACTTTGACCATTCACTAATGAATATTTCATATCTTTAGCTTCCTTGTTATTGCATATCCATTCTCCCTGTTTATTTTCTTTGTCCTTCCCTTTGGGGTTTCCTATCATACCTTTGTACACTCCAACCTGTCCCTTGTTTCCATTTCCATTGATATATTAGAATGTAGCTTTGTGTGATGAGCCTTAACTTCAGAAGGAGATAGTAGAGAGCTGAATAAAGACTCATTTTTACCTACCAGTGTACTGTCGCCACTTTCTAAGCCTACTCTAAATATAATGGGGCAGATTTATGTTAACTGGCACATCCCCAGGGATGCACCAGTTAACATGCGCCACAGTGCGCCACAGCTCCGCCAGCCATGGTGCGCCGCATTTATAATGCGGCGCACCATGGTGCAAAAACGGCACAGATGCGTGACGCATCTGTGCCGGAAATGTGTCGCATTGCTGGAGTTGCGTCGCAAGCGCGACGCAGCTCCAGCAAGGCTCGGGGGTGCCCCATTTTAACAATGCTGCGTCAAGACCTACGCCTGCTTCAAGCAGGCGCAGGCTTTTGATGCAGCATTGGCTGAAAAGTGACTGAGTGAAATCTCATAGATTTCACTCAGCCACTTTTGCGAGGCGCACCTGCCCCGGAACGCCCACCCTGCGCCGGAACGCCCACAAGCGGCGCAGGGCTTTACAACGTGACGCATCTGCCTAGATGCGTCACGTTGTAAATCGTTCATAGGGATGCGCTACGTTTACGCCGCCTTGCGTGACGCAACAGCGGCGTAAACGTGGCGCAAGGGCCTCATAAATCTGCCCCAATGTGCCTATGTCTGACAGGTGGACAAGGTGATAATATTAGAAAATCGTCATGACAACAAGAGCAGAAAGAAACATTTGGAAATTAGCGTCTTGTGAAACAGTTGATTGACTGACACTCGCAGGGATGAAATTATGATCCCACTTACTAGTCCGTGTGGGAGAGGGTAGCTGGGAGTGGGGTTATTACTTCCAAATTCAGCCAAGTTCTTCTACTTCTACGCGACTGTCTCCGTGACCAATGCACACTGAACCTGATAATTTAGTCTTGTTTGCGGTTGCTTTCTGATTCTGAGGCACTGTGGGTGATATTGTATGGATATCAATACAGGGGTTGCCAGGGGCAGCAACACCCACGCCTGGTTTGCCCTTTAGTGTCCCTGGCACTTCCCTGGGTAGATTTAGAGTCTGGGGTATGAAGGCTGAAGCAGGAATGAAAATAAATGGCTGTTAAAAGCCATGTTTGCTTCCTCGAGTTTCTATCCGTTTCAGGGCCCCTAACGCCCAAACATCATATATGAGGCTGCTGAGAGGATTTGAGTGGGACAGTAGGTGAAACCCGTTGGTCACAAGGTAAGTTATGGCACTTCCACTAAGCTGGCATATAGGTGGATTCACAACTAAAGGAATTCCTCTGCTGGCTCTCGATAAATTGCCCTTGGGTAGAATAACACCAGATCGGTTGAAGTTTTGTAAACTGTCTGAGATATGATAATCACATGCATATTTTTCTCCTTAGGTGCATAATGGACTGGCAACTTATGCAACGTGGACCTTCATCGCCAGCTTCATTAACTTCGGCCTAGTGCTAAAATATGAAGGCAAAGTGGATGACTTTATTGCAAGCATAATAGTGCTGTGCTCAGTGCTCTTTGGGTTCCTGACATGGTATGGTATTTTTTGTTTCGTACAACAATGCTTTGTCAGTGTACACATTTTGAAAAACTGAGAGTGCGGCAACACTTGTACGGGACAGTTTATTGATTTACATCCTATACAAATAATTTGCAGTAGCTTAACTTGTTCATTGTAAAAAATCATATAAACTTCATTCAAAAAGTGTGGCTATCCTAAAATAAGAGGACAACATTGTAAGGACACTGCACCAGGCAAAGATTGTTTATCTACACATTCAACATGGACGTCCTTTGAGATCCTCTCATCAAGTCTGCAAGGAAAGTGTGCATTAATAGTAGATTTACTTGGAAGGGGAAGTAAATAATTTTTCAAGCAGTATAAGTACCATCACATTTGTGTATTAATGGTAACTTAATCTGTATTGCAGCTGTTACAGGACGCCAAGACACGACCCACACCAAACGGTTGATTTTTAGGTTTTTTATTAACAAATACTTGACAAATGAAAGTGGGCAAGCTGTGTTTGCCCAATCCTCCGTCCGAACCTTCCTCTGTTGACCGAGATTTCTTGAGGTCTTCTCCTTGGTCCTCTCTTAATGGTTGAATAGCGCCCTCAGGCAAAAAGAAGTTGATGCTATGGATATCTGACAGACACAGTAAAAAAACTTCACCAATGTCACCACAAAGTGTTTGTCACTGCTACAACTTCACCTCTTGAAGGCAACTCTGATACATCTCATAACTCGCCTTTGCATCAATGGTGGGGAAAGTATTTTTGTATTTTATTTTTATTTTAGGAGTTTTATATAGCGCTAGCTGGACCCGAGGGTATCAGAGCGCTTAACAACATGTAGAGTCAGATGCAGTTATGCGGTACAGATATTATGATAGTCCATGGAGGATCGAGCCGTGTATAGTTCAGATAGGAGCGCGGGCAAGCGTGGAGTGGGTAGGGTGACGATCCTTCTGGACGAGCGTCTAACCCGATTCTATACTTAGCCAAGTCGGAGAGACCGAGAGGTTTTCTGGGTCCAATTCAAAGTTTACCGTCAAGAGAATATGGAAAGATGGAGAGCCGTGACAGGAGCAACCTTGAAATTTATCGTTTCGCTCAAGAGTGGTCAAGGAAGAGGACTTTGAGCAGGTTCTTGAATTTAGGGAATGAAGGGATCGTTCTGATGGGGGGGGGGGGGTGGAGTTCCAGATTTTAGGGGCGTTACCAGCGAAAGATTTGGCTGCGGGTTTTTGCTTGCGAGTTTTCAGGGGGATGAGCAATAGAGTGTTGGATCTCCTAAGGTTCCTGGACTGGCCAGCTCCTTTGAGTTTAGTGGCTAAGTATTCCGGTTTGCCAGTGTGTAGGGCTTTATGCGTGAGGTAAACTGTTCTAAAGCTGGTTCGAAGATCCGCTGGAAGCCATTTAAGTTCCCAGAGTGCAGGAGAGATGTGGTCGAATTTCTTAGTTCCTGTAACCATTCTTGCTGCAGCATTGAAGCTTGTTTTTAGGGGTGCTGGGTGAGATTTTGCTGTTCCGGTCAGAGCTGCGATCCCATAGTCGATTCTGGAGAGTACCAATGCTTTGGTGGCTTGTTGGAGATCTTTAGGAGGAAGGAAGTGTTTTATTTTATATAGTAGTTTCAGGTTGAGAAAGGCACTTTGGCGGATCTCAAAATGTGTTTTTTCAAGTTCAGTTTAGGGTCTAGGGTAAAACCTTACTGAGTCTGCTGGGGTGAGGGTACCATTGAGGACATCGATGGCTTTCAGCCATTCTTCAATTTGGGGGTTTTCGTCTGTTGGAGATGAGGAGTACTTCAGTTTTCTCTTGGTTGAGTTTCAGGTGGTTGATTGTGAGCCAGTGTTGCACATCCCTGAGCATGGTATTTAATCTTCGGATGTCGTTGACGGAGGTGGTTTACAGATAAAGTTGCGTATCATCTGTAAATAGGTTGAAAGGTATGTTGGAGTTCCTGAGCAGTGTGGTGAGTTGTTCCATTTAGATATTGAAAAGCTGGGGGGAGAGCACTGACCCTTGGGGGACACCTCCATTAACTGGCTGGAGGTCGGACTCAAAGTTTTAGATTTTTATTCTTTGTGAGCGGTTGTGAAGGACGGAGAACCAGTGGAGGACTGTCTCTTCAAGACCGGCTCTTTCTTGGAGGACCTTAAGGAGCAGAGAGTGATCGACTGTATCGAACGCGGCCGATAAGTCTAGGAGGATGAGAAGGCAGCATTGATCCGAATCCAGTGACTTGTGGAGATTGTCTAGGACATTGATGATTGCTGTTTCTGTGCTGCAGCCTTTTCTGAAGCCAGATTGATGGGAATCTAGGAGATTGATGTTATCCAGGTGATGAGTCAGCTGAGGGAGTACACATCTTTCCAGGATTTTGGACAGAAGGGGTAAGTTCGATACAGGTCTAAAGTTGTTCATATCTTCTGTGTCCAGTCCTGGTTTTTTCAGTAGAGGTGTGACTTGGCCAACTTTGGGACAGTCTGGTACAATTCCAGAGCTCAGAGAGCTGTTAATGATTTTGCGGCAATTCGGGGCTAGGGTGTGCTTCAGGTCCTTGACCATACGTGGGGGCAGTTGGTCTTGAGCATGGGAAGACGGGTTAGCCGTGGAGATTAGATAGACTATTTACGCTTCCTGAATAGGGATGAAGGAGGACCATTGTTTTGAAGAGTTCACGGCTGCACCATCCTTAGTTTCATACGCCTTGCTCTCTGTGGCGGGGGGGAGATCCACGCCAAGTGAGAGGTCAATCTTGTCGATTTTGTCATTGAAGAAGACGGCGAAGTTGTCGCATTGTTCTTTGGATGCCAGTATTGAGGAAGTCGAAGGCTTGGATGTTTGATTCCTGATGATATTGAAGAGTTCTTTAGGACGGTTTTTTGTGGTGTTTAGCACGGAACAGAAGAAACCTGACTTTTTGTTCTTAATGTGCTTTTTGTAATTCCTGCAGGCTTCATTAAGTTGGTCGCGATGGAGGGAGGAGGAATTGTTCCTCCAGGTTCTTTCTAAGGCTCTGAGCTGCCTTCTTTCTTCATTAATGTCAGTGGAGAATCATGATCTGGAAGGGATGGTCTTGTTTTTTTTTTGTTTCAGGGGGGCAGGGTGAGCGTCAAATTGATGTTGTAGAGGGAGGTGAGTTCAGTAGTTGAGAGGTGATCAGTCGTGCTGGGAAGGAGCGAGCTACTTCGTTCTTCAGGGTCAGACCGGGGGATCTGAGCTGTGTTCCTGACCCATTTGGGGGGGACCTGAGTAGGGGGTTGAGTTTGGACCATTTGGTCGATGTGAAAGAGAATGATGTGGAGGTCTGACCAGTCGACGGGAATGATGTGGTCAATGGAGATTGCTTTGTTTTCGAAAATGATTGCATCCAGGGTTGCTCCTCTATGGTGTGTTTCTTCTGAGCAGTGTTGGGTTAGATTGTTTTCCAGCAGGAGGCTATTTAAGGATTGAATGAGCGGGTTTTGACTTTCATTCCATCTGCGATTGAGGTCGCCAAGAATTATGTTGTTAGAGTTGCTTAGTGCACAGTGGGCAATCAGGTCGGAAAGGTATTCCCCCAAATCCTTGGAGTTGCCTGGTGGGTGGTATAGGAGGTGTCAGAGTAATGGTCTTTTGGCTTCTGTCTTGATGTTGACTGAGAGGCATTCAAAGGAGCTGTACTCGCAAGAGGTCATTTCCGTGATGGAGATGTTACTCTTGTGAATAATTGCTATGCCCCCGCCCTTATGAGCTTGTCTATCTTTGTTGATCAAATTGAATCCGGGAGGTATCAACATGTCCATAATAGGGTAGGAGAGATTGTTTACCCAGGTCTCCGTGATGAAGGCTATGTCTAAGTCATGGGTGAGGATGGCTTCTGCTAGTTCTGATGCATGCTTATGGGCCGATCTACAGTTTATGAGCATGCATTGGATGGGAGGACCTTCTTCGTTCTTGATCTTTGAGGGTTGGGCTCTGGGTAGGGAGGTTAGGTGAGCTGGGGCTCTTGGGGCTCTTGGCAGGGGATATTCCCTTCTGACTCCCGTGATTACTTGGATCTTAGCTTTGGGGGAGGAGTTCCAAGGTGGATCATAGGTTGAGACGGGAAGTAAGGATTTGGTGGAGGAGTTCCCTTGTGGGACATCGGATGCGGCTAGAAGTGTCGCCTCCTGGGAGGAGACTGATAGTTTTGCCCTTCTGGGTCTGTCTGAATGGGTCTCATTCCCCGAAATGTTGGTCAAGGGTCGAGAACTGAGGGGGGTATGTTGTCCCCATGGGGGTGTTATCTTACTCCTTCTTGGCTGGGAGGTGATTGGCGGGGTGGCAGAGTGTTGAGTGGGTTTTCGGATTGTGGCCAGGGTGGAAAGGGGTTCGTTCAAGCCTCGTGTTAAGATTTCGAGCTGGGATTCCAGTAGGTTGAGGTGATGCGTTAAGTTATCCGAGGGTGGAGGGAGAGAGGCGGGGGTATCAATACCTGGAGAGGGGAGGAGTGGGGTCCGGTCAGGATGGTTAATGGGGGAGGGGCTGCCCAGATTGTTTCTGGGGGGGCTCCTGGGTAGGGGGAGTATAGGCTCGGGCTGAGGGTCTCGTCTCAGTTGGACCGAGGGTGGGGGGTTGTGAGGAGGCTGAGCTTGTGGGTAGCTCACCTCTCTGGATGGCGGGTCGGGGTGGGAGGGGCGGCAGAGATGGATGGTGCACCTGCTCCGTTCAGCAGTGACCCACATACCTCAGGCCTGTGATGTTCATAGCAGTTTCCCTCACGGATGAGGATTTTTAAACAACTTTGTGCCCAAAAGGGAAAGTCTAATTACGTCAGTCAAAATGTAGAAAATAAAACGGTCCTGAAAGATCTCTCAGACTTGGCTGCAGTGCATGCCAAGAGATTGTTATACTGCTACCAAGTGTGTCCGTGTTTTCAACCACCATGCAAAAGAGCGTGCCCCCTCATGGGTCACTTGCCTGAAGCCGCAACTCTTTTGCAGGTTCTCGGCTGCATCGTCCTTCTCGCCTTTCCCCGGGTACCTGAAGATATCGTCGGTTCATAGGAATCGCTTCTCCTAGCCTCCACCTGATGCATCTGACCCTGGGGTCCTAGCCACGCTGGCCACGGTCTCTAACTCAGCTACTTCCGGTTGCTCTTCTCCATGTCCCTGTCCAACTCGTTCCTCATCTACGTCCTCACATCACAATGGTACCTCAGTCTTCCTTCCGGATCACATACATCCTGCCCTTGTTCCGCAAGCCCCAGAGCCTGCTGCAATAGAGGAGGGGGCGCATTTCCTCAGTGCCCCTGGGGGTCCCACCCAGTGTCAGCCATGCCCGACCTGTCACAGCAACCTAAAAAGGAAGCAATGTCTGCAGGCACCGGAGAGCTGGAACCTGCTGCCTTCAAAATGAGGAGATAGCTACCAACATTGGATTCGCTAGTGTACCTGGGCCGACGGTTTCTGATTGGGTTGCAAACTCTCTACCATAAAGAAGCGATGAACTGCCATTGAAACACGATGGCTGCTAATGAGCTCAGCCTGGACAGACCTTATCAGAAGGCTCTGGAATTAGTGCACCATTCTAGGGAGCATACACTACTGAGGCGGTGGTGTCAAGCTTGAAGTGGGGCAGCACCAATATGAGTGAGGCTGCACAGAACACTCAGACTATATTGCTGCTGGCCTGATGCATACACTGCTGAAGTGAGAAATCCATTCCAGAGCAGTCTGTTCCTTATGACTTTTTGCAGGAAGATGAATGTTAGGAAACAAAACATTTTGCAAGCCTCCTTAGCCAAGGAGGGGTAACTTATGGTAGAACATAGGCAGGATCCTTAACTTTGAATTGATGGGCTTCACTCAGGCCAGCTACTTCCGGCCTCTGCTTCTGCCCTTTCAATTGCAACTCAGTGCTTTCCACCACCAACCACTTTCTTCAGACCCATTCAATAGATAAATAGATAAACAGAAACACCTAGCTTGCTGTCCCCTGCCCCGGTGTCCATCCTGCACTGTGGCAGCTCAACGAGGAGGGAGTTTCTTGGTGCTGTTCAGAATGCTTCCACTCAGCTTCTCTTCTTACTCCTGTGTGGCTTCTCTTACAACTAGCGACGACCTATAACTACTATTCTAAATCTAAACTCTAGGGGCCTTATTTATGAAGACCTTGCACTGCCGGTGGGTCACTTTTTCCCATGTTAAAAGTGACGCACCGGCGGCGCAAGTGCTTCATAAATAAGGCCCTAGATGTGAGCATAGGCCAGTGGATAACTGGGAAGCCAACGCCACCATCTTCTGGTGTCTCCTCACCCACCATGTTTGCTGTGTTTTAAAGATGGTCTGCCTGTTTTAAAATACATGGAGGCTTCAATGTCAATGCCTAAGATGTAATGCAGCATGTTAAAAAATAGAAGAACCATCCCTATTCACTATTATGCAACCACTGCCAAACAAATGCCAATGGTGAGCCTTCACAAGGAGGCAGTATTCCATACATCATGTATTGGCACTTTCACCTGGCGGGTGTGTGGGTTGTTCCAAAATTTGAATGACAGTCCATTGCCCCTCCCTCTGCATTTATTTTGTGTTGATGCCATTATCTCCTCAACCGTGAACATTCTCTCTAGACCAACCGAAGTATATTCAGTGAGCCGTTGCGCCATTCTGTCTATATTATATTCTGTTGATGACAATTGTTGTAAAACCTGTTTCTATTTGGACCTAAAAAAGGGCACTATATGGAGGGGCTGATGACATTGTAACAGCACCGTCCTGAACAGTTTCTTCTTGTGAAATTCGTGCCAATTATCTAAAACATTTTCATCACGTGTGTGTCATTTTTGCAGTAAACATGCCATCCGTAGTGTCAGTGTAGGACTTCAACCTGCAATTAAAATGTATATAAAGCTATATAAATAATAATAAAAAACATTGCTATTACAGCAGGTTTTTTAAATACCTTGAACTTCACATAGCTATAATAATGTACGATCAAATCTGATTTAAGGCGGTTTATTATTTAACATAAAACAGTAGGAAATGATTGAAACTAATGGACGCTTTTTCCAATTCCCATTGGATTGCAAGGTATTGCTTGGTTGTCCTCCAGCGATAAAGTAACATTTAATATTCATTGGGGTGGGTGAAATTGCCATTTTTCCCATTCGCAGCTTCGGTTGCCCTTCAGAGCTAACTAAAGTAACATTTAATGTAAATCTGGGGAGGGTGATTTTGCAGGTTTCCCCATTATTAACACTGGTAATTTTCATGAAAATTAGACATATGGCTCTAAATGCGCTTAAGTGGTCTTCTGGATGAAAATTGTATGTAAGATATGCTCCTGCTTGCGAAAACCACATAAAATAACTGCTCGTTGTATTTCCCATAAGTTTCTACAGTAACATGGTGAACTTGGTTAGATCAGAGCATGTGGCCATAGCACACGTCCAGTTTCACGGTACCTCTGACGCATTTTCTGCTCTAACCAGCTTCCCATGGATGAAAGGTAAGTGAAAAAGTGTATGCTGGAAGACACAGTAAAATTACATTCAACAGGTAACATTCAGTAAGCAGGATTTATGCGATCATACACTCCTTTATCATCATACAAAAGTAATCTGCGACTAAGGAACTTTTTCCTAGCATTTCCATATAAATGCCACAGGGAGGCAGCATTGGATAAGTAATAAAATATGTTCCACCACACAAAAAAAGGATGGTTGTTTGCGAGAAAAACAGTAAAAGTTGGCTCCCCCTGTGGCATCCTTAGTTAGGGAATTGGAGTGGGTCAGACTGGAATATCGTAATGGGACTGACAGTACAGCCCGCCAACATTATTTACCAACCCAACGTGGGATGTATGATGTCAGCAACAGGCTGGTGGACTGCTTGCTTTGTTTATACAGGCCGGGGAAAAGATTCTTCAGGCGACAGATTGGGCACAAGAGTTCCCAGCCTGCAACCACACATCGGGCAAGATGGTGCAGAGTAACCAGTCCAAAGCAAGAGCAAATTGCCACTTTATTAGGACATTTCGAACAATACCACTGGGTCTGGGCTCCCAACGACACAGCTTGCCACAAGCTAATAATGAACAATATAATTGCCTATGTCGCTATTTCTGATAAAGACAATGTTTTGTCAAAACATCCGGGTGAGACAGTATGTTTTGTTGATTGAATCTTTATTCTTTATATTCTTTTTTAAATTTTAGTTGATCATTTCTATTTTGGGTGATTTAACTTATTTGTACAAATTTTTAAAATCTGATGTACACAACAAAAGTTGATTTGTATCAAAATCCACAACAAGTATTTACAAATAATTACATTTGTGTGACCATTCAAACACATTCATTCGTGACTCAAACAATTACACACAACCACAACAAAACAAATAATGAACAAAATGTTGGAATTGCAATATTCACAACCACAAGCCTAATATTTTTCGCACCAATATATATATACAATTTATATTTCTCTTAATTTTAACTTATTAAATTTGGCTTGAAAATTAAACAGGTCTACGCGTTTCGAACTCTCATAATTTTGGAGTTCTCATCAGGACCAATATCTGAAATGAAAGAACAAAGGTTGTTTTAATTTTTAAATTTTTAAATTTTTGGATGGCTGCTGTTATGCTGCCTAACCCCTAAACTACAAGTCTCCTCACCTGCCTCGTGCTCATCAGAGCATGGTTGGAGTATTCTTGGGATTACGTCTGCAAAACATGCAGGAAACCAAAATCAGAAAACGGATCACACTATTGAACACTAATTCAACACCACATTTTTCAACATTCATGCCCACTTACTTGTGAGTATCTCTAATCGGTTATATATGTGCCTGGCTCACCATTTCTAGAGGAAAAGGGGGGAATGGCAAGGTTTTATTACTGTGTTGGTGCTCTGGGGTAAAGTTTTTAACTGTGCGTAAGGGGCTTGCTAGCGCTTACCTCTAAAGGCGGGTCAGGCGCATTGTATCGCATGTGCTCAATTATTTCGAGTTGTGCTCTGTGAACAAACAGGGAGGTGTATATTAGATCAGAGCCTGTATTAGACTTTACCATAACAGTCTGTGAGTTGTTCATAGAGGCGTGTGCTGGCGCTTACCTCTGAGGGCGGATCGTTAAATCCCCTGTTCTCCTTTTCTCTCTCGTTGCGTTCTGTAGACAAACGGGGAGGTCTGGGTTAAATCGGTGCCTATTTTAGAATGTCCGTACAGGTCTACGAATTATATGGCCGTTGCGTTTCTGTTTAGAGCAAGAGCACTCTTCTTACTTGTGTCGAGCGGTGTCCTCGTCTCTCGGCGTCCGAATGCTAGGTTAGTTGCATTCACTTCCTGGTCCGCATAGGATCATGGGAAGTGTGGTTCTGGCGATATTTGTAGTCCACGAACCATTTTTAAAGGGATTCTTTCAACTTTAAAAAGTGAAGTGTTGAGGATTCCCCTCGTTGATAATAATTTGTTGCTCCCATTAATATTGATAATTGCCACGGACACTCGCCGCATGTTCCGTCCTCCGAGTCCTCTGCAATCATGGCACCTCGCAATCTAAACATTTTAATGTATATATCTCTCCTCTTGAAGGGGGAACTTCTCTTAATTACAATGAGTTGCTCTGCCAAGGCCGATGGTATGGCTCCCAATGCACTTGTGTTAAGTGGTGGATTTGTGTTGCTACCCCTGGCGCCAGTAGTGATATGAGCCAGTCATATAACACGGTGGTTCTAAATGCGAGGGGTTGAATGAATACAAGCTAGGTGGTCATGTTGTTTATAGTTTGAACATTTCTGACAGTTCGTTCAAACCTGTGAATGCCGTATTAAACTTAACTATGAGCATTGCTTCTCTCTTGGTAAGTTTGGCATCTAGATCTCCACCTCTTATATCATTGTCGACCTTTGAGATGACTGTCCAGGTCGGGTGACGCAGAAACTCTCACTGTCAATCCAAAACAACGTGGATACCCTAAAAAACTGCTCAAAAAATCAATGAAAAGAGCGTGGTGGACACATGATTTTTTGAGCAGTTTTTTAGGGTATCCACGTTGTTTTAGATTGACAGTGAGATTTTCTGCGTCACCCGCGTAGCTTGAGGGAAAACCTGCCCTATGGGCAGTACCTTCGCATTCGGCGCAATTGTACAGACAAGGAAGAATATTTTCGACACGCAGAAAATCTCACTGTCAATCTAAAACAACATGGATACCCTAAAAAACTGCTCAAAAAATCAATGAAAAGAGCGTGGTGGACACCCAGAGAATGTTTACTGGAGAGAAGATCTAAAAAGGAAATTGAGAGAATGGTATTTGTATCAACCTTTTGTCCTGATTCCAATGCTCTTAAAAAAGTGGTTAAGCAAAATTGGCATTTGTTGAAAAATTTGGATCCATCCTTCCATAGTGAACCACTGTTTGCGTTTAAAAAACCCCACAGTATTTCAAACTATCTAGTAAGGGCGGCTTTACCAGAAGTCAAAAATCCGGATTTACGTACTATGCTACGTTTACCTCCAGTCCAAGGTCACCATAAATGTGGCACGTGTTCCTGCTGTGATTCTACACAAAAAGGGAAAGTTTTCACATACAACCAAATGAATTGGAAACATGAAACTTTTTCCAACTGCAAAACTCGGTATGTAGTGTACGGAATTTTGTGTCCATGCAACTTACTGTATATTGGCAAAACCAACCAAGAGGTACGTGTGAGGATACAACAACACAGATCAAGAATAAAAAATAACGTCATCAGTGCACCACTGTTAAACCATTGGAAAGAAAAAAATCACAAAGATACTGACTTGACCTGGACAGTCATCTCAAAGGTCGACAATGATATAAGAGGTGGAGATCTAGATGCTAAACTTACCTTTTTAGATCTTCTCTCCAGTAAACATTCTCTGGGTGTCCACCACGCTCTTTTCATTGATTTTTTGAGCAGTTTTTTAGGGTATCCATGTTGTTTTAGATTGACAGTGAGATTTTCTGCGTGTCGAAAATATTCTTCCTTGTCTGTACAATTGCGCCGAATGCGAAGGTACTGCCCATAGGGCAGGTTTTCCCTCAAGCTACGCGGGTGACGCAGAAAATCTCACTGTCAATCTAAAACAACGTGGATACCCTAAAAAACTGCTCAAAAAATCATGTGTCCACCACGCTCTTTTCATTGATTTTTTGAGCAGTTTTTTAGGGTATCCACGTTGTTTTAGATTGACAGTGAGATTTTCTGCGTCACCCGACCTGGACAGTCATCTCAAAGGTCGACAATGATATAAGAGGTGGAGATCTAGATGCCAAACTTACCAAGAGAGAAGCAATGCTCATAGTTAAGTTTAATACGGCATTCACAGGTTTGAACGAACTGTCAGAAATGTTCAAACTATAAACAACATGACCACCTAGCTTGTATTCATTCAACCCCTCGCATTCAGAACCACCGTGTTATATGACTGGCTCATATCACTACTGGCGCCAGGGGTAGCAACACAAATCCACCACTTAACACAAGTGCATTGGGAGCCATACCATCGGCCTTGGCAGAGCAACTCATTGTAATTAAGAGAAGTTCCCCCTTCAAGAGGAGAGATATATACATTAAAATGTTTAGATTGCGAGGTGCCATGATTGCAGAGTACTCGGAGGACGGAACATGCGGCGAGTGTCCGTGGCAATTATCAATATTAATGGGAGCAACAAATTATTATCAACGAGGGGAATCCTCAACACTTCACTTTTTAAAGTTGAAAGAATCCCTTTAAAAATGGTTCGTGGACTACAAATATCGCCAGAACCACACTTCCCATGATCCTATGCGGACCAGGAAGTGAATACAACTAACCTAGCATTCGGCGCCGAGAGACGAGGACACCGCTCGACACAAGTAAGAAGAGTGCTCTTGCTCTAAACAGAAACGCAACGGCCATATAATTCGTAGACCTGTACGGACATTCTAAAATAGGCACCGATTTAACCCAGACCTCCCCGTTTGTCTACAGAACGCAACGAGAGAGAAAAGGAGAACAGGGGATTTAACGATCCGCCCTCAGAGGTAAGCGCCAGCACACGCCTCTATGAACAACTCGCAAACTGTTATGGAAAAGTCTAATACAGGCTCTGATCTAATATACACCTCCCTGTTTGTTCACAGAGCACAACTCGAAATAATTGAGCACATGCGATACAATGCGCCTGACCCGCCTTTAGAGGTAAGCGCTAGCAAGCCCCTTACGCACAGTTAAAAACTTTACCCCAGAGCACCAACACAGTAATAAAACCTTGCCATTCCCCCCTTTTCTTCTAGAAATGGTGAGCCAGGCACATATATAACCGATTAGAGATACTCACAAGTAAGTGGGCATGAATGTTGACAAATGTGGTGTTGAATTAGTGTTCAATAGTGTGATCCGTTTTCTGATTTTGGTTGCCTGCATGTTTTGCAGACGTAATCCCAAGAATACTCCAACCATGCTCTGATGAGCACGAGGCAGGTGAGGAGACTTGCAGTTTAGGGGTTAGGCAGCATACCAGCAGCCATCCAAAAATTTAAAAATTTAAAAATTAAAACAACCTTTGTTCTTTCATTTCAGATATTGGTCCTGATGAGAACTCCAAAATTATGAGAGTTCGAAACGCGTAGACCTGTTTAATTTTCAAGCCAAATTTAATAAGTTAAAAGTAAGAGAAATATAAATTGTATATATATATTGGTGCGAAAAATATTAGGCTTGTGGTTGTGAATATTGCAATTCCAATATTTTGTGCATTATTTGTTTTGTTGTGGTTGTGTGTAATTGTTTGAGTCACGAATGAATGTGTTTTGAATGGTCACACAAATGTAATTGTTTGTAAATACTTGTTGTGGATTTTGATACAAATCAACTTTTGTTGTGTACATCAGATTTTAAAAATTAGTACAAATAAGTTAAATCACCCAAAATAGAAGTGATCAACTAAAATTTAAAAAAGAATATAAAGAATAAAGATTCAATCAACAAAACATACTGTCTCACCCGGATGTTTTGACAAAACATTGTCTTTATCAGAAATAGCGACATAGGCAATTATATTGTTCATTATTACTTTATTAGGACAGGCACGCAGATTGGAAATGTATTAACATTATAACAATTGATCAAAACCTCACCAATAGTCTTTTTTCCTGACCCTTGCACCCTTAAACCTCCCCCTAACAAGAACAGTCTCCAAGCCATCATTCAAACATTCATTCCTCACCATCCTTCCATTCGCTGCCCCTGCTGCCCTTCACACGTGAGCCATCTATTACTCCTCTGTATTCCCTCCGCCATGATGTCCCTGCAAGACCCCCAGCCCTCTCGGCCTGTTGCGAGCTCTCGCAATCTACTACCATGGGAGGCCAAGAGGAGTGACCATCGCTCTGGAGAACAGCCAATTTGAAAACGAGTCTGCCATTGAGTTAGGAGGAGGTGTTCCAGCGATACAAAGAACAATTTAAACACCAACAGTCCATAAAGTCCAGGGACCTTTTTTTTGTTGGAGCCCCAGCGAACCAAGTAAGTGTGGAGGGAAGAGGGAGGGCAGCTCTTTTCGCGCTCTTGTGAGTGAAAGCAATGTTGAAGCTGGAGGGATCATTAGAAATGGGAATACGAGATATGGTAATCCGCTACAGGGCTCTCAAAAGACATGGGTATTTATCGTCAGTCAAGGGGTGATAGAGCTACTCCCTCTTAGGACCAATCAGGCCCACACAACGGTAGACGGTCGATCATCCGTTGTGCCACACAGGTGCTTTCAGATGTAAGAAGCTATCTTCCTTCAGAAGAGCGTTAGCGGATTTCCAGACCGCATGCATTTCTAGCAACATGGGGTTGCACGGGTCGTATGATGTCTGTGGTCCACGTAGAGGCCCACAGGCCGGGGTGTCATCAAGAAGGCTCAGTTCAATCTTGATCCACAAGGAAATGTTTGCTGTGTGATAGAAGGTGGTACGCCATCTGAGATAGATGTTGGGCCATATAAAAGGACTGAAAGTGGGGAACTCTGAGTCCTCCAGAGGACGTGGTGACATAGAGCTTGGCAGGAGCAAGTCTCGGGACAGACAGCCTCAAGCATATTATGGACCATAGAGTCAATCTGCAGGAGAAGTCCAGCTGGTACGTCGAAAGGAAGCATTTCAAACAGATAATTGTATCTTGGGCCGACACCATTTCTAACTGCCTGGACTCTGCCCCAGAGAGACAGCCGGAGGGCTGACCACTAGGAAAAGTCCAGTTTCTTCTAGTCCAGTAGCAGGCAGAAATTATTCTGCACAACTGCACGAAAGTCCTGTGTAGGAAAATGCTTAGGTATCGGAGTCCGTTGTGGAGCCAGATCTCTGGAAGTTGAGCCACAGAGTGTTCTGAGGTCTACGGGGGTCAATGGCATGGCCTCCATCTTGGCCTAGTTGAACTTAAAGCTGGAAAAGTGGGCAAAGGAGTCTACAAAATCTATAAGAGCTGGAATTGACTCTCCCAAATTGGCCAATGCCAAGAGTACATAATCTGCATTTTGCAGGAGTTTTAATTCTCCTGCTCTTGTCTGGATCACCAAAATGTGCGTGAAGATCTAAAGGCCACTGCCAGGGGATCCAGTGCTAGAAGGAAGAGGAACAGTGACAGTGGGCATCTCTGCCTGGTGCCTAGGTGGTGGAGACCGGGTCAGAAAGGATGCTGTTACAGTTGATCTTTGCCACAGGGGATTGATACAGACAACAAACCATTTTTATAAACTTGGGCCAATTCTGAATTTAGCCATAGTGCGGATGAGGTAGGGCCATTCGACCTGGTCAAAGGCCTTCCCTGCATCAAGGGAGAGCAGCAGATTCTCCTCCCGGGCTGACTTGGTTGACCATATTACACGTACCATCATACGCAGGTGATGGATATGGGACAAAACCCACCTGATTGTCATATATCAGTAATGTGATCACCCATCCCAAATTGGTGGCCAAGACCTTGGCCAATATTCTCACATCACAATTAAGAAGTGAAATGAGGTGGCCATTTATGCAATGGAGGTGGTCTTTCCCGGATTTGGAATGAGGAAGATAAGGGCTCTATTGAATTTAGGATGAAGCAAGCCCACAGACGTAGCTTCCTAAAACATGGCTGTAAGGGGGGAGACGGTCAGGCCACAAGTAGCCCTGTAGAATTCCAGGGGGAAACCATCCTCCTTGGTTGCTTCGGCTTTGTTCAAGTATATGATGGATAGCCTATGCAGCTTCCTCCTGTGATATGGGCGAGTCCAGGGCCTCCCAGTCACTCTCACGGAGGACAGGAAGTCGTAGAGTCTACATGAAAGCCTGTTCCCATGTGGTATCAGCCGAACAGTCTGTTGTGTAAAGTGCCTTATAAAAAATAGGAAATTCCTGCAGGATCTCCAGCAGATGAGTAAAGAGAGTGCCAACATCCGACCAGAGGATTGCGACCACCTGCTGCCCCTCCTGCTGTCTCAATTGCATTGCTAATAGGCACCCTGATTTCTCACCATGTTTGTAGATGGTCTGTCATATGCGGGACAGTGTATTTTCCACTGTCAAAGTGTACATGCTATTGAGTTCAAGCCTGTTTGTCATGAGGGTTTGCAGACCCGAGCGAGTGGGGCAGGCTCAGTACTCCTCCAGAAGGGTTTGAGTGTCCTTTTCCAATGTAGTCCTCTTAGCAGTAGCTTCGGAGCGTGCTATACCAGCTTCCCTTGTTAACATGCCATTCAGGCACACCTTCCCTGCCAACCAGAGGAGCTGTTTAGGAATGCCTATCAGCACAATACGCTTGAGTTAGTCCTGGAGTAAAGTCTGTAACCGTCACTTATCCGCTGACAATATGAGCTGCAGGATATTCAAGCACCAGGTGCGGGACACAGGCAGCATCGACTGTAGATTCAAAGTGAGGACAACGAGGGCTTGATCTGAAACAACACTAACATCAATATGGCACATGAGGTTAGTGATAAGGCTGCAGGTGTCATCAAATAAAAGTCTAGCCACAATTCTGAACCGTGGGCTGGAGAAAGGTAAATATAGGGCCTAATTTAGATCTCGGCGGATTGGTTACAGCAACAGAACGGTGACCGCATCAGAATGGTCAACCAACATATAAATCCCATTATATTCTAAGGGATTTATATTCTGGCAGACGGAATACTCGTCACGTAGTGAGTGAGTAACCTGTCCGCCGCGATCTAAATCAGGCCCACAGTCTCGGTCTGTGGGATGGAAGAGGCGCCACACCTCATGTAAGGAGTGGTAATCCATTACATCATGGAGCATGGCCTGGTCATTGTCATGTTGCCGGTCAGGCATCCCTGACTTATCCAGGAGAGAATCCAGAAACAAATTCTGGTTACCTGCAATGATGCATTTAAGATTCATGCGGACTTTGACTCCCATAAACTCATGGGAGTCAAAGTCCACAAGAATGTTATGAAGATTAGACAGCCAAGGGTGCTTCACCTTCTACAGGGACATATACGGAGCCGACAATTGGATTTGGTCCACAATTTTGATTCTTGCAAAAATGTAGCGACGCGGTCATCTGACCATGATTTCAGGACTTGAACTGGGAGCTTTTTGTGGAACTGGAGTGCAACTCCATTTTTCTTGGGGAAGGGGACCTGTCAGTGCAAGTTGCAGGCAGGTCCTTATTGGATGCTGTGGCGAAGAGGACTGTGCCCACCCAGTCACATCTAAGTCCATCAAAGCACATGGGATGAACCTTACCTCATATGCGGATGACACTCAGCTGGTCCTGGCTGTCAGAGACGATGGGGACAGAGTAGCGGAGAATTTTAGGGCAGGTATGTTGGCTATCGGACAGTGGATGTAGGCAAACTGCTTAAAATTGAATTCCGATAAAACCGAGGTGGTCACTTTCGGCCAACTCAGCCCCACCTGGTCCCAGGTATGGTGGCCGTCATCTTTTGGAACCTTGCCGAAACCCTCTATGAAGGTGAGAAATTTGGGCGTCATGTTTGATGATAATCTGAACTTCATGACACATGCCAACCAAATAGCTGCAACAGCATTTTATAAATTACGCTTGGTAAAGAAAGTTCTGCCTTTCCTCCCTAAAAATGTAGGCAAGACGTTAGTCAGCGCTCTTGTTCTGTCAGCATTGGACTATTGCAATGGCCTGTTCGCTAATACTCAAATTAGAGTTATCAAGAAAATGCAGACAGTTCAGAACGCTGCAGCAAGACTGCTTGCTAACGTTCCCAAATTTGAACCAATAACTGAAGTCTTGAGAAGCTATCATTGGCTGCCCATCAGAAATCGAATTAAATTCAAAACCTTGTGTATTGTCTACAAATCCCTACATCACCAAGCACCTCAATTTCTGAGAAATCATCTGGTTCCATACGTTCCTTCTCGCCCACTCCGTTCAGCTAAACAGAATGATCTGATTGTTCCACGGACCAAGCGAGTCAACTGGGGAGACAGACGTTTCCTGGTTGCGGCTCCAAGACTATGGAACACACTCCCTCAATCCATCAGATCCAGTCCTAACCTTCTTGTTTTCAGAAAGAAATTGAAAACATGGCTGTTTAACCTTTAGTCCCCGCTTCTTATCTCAGGAGATTGTTGACATTACAGCGCCGAGACGCCTGCGGGCATTTGTTCGCGCTTTAGAAATGTTAAAAATAAATAAATAAATAAATAAGTCAATAATCTGCCATAAGATGCATATCCAGCATAAAGACAATAGCCAGATGTTTAGAACCTAAGAAGAACAGAGTATTTTTATGTTTGGTTAAATAGCTCATGACATTCACATTTAGCGACCAAAGATATAGGTGAGCAACACTATGATGAGGCACAGGGAAATAAACAGTAGAAGGCAAAGAATGAATGAGTACAAAAAGAAAGGTCAACCTGACTTTTGGTAGAGGTGCTAGGTCACCACAAGTGGGAAAGAAGGGGATGGGGGGGGCAAGATAACCTTCAGTATCGATGCAGATATGGGTAAGTGTCATGGGTTGTGAGGGGACCTGGATTTATCGCTATCATGGCAACGATACAACCAAGAATCTATGTCCAAGTCTCTGGCCCTGGTAGCCACCTCCTTCTGCGATACCTATGATCAAAGAGAAAGAAATGAAATTGGTGTTGTTGGGTGTCCATATCCTCCATCCAAATATCCAATTTCCGGAATTCCTGGACCTTACCACTAACTGTCACCAACGTGAGGGCCGGCTCCAGCAGACCAAATCATAGGTTCAGTTTCTGGAGCATCGGCCGCAGGGCCAAAGATCCTTCTGTAAAATGTGAGTCTCGTAGGAGAAGCCAGTTGAGAAAATGATCTGTTTGCCATTGCAAGAATATGAGCCATGTGTGCAGGTTTCTGAAAGGACCACCCACACCTGTTGATGGTGGAGAAAACAGGCTATAATCAGGCGTGCCCCAGGTGGGAAGAGGTGTAATAAGAAGCAGTTCAATGAGCCTGTTCAAACTCTAGCTGGAAGTCCATTAGCTGCGGGACGAAAGAATGGAGGAAGAGGGGGACACCCTGCGGATCAGCCAAATCAGGGACTCCAAAAATACAAACATTATTGTTACAACTGTGATCCTCCAGGTCCGTCAGCTTCTTCTGGGTGTTCAGAGGTCGTGGTTCCAGGTCATGGTCTCTGCCACCTGTAGGTCAAGGTCATCAACCTTATGTTCTGTAGTATCTATGCAGTGTAACAATTGTGTCAAATTACCTTACAAGAGTTTGTGTTTGACATTTGTTTCCATAATGGCAGAGTCAACCATGGCAATGGAGGCCTGTATAGCTTTCAAGGTGCTCATGATAGACTCTAGGGAAACGTCCAATAGGATCGGAGAAGATTTGGGGGCCTGAGTAGCCTCCCCGAATGTCAATTGACATGCTGCTTTTCAAGAATCCATGAGTGACCTGAGATGGTGGGAGGCGAAAGAAGTGCTAGAATGCCAAAGCTCACTGGTATCCTCACCAGGATGCTTCACAGCTGGACTCCCGGGTGGTGGAAGTGCAGGAAAACCCCAGGAGGAAGCCTTCTGAAAACAGGAAAAAATGCTGAGAATATTGGCTTGGTAAGTCCAGAGAAGAGGGGACCTGAAAGAGACACCCAAGGGTCGGCTTGCCATTGCTAAGCACACTGACAGCACCAGCACCCATAATGGACTCCCAATCTGGGTTGTCGCAGGTAGCATCCAGAAGGCGGCTGGGCGCAGCAGGAGAAGGGGTCCCAAGGAACAGAAGGTGGTTCAAAGATCCCAGTAGCTCAAGGCAGTTGAGGCTCCAAAGGTGCCAGGCAGCAGCTTACCGGGAATCACACCCCGCAGCACCTGCACAGCAGGGTTCAGATGTAGATTCTATAAGAGGCAGCTTGCCAGGCAGAATCAGCATCACTGCAATGGAGGAGGTGAGAATGGAAGAGAAGTGCCCGGGGCTGTGCAGCCTATATGAAAGTCACCAAATGGGCTGCCCAGGGTCTTGGGCACACAGATACAGGCCAAGGTCCTTATCGCCTCCAGAGGTCTCACCCCATCACCGCAGAAGGAGGCAGAAAGACGATGGAAGACGCTTAGGAGTGGTGGTTAGTCAGATAGGAAATTCGGCAGCACCAGATTTGCTCCACCAAGGGCTAGATGACAGTCGGATATTGCGCCTGGTTGGCGGCTTGCCAAGAGGAGTCATTTGGCAGCACCAGCACCACCGGGGCCGTCAGACGGTGAGAGGCATAGGTAGGAGGGCATGGTCTGTCACTTTGCAGGAGTGCGATGCGGCTTAGGCCCTGTATGCCGCATAGATCCCTCCACATCCTGGAGGAGCCCTCAGGTGGCTGCGGAGATTAGGTGAGTGGGCAAACACACCAGAATTGGGAGGTAGGTAGGGACACCTTCCCCTGGGACAAGGTAGGTTGCCATCGGGACTGTGAATCTCTTGAGCTTCACATGGGAGCTGCCATCTTCGCTCGCGGCACAGCTCCGCTCCCCAAATGTCCCTTTCTGTTACATATTAAGCATACTTGCACGCATTCATCAACTCTTGGAGTAGATGATTTATTAACCCAAACATGTTGCCACTGAAAAGAGGTGGAGTCTATTCTGGTGCAAACTATTTATTGCACTGCACCAGAAACTGCACTGTACAGTAAATCATGTGTTCATTTCCCCAGTTAAATTCCGGCAGGTTGGATCGGCCGAAATTGATGAAAGGTGAGGTATTCACAGATACTGTAATTTCAACCCAAATTATAATTCCGACCCCTGCACAAGTAAGGGTTTCTGCAGGAATCAGAAAACACCGACCCACTCACAATCAGAGACGTGCTGTTTGAGGAAGGGATACAGAACACCATGCACAAGAGGTATTGCACAGACCTTCCTGGCGCCCTCCTTATCTCAATTTCTTTTCTACCCAACAGTATAAGTCTCCAACTCTCCGGCTCTGTTTCCTTCCTTACTTACTTGCTTAATGCACCCCCCACCACCACCCACCCTCCCTCATCAAGCTAAAATATTTATGGTCATATTATCAACCATTTTCTTATTGTAAACATTTTTTATTGGTTTTGTAGAAACGAAAACACAGATGGTGCTGGAAAGTTAAAGCTTGATATCAAAGCCACGGAATGTTCATTCAAAACAAGAACAAATTATTACATCGATTGAGGAGTTATCGTCTCTATAAAGAATGCACGTTTTAAATTTGACTTAGACCTAGTTATATTGGATATATTGTTTGTGGTGTTTTTATGTAGTATGTGACTCGTACCACCTCTTTACTCGATGCTACTTTTCAATTCCTTGTTTTAGTAACAAATTAAGCCGGTGAAACAACTGCCGTTTTTTTTTTTGCCCTTATCTTTACTTAGGTTTATTCTGGAAACATTCATCTTTGAGAAATATGTACGCTACACATTCACTATCTACCCAGTAGGAATTGTGGCTTTATTTGGAGTTTTGACCAGCAAAGACATCTCTCAGGGGCTAAGTACAACTGGAATACTAACAGGTAAGCTCTATTGCATAGCTTTATGCAAGTATGTTAAAGTGGTAAGAATTCACATCCAGAATATTTTTGCATTAGCTGCAATTTCTACCGCTTTACTCGTAAAATGTGTCATGCTAGAGGTGGTGTCTCTGCATTCTTTCACCTGCACCAGGTTATTTGGTGCCCCCTGTTTTATTGCTTTGTGGATGTCTGCTGAGCAACGGCGCCCCTGTTTTCTACTTTGCCTGCTCATATGCATCAAATTGCTGTGCCGGTCAGAAGCCATAGCCATTTCCCCACCAACCATTGGCAGGGATGATCTTGGAAAATAATCTGTTGTTAACATAGATCATTTGTGGGTGGAGCTGTGAGGGACACTTACAAAAGTCTGTGATTGCAGATGTATGGATTCACAAAGGAAGTCCACCCAGACTTGGTGTGAACCTGACTCCGAAATTGTGACACTAAAAGCCAATGACGGTCATCTAGGTCAAGACCAAATAATCGAGAGCTACCTTCTGGGAACATTCTTTCTGGAGCCCTGGACCTAGTGAGGCAAAAATCACTGGCAGAAATTAGCAGGAGAGCCAGAGAAGAGAATCCATGCAAGTGGTGTCCCTGGCACTGTCAGATGGCTGAGGAAGACGCACGATGGAAGCACGTTTGGGCAGATCTGGTGCCAGCTTGTAGTGTGAAGCTGGCCATTTTCCAAGTGCCAGCGGCTTGATTTGAACAGACTGGAGCTGTGTTCCGAGAAGACCCTCGGAGGGAGAAAGCTCTTTTCAGGACTGCTTTCTTATACCTGTCTTTTGTGTTATAAACAAGAGAAGAAACTTGGAGCGGCTTTTGGAAGAATTTAGGGGCATATTATCAACAACTAGTGATATTTATCGCTAAATGAGCTTAGCGATATTTTGTTTAATGCTGGGCATCACTGGATTTTATCACAGAGATAACATGCTATTAGCAACGTTTATCTCAAATGCGATAAAATATACGGCGATAGTGGCCCAATGCGTGAATATCGCTGGAAATCTAGCAATATTCAGGCATTAACGCCAATAGGGTCTTAACCTGAATATCCAACTCCCATTGGATATACAGGTTAAGAAGTGGTCTGAGCAGGCATTAGTTTTTGCCGATATTCGCGCTTTGCGCAAATTTTTTTATCGCTGTGCCTATGTTGATAATAGGTGATAGCGATGTTAGCGACTGCTTTCAGTCGCTAACAGGTTGGGTACACCCACTTTGCATGTCATTAGCGATAAGTATCGCTGACATGCAAAGCGGGCCCCAAACCGCTCGCTATCGCCTACAAACTGTCGCTAACTGCTGTTAGCGACAGCTTGCTAATAGGGCGATGAAATTATCGCCGCTATAGCGGGAAAAAGTCCCGCTAAAGCGGCGATAAGGCCCTTAATAATATGCCTCTTATGTGCTCTAGATATAGCATTTGAATTGGTGGGATTCTCATTGTGTCATAAGTTGGGTTGAAACACTCATTTTGACTCCTATCTCTTGTCATGACATTTATATTCACCTAGCTAATCTAGCTGTGATCGCCAACACGCTGTACATTGTGGATAAGAAGATATTACAAGATTGTGCGGAATGACTGTTGAGATGGAAGCATCTTTGGATGCGTTCTGCAGTTCACAGTGAATTAAAATTGCATTGACAAACTTGGGACCACCAATTTCCTGGAGCTGCGGTGGCCACTGGTGCAAAACCTCTTACTGAGCGCCCCCCCCCCCCCCTTCCTGAGTGAACCGAACCCAGGACAGCTCCAGCTTTTAGAAACTCCACTAAAGTTGGAAGGCTGCACCCTGCAACTGGCGAGCAACAGCAGCCACCTGGACTTTGCCACCCCACCGTGAGCAGTGAGATGAGCTTGAAGCCTTCCTCCATCCTCTCAGCAGAGGAAGGAAGCCGTCACATCCTGCACACTCCACTGTCCTTGAAAAACTCAGTAACTCCACCTTCCCAGAACTCAGACAATTGCTTTTTTCTCTAAAGCAGTTATTTCAAGAAGACAAAGACCTTGATGCTGTTTTTATTAACACTGAAGGATCAAGGTCAGAGCAGAAGCAGATCAGAACTATCAGAATTACATTTTGAGAGCTTTGTTTTCCTCAGTCCACTGTTAACTGCTGTTTGATTAAATCCATTGTTGAAGACTGATAAGTGATGGGATCCTTCAGTTTTTAGACAAATTGAGGACCGTACTACCCGTTCTAGACCTCCTTGCTGTATGGAGGTGGAGACGCAATTTCCTGTACCAAGTCGCTGCATTAAAATTGCTGCTGATTTCCATGGCATGGAATGCTTCATGGTATGGCCCCACTGGGGGCCCAGACTATCTGCCCCAGACCTCTTTGCTGTTTGGAAGTGGAGCAGTGCTTTAAATGGGCTGGTACTAATCGGTACGGAGTTCCGGCACTTTTTTATTTTGAGAGGGAGAGTACAGGCACTTCTCAAGAGAGATGTATTACTTTTAGTTACAGAGATTACTGGCACTTCTCAGAAACAAGCAGGTACTCTGGTACAGAGTCCCTGCACTTCTATTTTTCCATTTCAAGCAATGAAGTGGAGACATTATTTCCTGCACTGAGTGGGTGCATTAAAATCACTGAAGATTTCCACGTGCCAGAACATGCGCACGCCACCTCTCTTAGTTCTGGCATCTTTGTGATAAGCTATATACAACTGGCTTTGAAATATGAGTAAAAGGAAGAAAACCGTACACCCGAATAGTCCAAGAGGTAATTTGTCAAATTAAATTACCACTTTTCTAACAAGCTGGATGGGTGTTATACAAAGGGAGATATGTAACACAGAGTAAAGAACGGTAAATGTTCATGAAACGATTAGTGCGCGGGTCGGGGAGGCAAAGCTGGACCGGTGAGGGGCCAGCGACAAACCCCTACTGGGGGGAAGGACACTAAGTGGGCAGCCGGTAAGCCCGGGAAATCACCAGGTGCTGATTGGGCAGCGTGGTTTAAATGGCCCAATAGGCAGGGGGACCTCTGGGTGCACACAACGATTGAAGGGCGTGGGAGGCCCCATACCCATGACATGTACCCTCGCTGTGGAATCTCGCCACTGCCTCTTCCACAGAATATACCATTAAAACAGGTGGAGTCGGGAGGGGAAATCCCAAACCTGCTAAACCAAATCCATGTGTGTGCGATGATTCCTTTATAATTGGAACTTTTACTTACAGCATTTCGGGGTCTACTCCACTGCCAAAAAGAACAAGCATTTGCAATGCAATCGGTCTCGCATTTGTGAGAGTTTGAGCTATTGGCATTGTAAATGACAATGCCTTTTATTTATATGTTTTGAAAACCTGCAAGCAATCAGGTATAGAGATATACTATTGTGGGTATACAACGTTTACCACGCATTTTTTACCGCGCACTACACTTACAACGCAGGCATTACCACGCATACCATTACAACGCATTGCGCTGGGGGCGCTCTAGGATAGGGAATAAGTTTAATTTTATATCCAACACCTTCCCTAGTATCCACGGGGACTGGAGTTGGAATATAAAATTATACTTACCACTATCCAGCACCTCAAAGCGCTATGCGTTGTAACGGTATGCGTTGTAAATACCGCGTTGTAATGGTATGCGTGGTAATGGTATGCGTGGTAACGTCATACATCCACTATTGTGCACTGATTTAAGAGCTCTTAATCGCAAAGCTGTAGTAGATAGGTTTCCACTGCCCAATACAGATTAGGGGGCATATTACCAAGCAATAGCGATAATTATCGCTATTGCTTGGTTAGCGTGAAAAAGTTACCGCTGAGCTGCGGCGATTTTTACCGCAAATAAACCTTGGTATTACCAAGGTTTATCGCAAATGCGATAAAAATTGCCGCAATGCATGAATATCGCTGAAAAGTCAGCGATATTCATGCATTACCGAGCTAATGCTCTTAGCCATGTTATCCACCTCCCATTGGATAACATGGCTAAGAACTGCTCAGGGCAGGTGTTAGCTTTTGGAGATATTCGCGCTTAGCGCGAATATCTCCAAAAGTTGGTAATAGGAGATAGCGATGTTAGCAACTGTTTTCAGTCGCTAACATCTTGGCACGCCCACTTTGCATGTCATTAGTGATAAATATCACTTACATGCAAAGTGGGGCCCAAGAAGGTCGCTATCTCCTACTAGCTGTCGCTAACTGGTGTTAGCGACAGATAGGTGATAGGGAGATAATTTTATCTCTGCTTTCTTGGCTTTTAAAGCCAAAAAAGCGGAGATAAACCCCCTTGATAATATGCCCCTAGATTATTATGACACACGAGTTCTAAGTATTTCATGGCACCTGATCTAGCCTACGTATATCATCACATTGAACTAGATTGTGATTCACAGGAGCTAACGGCTTACATAACGAAGGTGAGAGCAGTTACATGTTAAAGGATGCCTTTTGGACTCATATCTGCTACCTCTGTTTTTCACAGGGTGATGCCAAAAGTGTTGCAGCGTTGCATGTTGTTCACTGCTATCAAGATGATCTCCTAATCTTTGGTGAAAGTAGGGAAGAGCATTATTTTAGGGTTTGTTCCATGCTACAGAGGCTAACTGAACACGGTCTAACTATGAGAAAAGACAAACACAAGTTTGGGGTCACTGAGATCTACTATCCTGGTCATCACATTTCTGGATCAGGAGCATCACCTAAGAAGGATCTGGTTGATGCGATCATTAATTTGAAAGAACCAACTAATAAAGAAGAGTTGCTTACTTTCTTGAGAATGGTGAAATGTATAATAATGTTATTAATGGGTATGCTGAGAGGTATGACTGATTAAGGAAACTGCTGAACAAGAAGGATGAATTTCAGTGGACTTAACAGTCTATAGAAGAGTTTGTTGCCATTAAGGATGAGCTTAAGACTGTCCCTAATTTACTAGCGTCCATTCCTGGTAATGAGATCATTGTTGTCACTGATGCCAGCTCAAAAAGTCTGGGTGCTGTTCTACTACAAAAGAGGAGAGGTGAAGAATAGTTGATTACATGTGCTTCTAATTGTCTGTAGGGTGTGGAAGTGAATTACTCAGTGATCGAGAGAGAGTTTTGGAATTTGATACAGGGGATGACTAGATCACAGACCTCTGAAAGAGGTTTTCATGAACAAAGGATTAGACGCAATGCCCTAAAAAATAAGGTGGTGGATAATCTCTTTACAGGATTTTAATTTCACAGGGGAATACTTACCTAGGACTAAAAAATAAATTAATAAGCCTGCTGATTATTTGTCCCATTTAGTTGAAACCATGGGTGAGAATGTATTATTTGGATGTGATCAAAAGGACTTGGTTGAAGAGAAACTACATGTGTGCAAAGTAACATATGACACACTAACAGTGGAAGAAATGCAGACAGAATTGTTAAAGGATAACATGTTGAGGAAGGTGGCTGATTTAGCTAGAACAAGAAATATTTACGCCCTAAATAAGTTGTGGTCTCTGGTGAAAGATTAATCTGCTGTTGATAGTGTTGAGGGGCACCAGACTCATTTCTCCAGTCCCCAAGAATAAATTGCTTTTGCTTGCTCATGAAGGTCACATGGCCATAGTAAGAACAAAAGAAAGGTTGAGATTCAAATTTTGCTGGCTCGGAACGAGCATTGAGGCAGAACATACAGTCTGTGAGTGCATAGATACTGGCAAGATTTTAATTACAAAACACACACCAATGGTGTCTAGGGAACCTCCAAGTCATCCATGGGATGAAGGTGCTACAGATATAGTTGGACCTTTGAAGATGAACATCACACACATTTTCTCATAGCTTTGCTGGATCTCTATTCCAGGAGGGTTGAAGTGACATGTGTATGTAATAATTTATCATCAAGTGTTATGAGATTTTTAAGAGAAGTTTTCAAGAGTGAGTGTTTCCCTCAGTCACTTCTGTCTGATAATGGACCTCAATTTTGCCCGAGGGAATTTGAACAGTTCATTAAAGAACGTGGTACCTTCCACAAGAAAAGCTCTATTTATCACCCACAAACTACAGAGGTTGAATACAACCTTACAAGAAAGTATACAAGTTGCTAGAACTAGCAGAATAGATTGGAGATGTGCATTACAAGAAATATTTACAGTGTATAGAATGACTCCTCACACTTCTTCTGGGAAAACACTTTCTGAACTTGCTATGGGTAGATCATGCAATACCTTACTTTGTCCAAGTTGGATGGTCTGGATAAAGGTGTGAAGTTAAATGGCCCAAATGAATGATAATAAAAGGAAATTGATCATCAAGAGAGGGGAAAGTATCATTAGACAAACACAAAAGGAGTGAAAATTATCTTGGTTCAAGTAGGTGACAGTCAAAATTAGAGCACCTGTTGGTAGCTCACAGTGGTCCAAGTTCACTAATGTACATAAAGTTATTAAGTTCTTCAGGAATACAATAGAAACAGAGGATGAAAGGGTTTGGATTTTGAATCATGTTGTAGCTGTCAAACCACAGTCACATTCACCCAAACCCCTGTTTGGGTGAACCTCCAGTCCCCAAAACCGAGATTAAGAGCCTGGGAATCTGGATAGAAAAAGACCTGTCCTTCAAGACCCAAGCCAAAAAAATCGCTGGGACTTGCTTCGAGCTCCTTAAATCTATCAGGAAAATTCTGCCCCTGCTCCCTCCTGTATCCCAGAAATTGCTCATCCAAGGCCTCATCCTCTCAAGGCTGGACTATAGCAATGCCATCTATCTGGGTGCCCCTGAAGCAACCCTCAACAAATTGCAAAGGATCCAGAACGCCGCGGCCCGGATCCTTACCAACACTCCGGCCAGATCATCGGTCAAACCAGCTCTGAAGTATCTTCACTGGCTCCCAGTGAGAGAGCGAGTCAAATTTAAGGCTCTCTGCCTGTCCCACAAAATCCTGCAGGACAAAGGCCCCCCATCCTCAAGAAATTCATCAGGCCATACAAAGCCACAAGATCCCTTCGCTCTGACCACGAACACCTTATCACTACTTTCAGAGTGAAGAGGGCACGCACTGGCGGACGGCGCTTTTATGTGAACCCAGCCCGCCTGTGGAACGCCCTCCCCCGTAATCTTAGGATGGAACCAGACTACCTCCGGTTCAGAAAACTTCTGAAAACTCACCTGTTCCCCTAATCTCCTCCCGTACGTTCATCCTCTTGACTGTCCTGATCTCAGCGCTGGGATGCTTACCGTTACTACGCGCTTTACAAAACCTTAAATAAATAAATAAATAAATAGTTGTACAACAGGTGATGATAATAATAATAAAAATGGTTCATTTACTTAATGTGCTAATGCACAAGACAATAATGTTGGTAAACGAAAGAGTCTTTGAATACGCAAGCAGCCAAGCTATCTGAATATTTTTGCCAAGAAGTGAGATGTGAAGTTTCAAATCAATCACTATTTCAATGCTATGTGTCTTTGTATATAACTAAGTAGCAGTATGCAGCCTTTGTGCTTCAATTGTTTTCTTCTAGGTTGCTTAGTGTACAGAGGGAGAGGTGTGGTGCCTCTTTTCTTATTTCATAGGTGTATTAGAGACTCTTAGTAGTTCCTGGCCATGTGCTGTAAGGAATATCTTTGTGCTCTAGAATATTATGATATGATTAACAATTCAGTTGTAGCTCTTCTTGGACCCTGCTGGGGGTGTTGTTAATAAAGCGCTTAACATTTATCCTTATAAGTTTCCAGTAGAGAGCTTCTTCATTTTAGACTGGGTCTTAAAATGTGATTTCAGCCACACAAGGTAAGAACCGATGGCTACCTCTTTCCTGAAGTGAATATGTCATTCCCTCCCACCTGCTTCAGTTGAGGTACTAACTATACTTCAGTACCAAAGATTCTTTAAATTAGACTTTGCTTTCTTTAGCATCAATACTGTTAATTGTTGTGCTTATTCCCATAGTTTTCAAATGTTGAGCTTCAATAACGGAGCTATTCCATCCTAGGGGATTAGAGAACATTATCACCCAATGTGGAAGTACTTATTTGGTGAGTTTGCAGTAGTACCTGACTCCTGCGGTTCCAAGGACCGATCCAACGCTTGCCACAAATATTGCCTAAAATCACCTTCTTTTTTCTGGAAATCCTGAAAGTCCCTATCTAAATCCCTCACAACGACACTCCTTTGAGGAGCTCGCCCAGAGACTTTCTCAGAGGCCCAGAAAGGCCACATAAGGATTAAGTTCCAGTGTCACCCACTACAGACTCCCACAGCTGACACTCCTCAACGACATACTTATAGCTCTCTTTAAATGAAGAACGCTTTGTAAATTGGATAGAATGCCCATCAAACATCTAGTAAAGACATCCTGAGGAATGATGAACAAAGGGACATATTACCAAGCAATAGCGATAATTATCGCTATTGCTTGGTTAGCGGGAAAATTATATCGCCGCACACCGACGATTTTTACCGCTGAGATACCTTGATTTTATCAAGGTTTATCTCAAAAGCGGTAAAAATCCTGCGAAATGCATGAATATCGCTGGAAAATCAGCGATATTCATGTATTATCGTGACAATGCTCTTAGCCATGTTATCCACCTACCATTGGATAACATGGCTAAGAACTGCTTTTGGCAGGCGTTAGCTCTTTGGAGATATTCGCGCTTAGCGCGAATATTTCCGAAAGTAGATAATAGGAGATAGCAATGTTAGCGACTGTTTCCAGTCGCTAACATCTTGGCACGCCCACTTTGCATGTCATTAGCGATAATTATCGCTGACATGCAAAGTGGGCACCAAGATGATCGCTATCTCCTTAGAGCTGTCGCTAACTGGTGTTAGCGACAGGCAGGTAATAGGGCGATAAAATTATCGCCGCTTTAGCGGGAAAAATTCCCGCTAAACCGGCGATAAGGCCCTTGGTAATATGCCCCAAAGTTCCCCCAATGGACTACCAATTCAAATTTCACTTGTTGTATGTTAATGTATAGAACGTTTTTCTGACTATTAATAACAGTACAGCATGACCTGTAGAAGGAATAGTTTTGCGCCTGGAAGAGAGATCAACAGAGAATTCAAGGGCTTGCCCTCTATATTCAGAAGAGATGCATAACCCTGCCTCTTGATCTTCCTTCCAAATTCATTCTTCCTTGCCTCCGTATTTGGATACAACCCAGAACTATTATCCTTCTACAAATATAAGCATAGTTGAGAGCTGTTGACAGCACAGACCAGCACATAGAGGGCTAGCTTTGTGGGAGGGGGGGGGCTGGGTGTTACACCCTCCCAATAAATGTATTATTTATTAGGTAGCTGGGATAAAGTAGCTTTCAGACGGGAACAATAAGGTGTCTGTTGGATTTAACCTGTGATTTTTAAATATCACTCAGTCAAAAACACACCCACACACACAATACACCCTTGTCTCTGTTTGGAAGGTCTTAAAACATGCCTATTTAGTGTGTTTTAAGTACCCCTCAAAGTCTTCACTCCTTTTCCCTGCTCCTTAAAATATGCGTATGCGTTACTTCTCATATAAGGATTGATATGATGTGGCAGCTTGATTGTCAGAAAATATGAAGCCAACACTGCCCTAATCTGCCTAACCAAGCTACGCCCCTGCCAGCACTCCATATCAAGAGAACAGACACTCAACCCAAACTGGGAAGCCCACCCAACAACCTCAAAATATGGATGCTATATAGTAACTATGCCTCTCAAATCAACACCAGAAGTACCCACTGCCATCCTGCCCATGAAGACCTGCAACCTGCCTAATACCATATGGGACTCTAACTATATCTCACACCCCCTCAAGACTTCCCAGGCATAGTAAACTATGTCTATCCTACCTTCTACCTCTAACCATAAGATGAAGAAGGCTTCTTCTAGACTTTGACAGTCCTCACAGTGTCAATTTGATCAAATCCATGTCACCATATGATATGCACATTTGGTACCTGATCCATCATCATCACTGGAACAGGTGTATAATGTATGACAGATCCTGGTGAATCTTGGAGGCAAATGAACGGCACAGACACGGGTTATTTCAGAACACTCAAATAAATGCTCAATACAAACTAGGTTTCCAAAAAACTCCGCCCATGCTCCCCAATGACAAGTTGGAGAGCGAGGAAAATCTTACTCCAGACCATCTATCAGCGATATTTCTCAACGCGGGCGGTCGCGGATTGTTGATACCTCCCACATTGAGAAACCTTCCGTTCGCGTTAAGGAAGCTCCCCTCGTGTAGAAAATCTAATTTGAGCGGCAGAGTGAAGCAGCGCCCTCTTGTGCTGTGCATGGTGCTGTACATACTGATTTTATGGTTCGGTACAAACACCCGGGCAAACAAATCAGCACGCACGTCGCGACGTAAGACACTATGCCACTTGCGGAACCCCACGAACGTTTTTTGGTCACTTTGTGGAGTTCAACTCAGCCCAGGCCTAATAAAAACCAGACAGGCCTGCCTGGATCAAAGAGATCTGTAATAAACTGCTGGTCACCATGCAGATCCCAACTAGCCACATACTCACTGACAACCTACAATACCAACAAGCATTGGAAATGCAATAGGTCTCACATTTGTAAGAGTTGGAGCTATTAGCATTGGAAATGGCAATGTTTTTTACTTATGTGTATGTATGTGGTGCGTTGTGGAAGTATGTAGGTTGGATTGGATTAGTTAGTTGTCTAATTGTGTGGCATGGAGTTTTGTGGTGTGGATTTGTGAATTGGCATTATGTTGCATGATATGCTGTGGAAATATGTGGATAGTAATTATGTGGTATTGAGTAAACTGGAATTATGTGGAGTTGGATTGTATTTTGGAGTGGTATGTAGTGGAGTTTAATGATGTTGTTTGCTGTTGAGTACTGCCTTTCATAGCACACAAACGCAGACACTTCTTAGATGGTTGGAGTGAAGGGTGGGACTGCAATCTTTATTCACAAGAGTGAGAAGGGTCTTTTAGGTGAGGGCAACCTTTTGTTTCTTTTCCTGATCACTATCTGTGTCACTGTTTGCACCCAAGTGTGGACAGTTGACACCTCTTTGGGTCTCTGTTATGGGAAATCCAGGCTGGAGACTACCCTGCTGAGAGGACTGTCACTCTGCAAAGAGATACAAAAGGGGATGATGGATGGAGCGTTTGAGCAAATCAAACACTCACCCCCAGTCAACTGATCTGGGTTTAATCCATCACCATTCTTTAGCTCAATCCGCCACCCCAGTTCACACATGGCCATATGCAAATCAGTCTGACCCTGTGCCTCATGGGAACAGTCCAGCCCGAACTGCCAAGCCATGTCTTCCCTGGACCGGAAACAAGCATCCTGGGACCGGTTTCGGATTCATAATCCTCATCAGCCAGGCTATCTTGAATCCAGTGGCAGAGTGAGCAAGGGACTCACGTCTGAGCATACCCTGCCAACTTAGGGCGAACAAAGCGATACAAAAGGGGACGATGGACGGAGCGTTTGAGCAAATAAAACACTCACCCCCAGTCAACTGATCTGGGTTTAATCCATCACCATTCTTTAGCTCACTCCGCCACCCCAGTTCAGACATGGCCATATGCAAATCAGTCTGACCCTGCGCCTCATTGGAACAGTCCAGCCCGAACTGCCAAGCCATGTCTTCCCTGGACCGGAAACAAGCATCCTGGGACCGGTTTCTGATTCATAATCCTCATCAGCCAGGCTATCTTGAATCCAGTGGCAGAGTGAGCAAGGGACTCACGTCTGAGCATACCCTGCCAACTTAGGGCGAACAAAGCGATACAAGAGGGGATGATGGACGGAGCGTTTGAGCAAATCAAACACTCACCCCTAGTCAACTGATCTGGGTTTAATCCATCACCATTCTTTAGCTCACTCCGCCACCCCAGTTCAGACATGGCGATATGCAAATCAGTCTGACCCTGTGCCTCATGGGAACAGTCCAGCCTGAACTGTCAAGCCATGTCTTCCTTGGACCGGAAACAAGCATCCTGGGACTGGTTTCGGATTCATAATCCTCATCAGCCAGGCTATCTTGAATCCAATGGCAGAGTGAGCAAGTGACTCACGTCTGAGCATACCCTGCAAACTTAGGGCGAAGAAAGCGATACAAAAGGGGATGATGGACGGAGCGTTTGAGCAAATCAAACACTCACCCCCAGTCAACTGATCTGAGGCACAGGGTCAGACTCATTTGCATATGGCCTTGTCTGAACTGGGGTGGTGTGGAGTGCAAAAAAACTATGAATTTGGGCCCAGATCTCTGTACAGGGGTGAATGTATGACATTGTTCTGCATTCTGTCCATCAACTGTGTTTTTTGCATTTGTCACCCCGAGTGGGATGGGTATGCTCAGACGTGAGTCCCATGCTCTCCACACCACTGGATTCAAGCAAGCCGGGCTGAAGACGGCTGGAATGCCAGAAACTGGTCCTCGGAATTTTGTTTCCGGTCCAGGGAAGGCATGGCTTGGCAGTTCGGGCTGGACTGTTCCCATGAGGCACAGGGTCAGACTGATTTGCATATGGCCATGTCTGAACTGGGGTGGTGTGGAGTGCAAAAAAACGATGGATTTGGGCCCAGATCTCTGTACTGGGGTGAATGTATGACATTGTTCTGCATTCTGTCCATCAACTGTGGTTTTTGCATTTGTCACCCCGAGTGGGATGGGTATGCTCAGACGTGAGTCCCATGCTCTCCACACCAATGGATTCAAGCAAGCCGGGCTGAAGACGGCTGGAATGCCAGAAACCGGTCCTCGGAAGTTTGTTTCCGGTCCAGGGAAGGTATGGCTTGGCAGTTCGGGCTGGACTGTTCCCATGAGGCACAGGGTCAGACTGATTTGCATATGGCCATGTCTGAACTGGGGTGGTGTGGAGTGCAAAAAAACGATGGATTTGGGCCCAGATCTCTGTACTGGGGTGAATGTATGACATTGTACTGCATTCTGTCCATCAACTGTGTTTTTTGCATTTGTCACCCCGAGTGGGATGGGTATGCTCAGACGTGAGTCCCATGCTCTCCACACCACTGGATTCAAGCAAGCCGGGCTGAAGACGGCTGGAATGCCAGAAACCGGTCCTCGGAAGCTTGTTTCCGTTCCAGGGAAGGCATGGCTTGGCAGTTCGGGCTGGACTGTTCCCATAAGGCACAGGGTCAGACTGATTTGCATATGGCCATGTCTGAACTGGGGTGGTGTGGAGTGCAAAAAAACGATGAATTTGGGCCCAGATCTCTGTACTGGGGTGAATGTATGACATTGTTCTGCATTCTGTCCATAACCTGTGGTTTTTGCACTATGCAAAGAGGCCAAGTCTTCAGAACAATCTGGGGAGGCAACTGAAAAAGAAAATAGAAAAAGTGGCACTAAAGACTACATTGCTGGTAAAGTTCCTTCCTTTTCTCTGGAAATAATTTTTTGTTTTATAAACATGAGGCCTTCTAAAGCTTCTGTAGGGCCTCGCTATTGCCGGAAAGCAAGAATTTTTTTGCAACCCAACCTTGCCTATTTGCTGGTTACATATGCCTCAACACTGAGACGCGGGCACCTGCTGCTGTGCGGTTTGACTTCCAAAAACGAGAGGCAGAAAGGAACACCCAACACTTTCTCAACAAATTGATGTCACTTAAAAGTCCATGTTTAATTGAAGACAGCGAGGATCAGCACTTGGATCGGAGGGTGGGGGGCTGCAGTGATACTAGACTTTTTTTGGGAAGGTTAAGAAATGCACGATAATTATGACTTGCACGCAGTCACGTATACTCATATGTATTTTAAAACCCGTAGTTAAAACTATTTGTAAAATATATGGATTGTTAGAAAGGCTCCGAAGGGTTTATGAATAGACACTGAATTCTACTAAAATGTTCAAAATATGTACACCCACAACACTCCCATTGGCAGGTACCACGCTTTTTTCTGGTTGGATGGCTGGGTGGGTTCATGTGCATGCTGTAGTAATCTTCATGCAGCCTGGTGGCACTAACTACAAATCCCCTCATCCACCCATGCAGGACAGGGATTACCAACCATGATAACATCAGCTGCTGGGGGTGGTAAATGCAATGAAAAAACATCACTTTTGTAGTGCACTAGAACACGCTTAAAGCTTGTAAGCGAAACAGCACTTGGTTGTTTGTTATCTTATTGAAGTTAAGGTTTCCTTTGAAAATTCGACTTTTTGTTACACGTAGGTCCGCAGTTATCTACAGTGGCAATAGGCATTTTACAAAGCACCTGACTCGATAAAGCAATGTGTGTGCCTCACGTGGTCGTGAACGTGTCTTTGGGATTGAACATGTTTTTGTGGTTTAGAACATACGTGCTTGATAAAACACTTCCCATGGGCAAGGGGGGCTTGCAGCTGGGATACTCTTCATGAGGCATAGCTTTATGTGTGCCACCAACCTGTGTGTCCTCTGGTTCAGAGGAGCATCATTCCTGGCAGATACTCAACATGTTTTTGGTTCCACGACCTGGACACTTAAATCTTATTCTGCTGTTCAGAAAGCACACCACCCGCACACTGCTGCCCACTAAATCTGAGTCCTGCCAGATATCAGGAACTGTCCCTTTGGATGTCTCCCAGGCCTGGCTGTGGATGTCTCCAGTTTACAGATGTGCTGAAGAGACCTACAGCTCAGAAGACCATATGAACCATTCATACTTCAGAGCTCGATAAAATCAATGCAGTTAAATTAGGTAATATTGCCAGTGTTTTCGGGTGCTAAGAAAGGTCAAACTGTGATAGCTAGCGCTGTTTGTATTATAGGGTGTGCATTTTGACAGAGGTTTTGAAATCAGTGTATGAGACATCTTGTATCCAAATTCATATCCTACTTACTGTTGTAAAAAAACGTGGTTTCTACTAGTTGCGCAGTTTCAACGCGCTGTGAGTGCTTGCTTCTAAGTATTATTTATAGCCATGTTTATGCAGGGAATCCTGGCTCCGCCGCTTGGGCATGTTCTGTGATTCCATAAGTCACTTCCCTTATCTGCCTGGAATGGGAGCGCATGAAGTTTCCAGACTTCTGGTAGATAGGAGGAGGAATGCTGCCCTGATGTCAGCCGAGAATGTTTTGCATTCCTCTTTTAAGGCGTGCCGATTTGGGGGCTCCCGAAGCGACCGCTTAATGACACAAGTAACATGGTGGGAGGGGTGAGGGACGGGAGCACCAGGCAGACGGAGGAGTGGGATGGGTTGCAATGTCTCAGGCTATGTACTGCGCTGGACTCTGGAGCGGAATTAATCCGGACACATAATTTTTGGCAGATTTGGTGTTTTGCTCCAAACTGAGTGTGTGTCACCACTGCTCACACAAAACAAGGCTGGTAAAGTGACTGAGGCTAGGTATTATGTCCTTGGGGGCGGGGCCCATCGGCACAGAAAGCAGAGCCGAGCACAGCAATCGGACTGAGGGAGGAATACCAAACAACGAAAAACGAAAGAGTTACAAGACAAACACTTAATACCACTAGCAGCATGTTTACAGTAGTTCGGCTGTGCTGCATAGGCGTTACCAAACAAATAAAGGAGGAACTAAAAACCACATTAGCCTGTGAAGAGGAAGAGATTGAAGCAGACAAGCACACAAACCAATAAAAAGCCACTAGGTGGAGTAGGTGGAGTTTCACCACATGTACTAATTACTTGATGTCTGGAAGAGACAGCGCATGCATCCGCTGCCTGGCCGAGACCTAAAAAGTAAAACAGTGACCAAAATCACAGATAAAGCTCCAAAGGTAATAAGAGACGGGGGCCTTATTGTCTGACAAGAACATGGCAAATTGTGCAGTCAGAAGGGATCCTATTTCAGCTATAAATTGGCCCGATCCAGGTACAGGAGGTAGATCAACAGACAATTTAAAGGGACTAGAGCCATTACTTAAAAATGTACTAGATCCTATGGTAATCAGACTACAGCCAGTCAAAAGTATTGCGACCAACTACCTTGAATGAAAGAAGGATGTAAAAAAATCAGCTTGCCGTTGGGCGGAAGAGGCTTATATTTCAAAAGACAAGTATTTATCAAGAAACTTATTGTTAACATCTATGGACATCCTTTAGGATGTGAGGAGAAATTCTCTCACAGTTGGTGGTCCTAATACAGAACTCAATAGGCATAGTGGAGTAAGAAGAATCACTACTTATAAGTGTAATCTCTCTATTGTTCCACTCTAGGATAAGCAGCAACCCACAAGCCCTACAGGTCCTCAGCACAATTTGGAACACCATCTGCAGGCCACATCTAATGTATTTGTATTAAAGCATGTTCCCCCTTATTAGCAGGGCAGACAGAGACATGGGAGACTGTTAACACCAAATCCGTTCATTGGATAGGGCAAAAAACAGGGCTAACCAGGTAGAACAAGTTGGGTGGGCAAGAGTCTCAAGGATGATCCTGGAGATTGTATTGTTATACATTTTAGGACACTTAAATTGGTAAGAACAATTCTGAATTGCACGAATGTTGTTAGTCCTTTGGCCTCCACGATTTCAGTTTGGCAACTGGGCTATTTCTTTAAGCCTGAAGGATGTAAAGGATCAGTCCAGTTGGTTTTTGAGGGAAAGTGGAAAAGGTTGATTCATGAGTATAACATTCCTACCATGAATTGTTTCGCCCCACTGCAAACAATTGATGAGAATGATTGACAGGTGGCTTAGGATATTGATGGCAGACCAATAGTTTCATTGTCTATGGGGTAATGTTTTGGGTAATTTGGATCTTTCCAATATTAATTAATTCACTGCTTTAACAGGTCATTCATCAATGAATGAATGAGGGAAAGGTATTACACGGCTGGTCTGTCAATTTAAGGCCTTCCAATTTTAGCAATCAGGAGATGGTAATTGGACATATTTATAAGTATAAACACAAATTCAATTTTCTGAGTAAATTATATAAAATCCAAAGCATAAGTCAATGCAGTATTTTTTTTCCAAGTCTTTGTCCTTGATCTTTATTCTGTAACTTGTATCTTGGGAAGACTTTTTTTGATCTCAAAACACACTTCAGTTCTTCAATGATACAACCAACAGCCACAGTCCTTGCCAACACGTGTTTCGTCTAATCATATTTTTACAATACTTTTCCTGCTGTTACGAGTGAAAAACGGTTTTAACATCATTCCACAAATAATTTATTGCTGAATACTATGTATCACCTCTCTACATGTTGCTTGTTTTCGACAGAGACCTCAACAAACTAGAACTGCTATAAGAACATCACACCAACTCTATTTTTCATACAAACAGTAAAAGGAAACACCATGACTGCTCAGCTATTCATGTGGAGCCCAAGGTCACAGGTCTGATTCTTAACAAGGCCAGCGCAGCCTTTCATCCTTTAGAGGCTGATGAAGTAAATACACATGAGTCTTGTAGAAATAGCCTGGGCTGTATATGTATGTAGCAAATGAGGGGCAGGTGTGCACTGGGATGGTGAGGTAATTGTGGCCTCCTCACCTCGAGAACTAAACCACTTTACAATAAGTTACAGTTTCGTCTGAAAAATATGAACATCTTTACCTCCATGAGGACATAAGACAGCTTATCTGATAATCTACCTGCTGCAAAGATGCATGTATAACCAGCATTCATATTGTAGGGTCAGCTCCAGGTAGGCACCCCCTACCCCTATTCACATGTTCTGCCGCACCTCATGCTTCGATGCAGGTATCCATTCACTGCACTATGATGGGAATGTAAGTGCTCTGCCGCTCTTGTGTGCATTAAATCAAGCACTATAGAAATTCTACAGTACAGGTTGACTCGGGCTGTCATGGTCGAAACAGGGAGTACACACATCACTGCTGGGTGACCACAAGTGGCATGTACAGTAGTACCCACTCAGGAAGCACTGCTCTGAAATGGCCCTCGGAAAAGATATAGGGCTTAAAGCCGCATTGCAACATTCAAAATGTTATTAATGTAATTGAATCCTCTGTGAAATTACTCGCAACGTATCATGTGACGATGACAAGGCGCTATATAGGAAGATAAGATGTCTCAAACACACGTTCTGGTTTGGAGAGTTCATTTGTATCCTCTCCACAGAGAAGAGAACAGCCCTCGACCCCCACCCCACTAACCCCCACAAGATGTATGTGCTCAATGGGGGTTCAACAGCCTACCAATGAATGGCTGCTGCATCCCAGCGAGCCCAGCCACTCATTAAAGGCCACAAGGCTTTTTCATGCAAACCAGTAGGCCTTGGCCACAAAACAGAAAGCTATCATTTTAGGGTCTGTTTTTAGGATGCTGGCGTCATCCCAACCCCGCATTCTCTCTGAAGCTCTTTAAAAAAAAAAGGCACAGAACAGGGTCTAGGCTCCTCCACAGTAAGGCTAAGCCTATTTAAATCACAAAAACAAAACAACTGCCAGTACTGGAAGTACTTTTTCCTTTATTTTTCGAAGATCAGCTATGAATAAAGCATAGCAGTCTATGCTTTATTCATAGCTGATCTTTGAAAAATAAAGGAAAAATTACTTCCAGTACTGGCAGTTGTTTTGTTTTTGTGATTAAAAAAAAAAGGCGGCATGTGGCGCAGAAGTAGCCCAGGAATGTGTGAATGGAGAAAGGTAGAGTACAATCCTGAAGTGAAGGTTCTTCTGCGAGGACTCCAGAAGAAGGAGCGATTAAACAATGGGGATGGAGAGCACTGGATTGAAAGCTAGAGAGAGGCCTCGTAGGAAGGAATGGGCTCTGTAGCGAACAGATGCTTGCTTAAAGCGCATTCTATCTTTATGAATTTAAAAGGCATAGCAGGAAGGTCAGGTGAAGCTTACAGTGACTCGCCATGTGCCAACACTGCAATATCCATTCTGGATATTAACGTGAAAGGTGAATGACACCCTAGTGCATTCTGGGATTAGTAGTCCTTGATTACAACATTATTGTGATCGGACTCCATTAACTGATGAAACTGATTATGACAAAAAGCCCATAACTTTCTGAATTAGTAGGCTATGTTTAAGCATCCTGAAAATGTACCAGCTATGTGAGTCATAAATACAAAAGAGATAGAAATCCCGTACTCCCAAACAAACAGCCCGCACACTCTGATAGTAAAGAGATAGTGCAAACCGAATCTCTGTGGGCCAGAAGCAAGATTTATGGCAGAGGAGCCGCTTGGAGCTGTAAACAAGGAGGAAACGGCACAACTTGACTTCTCTGCTCCACTTCCTACTTAAGGGGCATAGATTACATGCAGCTGTTTCAGAGTGGTCCGTTTTATCAAGCATAACATTTAAAACATTTGTAGTCGGAGGAGCGGGACCTGCAAGTGCGGTTTACAGTGAAGCACCAAAACCCTTCTCTTTGTAACCCAGCGGCAAGTGGGATCGAGCCGAGGTGCAGAGCACCCCTGTTACAGCAGCTCTGATCAAAGCACAACCGCTCTTGAGGAAATTAAAGAGGGCAGAGTTAAAGGTGAAGCGGAGCACAGGATTATTAAAGGGGTAGTCTTTGCATGAACAGTGTCAGGGTCCTGCTGGGGCGGGATTTTATTTCTAGAGTTGGTTTACTATTCTCCAGAATCCCGGACACAGGTCGACTAGACCTTTTTACCTGTCATAGAGCCAATTGGGAAATCTATTTGAACAATGGTTAATCAATTTCAATCAATCCCCCTGAATCCTGAAAGAACCACTGACTAGGAACTTAGGGGCATATTATCAAGGGGGTTTATCTCCGCTTTTTTGGCTTTAAAAGCCAAGAAAGCGGAGATAAAATTATCTCCCTATTACCAAGCTGTCGCTAACACCAGTTAGTGACAGCTAAAAGGAGATAGCGACCATCTTGGGCTCCGCTTTGCATGTCAGTGATATTTATCACTAATGACATGCAAAGTGGGCGTGCCAAGATGTTAGAGACTGGAAACAGTCCCTAACATCGCTATCTCCTATTACCAACTTTTGGAGATATTTGCGCTAGCAAGGTTTATCTGCGATAAAAATCGCCGATGTGCGGCGATAATTTTTGTCTCTAAACAAGTTAGAGACAAAAATTATCGCTAGTTGTTGGTAATATGCCCCTATGTTCAAAGATTTATTATAAAGCCAAAAACAACTGAATGTATAAACATCTCAGCAAAAGGTTCAAAAGATAAACAGGAACTAATACAAACATAATTCTACGGAAGAATCTCAGACGACTCAGAAATAATACCAAGATCAATTCAAGAATCATCAGGTTAACAAGAATTGCAATAACCTGAGTTTTAGTAAGCATTTATAAAAGGAATAAAATTCAGGTTAGTCTGTCCCTACACTATTCTTGGTGACATCTCTACTCAACAATGTCCCATTCAGAAAAAGGTGTCAGCAGTGGTGACTCTTAAAGAGTTCACTCACTTTCCTCCAAGCTCAATCTTCAGGCTACTCAGTCATAGCTAAACTCTCTGCCTGACCAACCTCTCTCTCTGACTCCTCGGCCCATCTGCTCTACCTCCGCCCTCCGGGTGCTGTCCCTAATACAAAACCCCACAATGCGCTCAACACGCCTTCAGGTACGCCCCTCGAGAAGGTGTTGGTTTCCAGGGGCCCGATTCACAGAATGAACTTAAGACTCAATCCTAAACTTACTACTATTTTGGTATTCACAGAATGCACTTACTACTTTTGGCATTCACAGAATGCACTTACTACTTTTGGTATTCACAGAATGAACTTACTACTTTTGGTATTCACAGAAGTTAGGATTTTGTCTTAAGTCTGTCTTAAGTCTGTCTTAAGTTTGTCTTAAGTCTGTCTTAAGTCTGTCTTAAGACAAAATCGTAACTTCTGTGAATACCAAAAGTAGTAAGTTCATTCTGTGAATGCCAAAAGTAGTAAGTGCATTCTGTGGATGCCAAAAGTAGTAAGTGCATTCTGTGAATACCAAAATAGTAGTAAATTTAGGATTGAGTCTTAAGTTCATTCTGTGAATCGGGCCCCAGAATTTTCCACCATGGCACCTCTCCATCCTTGTCCGTTAAAACGTCCTTGGATCCCAGGCTCTTCTTCGCTTCACGTTGCTTTCTTGAATTCCTCAGTTACTCCTCCACGTCTGAGCCTAGGATCCTGACTCTCATACACAATGGGCCCTTCTACTACCTTATCTACTTGGTTCTGCACCTGCAAAGGAATGCATGTGAATCGGCTCACAAATTCTGAATGTTGCAAATGACTTTAGCTGAGGCAGCTTTCTCCAAAAACATTTCTACAATTTTAATGCTGAAAGGAATTTCAAATCAGGCCTAAACAATTTCCATGAAATGGGCCTCTGCATGTTTATGTGCACCAACAGGCTAACATAAGCAATACATTTACGTTCCTTAACACCAATCTTTAATGCAAAATACAATTCTCTACCTAAGCCATTCAATCACATTTATCGTTACAACTGTGAGTTTAATAAGCAAGGCTAAAGGCAAAATGGTAAATTATTAAACACACTCTTATTAGTGAAATTCTCCACAGCAAACGGCATCTCTATGTTAAAACAGCATTATTGATTTTTAAAGCACATTACATTAGCCCTTAGTGTAATTCTAATACCACCTACATTAGTTCTCAACCCTACATTATATTTGAACACAGTTAGTAAGTCCTCTACATATGTGGGTGCTGACTACTTGTGAACATGATGCACCCCTACAATTTTTAACTCGTTTTTGCACTCTCTCAGTTCCCCCCTTTGATGACCTGTGTCATCACCATCACCACACCATCCCTAAAGGTAAGAACCGAGTTATACAGAGCCTGTCGCCACTTTCCCTCGCTTGAACATCTCCATCGCTCTCAAGCTCTGATATTGACTGTCCTGCAGTCTCTCCATTCTTTGCTCTTGCGCTCTCATCGATCTCTTCAACCTAGTTGATCTATACCACTTGCACACTCTTACCAAACCCCACAACCCGATCACACATGCCACAACTATGATGAGGGGTTTCAGTACAAATCCAAGGAAACTCTTTCCCAGGTTTGCAAACCAGTTTCCAACTTTTCCAAATCCTTTGCTAACCTTCTCCCACACATTCTCTTGCGTCAAATCCTCAATTTCATAATGAATGGCAGTAATGTTACTTATATATTTCTCCAGATCCTTAGAATGGTCTGGAATATATGTGCAACATTCCTGGACCTTCAAAAGTTTACAGACTCCTCCCTCTTTTGCCAGGACATCTAAGGCAAGACAGTTTGTAAAACCATCGTCCTTATCGACAACATCTCACCCTCAACCAGCACTAATGACTTAGCTGTATACATTGACAGTTCATCCACCACAGTTGCCAACCTCCGTAGCTTCACGTCATTCAGAATCACTCCCAACATGGGTATCGCTGCTCCAAACACATCTCCAATTATCGCACCAGCACTTTCTCCTCGCTTTACTCTCGTCTGGTGTCCTCCCTCCAAGAGAGCAAAATCCTCAGTATGGTATATCTTGGGAAAAATAATCGCTAGATAACAAGTCCCATACCATTTCTCTGGCAATCGCACATACGCATTCTTTCCGCAGGCAAAATACACAGTAGGAATCACCTGCACCACGCTCTGCAAGAAATCCTTTGTGTAATACTCCAATGTGAAAGTGTGCTCACATGTAGTATGACCCACATACACATTCTCATAATACGTCTGTGGTCTGTGAAGGCACAACTTCCCTTTCTGTACCGCATCTAGAGCTATCGGACCATAACTCCCTTTTATCTTCTGCAACTTCTCCTCATCCGTCCAATCGACTTTACCTTGTCCTGAATCTCGCAACTGCTTTTGCTTCGTGTATCCATCCTCTACTTGTTCTATGAACCTTTTCTCTGTCTCTGATAGCAAACATGTCAAATTGTGTTGGTGAGCATATGTGGTGTCTAACTCTTGTGTTGGAATGAAAAAATATCCAAGTCTGTCCTCTGACTTATAATAATCAAACTTATTCAGGTGCTTATAAGCAGGGACTTCTGGAAGCACAGCGTCATAATTCGAAAAAGAAATACTCAAAATGATTTCGCCCATAAAATATGCTAAGCAGCAAACTACATGAAATTCCATATGTTAATGGAAGGTGATGGTATTTAATACCCTCTTCTACTGAAGCCGGCAACTGCATACACACATAACAGTCTTTCGCATCCATCGCATCAATGTACTCATACAACAATTTTGCATACGCATTCTGCTTATAATTGCCTTTAGACAGATCTACATGTAACCTACGGCTCTCTTCTAATAGCAAAGCTTTCTCAGCTCCTACGTTAACCTCTTTCTTGCTAGGAGTGGTAGGTGTCGGTGTTCCCTACTCCTCCACTGCCTGCTCGTGTGGCACTAAATATGAAACTATAACTACTAAGAAAATAAAAAGTATCACTCCTCCTACAAGTGTGCCTACAATGCACTTTGCTCTACGAGTTGTATTTCCAGCCTCCATGGTCTCAGAACAGTGTAGTTCGTCCTCAGCAACAACACAAAGTCTCTTTCTTGGCTTTTGAAAGTTCTCGAACCACACCTGGAAGCAGAAATCCACTTGTAGTCTTTATTTTATTATTATTATTTTTTTTATTTTTTTGTTATTTACATCAACATCAGACAACCCTGACCCTTCTCCGTCCTCTGTGGAAAGTCCCTAAATTTCTTCTTCTTCCACTCGGCTCTAGGTTAGTTCAACAGCTATTTACAAAAGTCTTTAATAATCGATGATCACACTTGCTCCAACTGCACTTAGCACGTATTCCAAAAGTTCCATGCGAAGCACAATCGATTTGTGAGTTGGTATCTCTGGGCCAAATGTAGGAAAAATCAGTCTATTCAGGATTAAATCACGTATCTTGCTTAGATAAGGTGGATTAGGAACGGTGAGTGTTAGTATTCCTTCGATCTCAAGTCCTGGTACCAGCAACACCACATCCAACTTAACATTTGGGTTCGTACTAGTCACTGTCACAGCCCTCGCCCTCCCTGATATCAGTACACCGGGCATCTGCCACTGGGTAGGTCCACTCAGGAGTGGCGTATCTTCGACAAGGTGCTCTCACCCTCCTTGATCTTCTTGGGCCTCCTTGCTCTATTTCCTGTTTACCTTCCTCTTGGTCAGAATCTTCAGAAACAGGGGCAAGATCTCTTTCGGAAGCCAGTCTTAGGTTCAACCACTTCCGCCTCTCAGGCCAACGTGTCTCTGCGCTTTTCACTCTTCTGCTTCTCGTTCGCACACCCTGCTCATCACTACTTTCAGTTTGCTCTGTGTTCGAATCACCTTCCCAGCAACTTCCCCATTCAGTGGTAGACTCAGAGTCGCTGTCGTCGTGATTTCCTTAAGCTCGATCGGATGAGCTACCAGCTTCTTCAGACACCCTCACAGCTTGACTTGTCCCCTCTAGTGGATCTTCCTCCACAGCTGGATTTTCATCTAAGAGAGGAACTGTTTCTTCCATAGGTGCTGGAACTCGTCGGGTGTGAGAAGCATGGATCCAGTTCGGCAATCCTCCACACTTCACAGCAGTGTTCGTCACCAGGATAACCTGAAACGGACCTCGCCAGCGCACATCCAGGCAGCTTTTCCTCACGTGCTTCCGCACCAGGACCCAGTCACCTGGACACAGGTCGTGCCAAAGGTCTCTAGAAGCCGGGATTTCAGCAGTCTGCACCTGAAGAGACACAGAATGGATGACATCAGAAAGTCCCTTGCAGTAGTCAAGAATCAAATCATCTGTGATATTCAGCAAGGCTGTTGAAGGAACAGAGGGTAGCCTCATAGCCCTCCCCATCAATATCTCGTGAGGTGAGAGACCTGTTCTCCTGTCTGGTGTACTGCGCATACTCAGTAGCACCAACGGCAAAGCATTTGGCCATTTCAGGGACGTAGATGAGCACACTTTCGCCATTCGGGCCATGAGTGTTCCATTTACTTGCTCCACTATGCCAGAAGCCTCTGGTCGATAGCTACAATGCAGTCTCTGGTCAATGTTCAGTGCAGAGCAGAGCATTTTCAAGATCTCACTATTAAAATGCATCCCTCTGTCTGATTCCAAAGAGGTCAGAACCCCGAAATGTGGCACTAGCTCCCTCAACAATAACTTTGCTACTGTGAGCGTATCGCACCTACGTGTTGGGTATGCCTCAACCCACCTGGAAAACACACACGCGATCACCAAGACATACCTGAGGCGATTACACCTCAGCATCTCAATGAAGTCCAGTTGCATCCTATTAAAGGGTCCGCCGGACCTCCCAATATGACTCAGGGTGACTGGTGTTCTTTTCCCAACATTCAATTGTGGACATGTAACACACCTCTGACATACCGCTTCCGTAGCCGTTCTAAATTTTGGGTTATACCACGTTTGTCTGAATACTCGCATCATCGCATCCCTTCCCATATGTGCAGGACCATGTATCTGTTGTGCCATCGGACTCACCAGCTCATTCGGCAACACAGCTCTCCCATCAGCCGAAACCGACAAATCCAACTCTCCTTTGACACAACCAGCTGTCTCCCACACCTTTTTCTCATAGTCCGACGCCTGCTCTTGCATGCACCTCATCTCATCCCAAGTATCGGCCACCTTCCAGTATCATGTTTAACTCGGTCCTTCCCTGCGTCCCTTCAACAGTGTGTTCACTAAACGAGTATCCTTGCTCGGCACAGTAACGTGCAACTTCATCAGCATAACGATTTCCCAGGGACACAAAGTCAGTACCCTTGCTGTGTGCAGTGAATGTCACAATGGCTATCTCTGCTGGACCCTGCAAAGCTTCCAGCAGTAATCTGACAAATTCTCCATTCCTGATAGGGGAACCTGATGATGTCATGTAACCCCTTTGAGACCATAACTACCTGAAGTCATGAACCACACCGAACCCATATTGGCTGTCAGTGTATATGGTAATCCGAATCTTGTTGGCTGCCAAACAGGCACGCGTCAACGCAATTATCTCAGGCAACTGAGCGGAGTGTACTCCTTCCAGGCAAGCCGCTTCCACAATTCCAGAAATCGTACAAACAGCAAAAGCTTCTCTTAACTGACCAGTATTGTCTCTTACACATGAACCATCAACAAAGAAAATTTCATCGGGGTCTACCACTGGCTCATCGACAATATACGGTCTGGGTTTGGTACACAATTCAGTCACATCAAGGCAATCATGGTCTTCACAATCATCGTCTAAAGCATTTGGTAATGGCATTAAGGTAGCAGGATTTAAAACCGAGCACCTCTTAAGGGTCACATTCTCCACAGCAAGTATAACCTGCTCGTAGCGTGTGAGCCTATTATTTGTCAAGTGCTGTGTCTTGGTCCTGGTCATCAACAATTCTACTGAGTGAGGAACATGTACCATCAGTGGATGACCCATCACAATGCTTTCTCACCTTTCAATGCTGAGACCTGTTGCGGCAACGGATTTGAGACATCCGGGCAATGCTGCGGCTACTGGGTCTAAGGTAGCCGAGAAATAAGCAACTGGTCTACGGACACCTCCATGATCTTGTGCTAAAACTGCCAAAGCACATCCCTCTCGCTCACAACAAAACAATGAAAATGATTTGGTGTAATCAGGCATTCCCAGAGCCGGAGCGCAACACCAGTCCTCTCGCAGCTTAAGAAAAGCCATCATACAGTCTTTGTCCCATGGTACCGGATCACTTACATCCTTGTGCGTCAGTTTCTGCAATGGCTTCGCCTTCAGGGAAAAGTTGACAATCCACTGGCGACAGTAGCCAACCATCCCCAAGAACATCCTAACCTCTCTCTGGGTCGAAGGCACCATCATTTTCATGATCGCCTCAATCCTGTCAGGCGACACTTTCCTCTTTCCCTTCTCCAGCCTGTGACCCAGATACTGTACTTCAGGCAAACAGTACTGTAACTTGCTGGGGGACACCTTGTGTCCATTTTCTGCTAAATGGTTCAACAAGGCAATGGTGTCAATCCTACAAGCAACTTCTGTCTCTGATCCAACAAGGAGATCGTCTATGTACTGTACAAGAACGGAGTTCTGCGGCAGTACTAGATTCTCAAGATTCTTTTTAAGCAGCTGATTGAAGATCGATGGGCTCTCTGTATACCCCTGAGGGATACGACACCACGTTAATACACAATTTTCCAGCTTAAATGCAAAAATATATTGGCTCTCCTCGTGCAATGGAATCGAGAAGAAAGCCTGACAAAGGTCAATCACAGTAAACCACTCAGCTTGGAACGGTATCTGAAACAGTATCACTGATGGATTCGGTACCACTGGACAGCATGGAACAACTATGTTGTTCACTTTTCCTAAATCCTGCACAATCCTGAACTTCCTGCTAGGCTTCTGCAAACCCATGATCGGGGAGTTGCATGGACTGCCCATAACTTCCTTCAGAATTCCCTGTTTAATCATGGATTCGATTACAGGTTTTATCCCTGCAATCGTTTCCGGAGTCAGATTGTATTGGGGTGTTCTTGGGAACTCAGCATTCGGTTTCACGTGAATCTTAACTGGCTCTACTCCTTTGATCAGACCAACCTCCTTTCCTGTAAAGTCCCACACTTCCTTTGAGACTGTGTCTCGCAAATCCCAAGGGAGTTCCTCCACAGTCAAAGCTGGATACAGTTCTATACACACATGCGCATTTGCAACCTTAAAGGCAGCATCATCATTGTTTGTCTGCAACTCCACTCCCTTGGGGGTACAGTAGATAGTACAATTGAGTTTGCACAGGAGATCCCTCCCTAACAGGCACACAGGACTGGAATCACACACTACAAATTGGTGTTTATCCCTAAAACTTCCTATCTTCACGGGGACTGGCTCAGTCAGTGGATTCGTCATTCTCCTGTTTGCAACGCATCCAAATTGGATGGTCTGTCCTGAAAGGGGTAGGTTGGGGACCACTGCAGATCGTACAGTAGACCGGGTAGCACCAGTATCAACCAGAAAGGTGGAGGGCGGCCATCCACATCCGCCTCTACGAATGTTCCTCTCTGATCTACCTGCAGAACTGCCCCGAGGGTACAATCCTCCCCCCCACTCAGGCGTCTTCCTGTCACTGGGTCAAAGTAATAACACTCGTCCCCTTCGACCATGAAAGGTATCTGCTTGTAAACCTTGTTCCCTGCCGAAATCTTCGGTGGCTGGGGAACCGGAACTTTAGGAGCTGAAGTCCCCCCTTTAGCCGTCTTAACTTTCGCTATTGCTACCTTCTGCACTGTAGGGGCCTGAACCTCCTCCTCTTCCTCTTCTTGTACTTGATTTTCTGGGTTATGGGGACACTCGCGTATCCAATGTCTAATCTCACTTAGTCGTCTTCTTCAGAGTCGCCGGATCTATCCTCGGTCTCGTACCGTCCTCATTGTCTCTTTTCTGACCACCTGATTTTCTCCCTAATGTTCCACCCCCTGACTGACCCTGTCCTCCCGATTGCATTTGAACTAGCATCAGCTTATCTTTGAGCTTCTTGGACTTAGAGTCTATCTCGTCACTGCAGTACCTGGCGTACCTCAAGATCTCATCTAGGGGCTTGTTCTGTCAACAGATCAAATGTTGTTGTATCATGAGACAAATATCGGGTCTCAGTCCTAGAACAAACTTAGATACAAACTGTCCCATGTCCTTTGGATCCATCACATCCAATCCGCTGAACTGCTTAAATATCTGCAATAATCGCTCATAGTACTCGTGAACTGTCTCCTTTGGTTTCTGCCTAGTTTGATCTATCTTCACCCAGTCGATGTCCTGTGGTGGCACCTTAGTTTTCAACCACGTGATCACTTGCTCATACTTTACCATCACCCTGGGTGAGGGTCCATTTGTGGCGGGGTCTCGTTCTGGCTCCACTGTGGGCCACTCAACACTGACCTTACATGCTATCCACAGGTCTCCTGGAACCACAATGTCAAACAGAGTATTCAGATCAATCCACAATACCTTTGAGATCTTAACGAACCTCTATACCTGTTTGTACCATTCCACCGGACTCTCACGCAACTTCGGAAATGAGTTTGTAAAGGCAGCCAAATCTCCCCTACTCCAGGGTACATGTACATATCCCCCGTGAGCCACCTCCCGCAAGGGGTACGCCTCCATATGCATCAACCCTCCTCCCGGAGATGTCTCAACAGCGCTCCGCCTAACATTCTTTTTCTTTGACCACCTTTCTTCCCATTTGTCCAATTGGACCCATGTTCGGAGTCCCACAATCAGTTCCCTGATGTGGGTTTTTAATCCAATCACCCTCTTTTCCTCTAGATCATGGTCCAAGTACTGCAATCTATGGCCACCCTGTAATGCTTTAGTCCTTGTCAAATCCACAGCATACTTGTTCGCTAATTCAGACAATTTCTCATGAGCTGTCCTAGCCCTTCGAGTAACACCTTTCGCCACAAACAACAGTTCATCTGGTTCGTAAAGTTCGATCCTTTGTAGTGGTAATGTGCCTTCCACTATTTCCTCCACTTCCGATTTGAGTCTCAGCACATCAATCCTTCTTGCCTTTATTGCTGCCCTCAATGTACCCTGACTCGAGGTTCCATTAGAGTCCCCTCTGCCACAGTCCTGACTCACTTGTCTCTCCTCTTCAGGTGTGTTATGGGGAAGCCTTCGGTTTTCCCAACCTTCGCGGTCCCAATCCGACCTGTTATCGCTAGGTGCGTGGTTGGACACTACCCTACTTTCCACACTCCCGCGATCCCATCCCTGCCTGTTTCCGCTAGTCGTGCAGTGAGACAACCCCCTATTTCCCTGACTTCCGTGGCCAAAATCATCCCTCGACCTGTCGCTCTGGGTATCCACAACCGTCTCCCAAGTTCTCAAATCAGGCCTTAATTCCCTAAGCGACCTTGGCCGTGGTCCTCTAAGATCCATCGGTCCTCTCAAACCCCCCAGCTCTCTAGATGAGTCTGCCGATGCTGCCAAAGGGGTGCTCCTTTCCACAGGCCTTGGTAATTGGCTCCATTCGTCCGCCACATTACTCCTCCCTTCGCTGACACTTCTTTCCCTGTCGGTCTGTGGCAGACCCTCGCCTTGTCTCTGTTCTGGATTGTACACTGATACTATGGGACCTATTGTAACGGGTACCGTAAGAGCATCTGGCAATCTCTGAGAATCGACACCCTCTTCGTTTTGTACATTTGGTACAGTAAATCTTCCCACTACTCTCGCCTCTGGGGAAATTTGAGGTGCCCTTTCTCCCTCCACGAGCCGGACCTGTTCCCTAAGGGGCCCAAACCGCTCGCCAGTGGGATGCCACCGTCCACGACAGAAGCTTCCCTGTCCATTGCTGATGCGGGTCTTCCCTCTATCTCAGGATTATATGGAGGTGGTCTCTCCGACAACAGCCTTTCTATCAGGCTATCATCTGTCTCACTGTCGTCATCCTCGGTACTCCTTCTCTGCGCATCCCCTGCATTGACCAACAACGGGTACAACCTGTCCCCCTCGATGGTCTGCACTCTCCACCTCTTAGCCAGTGCATCCCACCGTGCATCCTGGACCGCCCTAACTGATTTTTTCACTCTTTCTTGTCTCCTATCTCTGTTCTTTTCATGGGCTGCCCTGATCAACGCATTCAACGCTTCAAACTGTGTTGGTCTGGGCAAAGGCCGCAAAGAGGCCATAGTCGCTTTTAACTGATACAGCACTTTCAATTTAAACGTTCCGTATCTAGGAAAGGTCAATTCCTCGCTTCCGTCAGTCATCTTACACCAGTTCTCAAGCCACAATATGGTGTGCAACCCAACATTCATAGCCATGTAATGGGCTGGAGTATCCTCGGGGGGAGCCTCTTCCCCACCCCGAGGTTCTAACTTCTTTTCATCTTTGAAACAATTCTGCAACACTTTTAAACATTTCATGATGAAAACCACAACGTTTCTTTGTTTACAGCGCTCCTTTACTTCTCGATGACAATCCACCAATCCCAGCGCGGCTTCACACTAACCTCCCTATCCCAGCGCGGCTCTTTCAGACGTCACTCCACCTATCCCAGCGCGGCTTCACACTAACCACCCTATCCCAGCGCGGCTCTTTCTGACGTCACTCGACTCCGCTTCGCAGCAGTTCCCATCCTCTCTCAGCTCGTCTCCCGGTCACGCATGCGTCCCAATCATACACTTGAAATGATCACTTCCGACCAAGCAACCACTTCCTTGACTGTACGTCCACAGTCTGACTGTAATTGTCACCGAACTGGCAAATGTCTGTCCACGAAACGACCGGACAATCCCCTCAACTGATAGGTTACAAACACATGGCAACTTCCGACCAGCATCCGTTACCCACACACTCACACATACATTCCCCCTATCTCGGTCCTGCAGGCGATCAATGGTACCTCATGACCCCCTTACAATGGTCGACAATTACTATGAGTGTTCGATACACCCGAACCACTTAAACTCTCCTTGAGCCTAAGATTTTCACCGGTTGCGCGCGCTCACAACCTGATCTCCTTTCACACTACAGGCACTCAACTCCGCAAGACAATACAACACAACACAACAATTCAATGTAACCGCAATCTAACAACGCATGACCCTTTTCATACTCACTCTCTTATGACCTGCTGCTTTCCGCCGCACCGTCACTCTCCGTCAGTTTCCATGGAACGCCGTCCTCCGTCCGCGATTCTCTGGACGCTCATCACTAGATCTCTATGGACCTTGGGGAAATCTCAACCTAATCTAGATTACCCTCACTCTAGAAGGAAACCATCCTACTCTGCTACCAACTGCTGGGGCGGGATTTTATTTCTAGAGTTGGTTTACTATTCTCCAGAATCCCAGACACAGGTTGACTAGACCTTTTTACCTGTCATAGAGCGAATTGGGAAATCTATTTGAACAATGGTTAATCAATTTCAATCAATCACCCTGAATCCCCAAAGAACCACTGACTAGGAACTAAGTTCAAAGATTTATTATAAAGCCAAAAACAACTGAATGTATAAAGATCTCAGCAAAAGGTTCAAAAGATAAACAGGAACTAATACAAACATAATTCTACGGAAGAATCTCAGACAACTCAGAAATAATAACAAGATCAATTCAAGAATCATCAGGCTAACAAGAATTGCAAAAACCTGAGTTTTAGTAAGCCTTTATAAAAGGAATAAAATTCAGGTTAGTCTGTCCCTACACTATTCTTGGTGACATCTCTACTCAACAATGTCCCATTCAGAAAAAGGTGTCAGCAGTGGTGACTCTTAAAGAGTTCACTCACTTTCCTCCAAGCTCAATCTTCAGGCTACTCAGTCATAGCTAAACTCTCTGCCTGACCAACCTCTCTCTCTGACTCCTCGGCCCATCTGCTCTACCTCCACCCTCGGGGTGCTGTCCCTAATACAAAACCCCACAATGTGCTCGACACGCCTTCAGGTACGCCCCTCGAGAAGGTGTTGGTTTCCAGAATTTTCCACTATGGCACCTCTCCATCCTTGTCCGTTAAAACGTCCTTGGATCCCAGGCTCTTCTTCGCTTCACGTTGCTTTCTTGAATTCCTCAGTTACTCCTCCACGTCTGAGCCTAGGATCCTGACTCTCATACACAATGGGCCCTTCTACTACCTTATCTACTTGGTTCTGCACCTGCAAGGGAACGCATGTGAATCGGCTCACAAATTCTGAATGTTGCAAATGACTTTAGCTGAGGCAGCTTTCTCCAAAAACATTTCTACGATTTTAATGCTGAAAGGCATTTCAAATCAGGCCTACACAATTTCCATGAAATGGGCCTCTGCACGTTTATGTGCACCAACAGGCTAACATAAGCAATACATTTACGTTCCTTAACCGCATGCGCGCTAGCGGAATTCCGCTCCTGTGCTGAGATTTCGAAAACCGCACTTTACGTGACAAGCTGGGCTCGTCATCAGCCTGGGAGGAGGCTACTCCATGACGAGCCCAGCTCGTCATCAGCGTGGAAGGGGTTAACACCAATCTTTAATGCAAAATACAAATCTCTACCTAAGCCATTTAATCACATTTATCATTACAACTGTGAGTTTAATAAGCAAGGCTAAAGGCAAAATGGTGAATTATTAAACACACTCTTATTAGTGAAATTCTCCACAGCAAACGGCATCTCTATGTTAAAACAGCATTATTGATTTTTAAAGCACATTACATTAGCCCTTAGTGTAATTCTAATACCATCTACATTAGTTCTCAACCCTACATTATATTTGAACACAGTTAGTAAGTCCTCTACATATGTGGGTGCTGACTACTTGTGAATATGTTGCACCCCTACAATTTTTAACTCGGTTTTGCGCTCTCTCAGTCCCAATGTTCTTTGCAGGAGCAGAATCAACGCTCTTCCCTATGCCCGCCCACCTGTGCCGCCGCTATGAAAGCAACGTAAACATTAGGGGGGAAAAGGGGAATGGGAGAGAGAGAAGAGACACTCCGTCCACAGCTACCACCAGGCAGTGTTGCAGGATACTTCTGTATCTGTACTTCTACTGCTTAACAGATGCCTAATGCACAGAGGAAAGGGACATAAGCAATTTCCAACACTCTCTACAATAACTCTTATTAGGAATAATCCTACCAGCTGTGTTCGAAGTATTCGCCCCTCTTCTATATATGTATGTATAATGTGGTTACATGAAGAGAAGTCAGCTTTCTACAACAAAGGAAATAATATTTAGCAAGGAACCTCTCTAGTCGCTTATTATTCTAAGCAGGTAACCCTAACAACTAATACCTGTTATCTCCTCAATTCTGAGTTGAATATTTCCGTCAATTCCTTGTGAAGGCGCACTAAATATTTACAGATGAATAGTGTTTAACCAGTTTATTATCCTTGTATGAAACACGCAAAAAGGAACAAGGTAGGAAAAAGAGGGAAAGGGAAACATAAGGAGAAGCGCTGCGAGGTAAAAGGATAGGGACTGGATTGAATAGAATTGCCTTTAGAAAACGCTCTGTAGTTATTTTACAGTACCAATTCAAGCTTCGTGGTTTCCGCTGCTCTATAGTGAAGACTTCTGCCAGCTTCGTGTTTTCCACTGCTCGGTAGTGAAGACTACTGCCCAGTAAGCAAATACCTCTTTGCTATGGCGCAATGAATTTCTTCCGTTCTGCTGCCTGAAGAGGTCTTATTTTAAAATACTCCTCAAGTTCTTTTCATATGACTCTGGCGATAGATACCTCCTCAGAATCTCTACTCTAAACTGTAAATACCGCTATGCTGCAAATACCCAAATTTATCGTATCTCCCGTCATGAGAATAGATGCAGAGTTACGGACTAAGCTGTTGCCTCAAACGAACTTCAGTTGAAGAGCGCAGATAGAATCTCGCGCACTTCGTAGATCCACTAGGCAGTGTGTTTGCGTTCTCTCTACAACAATTACTGCCATAGCGGCGGCCATCTTAGGTGTGTAAAACCCTACTTCATATAATACCAAAGATTAACCATATTGGGTTTAACAATCACGTGTGTCTTTTGTTGTGGTTTATGCATATGAAGGTGCTGGACTGAGGCAATGGTGTGTTTCCTGACAAACAGCAGATGCAACGTGATAATAATTACAGCAGTTTATATAAAAGCTCGGATCAAGTGAAAACACAGCGCACTCGCTTATATGAATGGCTATTAGACAAAGAAAAACAAGCATTGCCACGAAAGTCATCGCAATCGCGATCACGATCGCTGAGACAGCAAAAGTGATCGCGATGACGTGCTAAAACACGCAAGGGATGCGCGCGCAAGCGCATGTGCTTGTGCGCGTTCTAGCAAGCTGGTCGCTGTTTTGGGAACACTTCCAAAAGCCTACTAAATGTCTCTCCGAACAGCGCATGCGCGCTGACTCAGCAAGACCTAAAAAAGAAATCATAAAGATCATAAATGCCACCGCCTGATCTCACTTTTAGACTCTCTACTTAAGTAGCAAGTAGAATACTACTTACCCAGATTGGAGAATTGGGCCGAGGAGAATAAAGTGCTTTTGGAGTTTCAGTTCAACTTTAAAAAGAGCATTGGATCAGTTTACAGTGCCTCATCTTAAGTCTTTATTATTGGTAAATACACTCTGGCTAAGAAAGGTCCTCTTACATGGTTACACCTAGAACACTGTAACTCAATAATAAAATTGCTGCGATTAACATTTTCACAGCAAAATTGGGGAAGAGACCTATGAAAGGGAGATGCACAATATATAGAGTGCAGTGTGTTTCTCTGGTCACATATGGAGCGGGCGTCTGGGGCTACACTAATTTAGAAAAACTCCAGTTAACCAAAACTTCCTGCTTGAGGAAATTTTTGTAATTACCACAATCTGTTTCTACAAATGTTGGTCATAAGGGATTGGGTCTTCCCTTTTTAGAAGAACTAATTTGAATTTGCCAGTTTTTTGATTTAGCAGGGAATATGGTCACAATTGGAGAGTGGCTTAAGCAGGAACATTATTTTACACTGCTTAGTATGCTGACAAATACATTAAAACTTTTTGTATTTGATTAGAACATCCTGATTTACCTTGGATACTCTGCAAGGAGTATCCAATATAGAAATTAAACTAATCCCTATTAACTTGGTAGAAAGAGAGAGATTAGATAATGAATGTGGGAAGGCAAGTGTTTTATCTCACAAGACTCTTCTAACTACTGGAGGCATACAGTTTTATCAGGAGCACATGCACAATACGCAATGTAGATTTGCATTATCTTGTTTCAGGAGCAATATAGTTCATTGTCTTGTGACCTTCCCCAACGAGAACGACTGGTCTCCTACACATGAAGATGACTATGTGATGGAGTCTCTGTACAATAACATTGCACATTGCACTTTGTTCTTTTTTGTAACTGTTACTTGGAACCCCGAAAACAACTGTTAATACCTGTGCTGTGAAAATATAATTTTAGACAATGTGGACCAGCAATGATCTTCTTCCAACAGGTATGCACTTTGGAAATTTGCTGTGTCATGTCCAAGTTTTTATGGTCTGCCATACTGCTACGTAAACATTAGGCAGTCAGGAGGTCTGAATGATTTTGAAATGGGCTGAACTTTATGTATTTTTGAATAGATTTAAATATTTTTATTGGTAATGCTGATTTTACGTCAGTCATTTAAAGATGAATTTACTATCATGTTTTATTTATGTAATGTTTTTAAACTATGTTCTTTTATGTTTTTTCTTTGTAAAACCTAATAAAGCTTAATGATTGAATGTCAGCTAGTGAGAGATAGTTGGCCGCTGAAAAGTACCTCTAAGGTGCCCTGCTACCCAAAGAAATACGAAAATGAAGCATGTCGAGTAAGGCAATGGAGACCTCAAGAACATTATGAGGGCACTCAAAGAAACTGCTAATTTGTTTCTTGAAAATTACTGCTGAAACAATGACTAACAGAATTGTGGAATTTAATAATATATAGTATTTATGTGGATGTCTGGGGCTCTTTGCCTTCCATTAGTGAATACCTTACCTTCAGCACAAGATGGTATAGAGCAAGATTTAAATAATAAGGAAGGAATAAGCCATGTACGGCGAGCAACTAATGTTATTTCGCAAAACAAGGATAACGTAAAATTGTAAACACCAAAGCCAGAATTGCAAAAATCATTATTCCCCACCTTGCTGTTCCATTTAGTCAAATAAACATTGGTTGGGAGAGTACCAAGTCTTGATATATAAGTTGGCTGAGCCTCTTGATATAGGCAGTCGAGGTCATTATCAAGGCCTATTAATAAAATAGCGAGATAGAAATTGCTATATGCCAATTGCATAGGCTTTCCTACACAGGAATTAACTCCTCTGCCTTCTGAAAGCAGTGTTTATGTTAAAAGAACAACTCTTAGTGATGCACAGAGGAAAGTGTGTTGTCAATAGAATCCTTTAACTATAGGAGATCCTTGTCATGAAAATGGCTGCAATGTCCTCAGGCACATTGTGTATTAAGAACGGTGTATGGCCGATAAAGAACGTGAATTCAAAGGTTTCCATGGCACATTTGTAGATCTAAAGAAGATGTTATACATAAAATAATGTAGGTTTCAGTTAAAAAAACTGCTAGGCCTTTGGTCTACTTTCTTTTAATGATAAATATATATTTGATCTCTGACATGCGAATAAGAAATCAACCCACGGATACAGGGCTCTACTCAGGGATTTTTAGTTGTGATTTCAAGAGGATATCTTGGTAGATTTTTGTGTGAGTTGCTAGATTTGATTTAAAAGCAATACAATGTATTTTAGTGAATTCTGCAGACACAAAGGGATACATAAGAGCTAATTACATCTATAAATCATTTAAATATGTTAGGTTAGTTGGAAGGATGAACATTAAAAAATGGAGAATTTAAATTATCCCACATTATCCTTCAAGATGATACTCAAAACTTTAACAGTAGTTTGAGAACCAGCTCTTGGCTATGTTAGTCATAGCACTGTTTCTAACTTTAGTGAATAACAGGGTGGGGAGATCAATGTCAGATGCTCTTGTTAGGACTAAGTGGAGCTTTTTTTAGCATGGTTTACATTTACTCAGTTGGTTTAAAAGTTATTGATCCCAAACGATACAAGATTTGTAAGGCACAGGCCAGGCTTTTAGCAATGATTATGCCTTACAGAATTTATGTGATGGTTCTCGTACATCATAATACTGTGTTTAGAAATAGCCTACTGAATCGCATGGCATAAAAACATAGCACAGCCAACTTCCCAGTTTCCGTAGATCACGTACGTTTTATTTAAAAAAAAAAAGCAAATCCAATAGAGATCAACAAAACATTGTTGACTAAGCACAGAATCTACCCTTACTAGTTGTTTTCTTATCTACTTTGCATTTATGAAAAAGAAATAGACCTTCAAGATGAATACAGTAATAGTTCAGTTTAACAAAAGCACTAATTTGATTCTGGGCTGGTTAGACAATATGAAATATAGCATGTCTAGAAGTCCATCATAAGTGATTTTAACATGATTTTGAGAAAAAAGAAATGAGGAAATCTCTTGAACATTAACTAACTGCTAGCTTTATGTTGTGTCTCCTGCAGCCTTCCTTTTGAGTTTGACAATTGTCTTCTGCCTGGTTCACCTGATCCTGATATTCATCTGCCACAAAAGAAGACCTGTGTTTCCCAAGGACAGCTTGATGAGTTTAAACAGTACTCTAACCCTTTCAGACCAATCTGCTCCAGGAGAAAAAGGCAAGATGACAATGATGACAAATGGAAATGACAAACACACACAACTTTGAGGCAAAGTGGCTTCTGTATTGAAACTGAGCTGAGAACTCTATAGGCTCGCCATTCCCATTGAACTGTGAGGCAATGCCTACAACTGTATCCTGAGCAATTGAGTGGGGGACGCCCCTTGTGGCTAACATCAATTTATACCCCCATCACAATTGTTGAGTATTGATGTCCCGACATTGTATTGCTCTGTACCTGCTTGCTTAGTGAACAATCTGCAACCAAGTGCCCTTTAATACTACATTGTTCTGGACACTCGTGTGTAAATTCTCTAACATCTGCCATCATGCTTTCCCCTAACTACGGTGCACATCATCTGCTTGTCCTTCCTTAGGATCACTGAACTCTTGATATTCTCCAGTTACCCAAATCCAATATCGACACCCCTATGGTAACAGGCTACTCACTTAGTATTCAAAACCACTCTTTGGTAGTTCTCTCAATTTTCGGTTGCTGTCCTGAGTGTAACACTGCATGTATGCTATTAACCATACCTATTATGTTCAGAAAGTACCTTTTGACCTGGATTGGGAAAACAATAATTTTTTACTGAGCATTTACTTCCCTTATAAATTCATCTACTACTCCCCCAATAAAAAAGAATCATATTTATTAGCAGTTTTAGGAGATACTGACTGTAGGTAAGTTTTCATTCCTTTTTTTATTCATGTAACAAAGCACATTACAAAGCAAAGCTGCACTCTATAGGCAGTTAATGTCTTAGTGTAAGAAAAAAAAGTAAAATGAGGAACAATAATGCACAATAACTGTCAAACTCAGGTGGTTCAGGTCATCTTCTATGGCTATGTGTTTGAGATTGGTCATAACATATTGCAGCTAAAACAAATACTTTGGGCCCCTGCATATGGTGTTTATTGTCTGGCATGAAGCCCCTCCTCATCATAGAAAATATTTTAAAACTTGGTTGTGGGGTGGTGGTCAGGCCGCAAATGGAATGAGACATGATTCGCTGGGTCTCCTCACTGTAGCGACATTCTAAAGCTAACTAGCCGACTGTCAGGCTTGCGACTGAGTCAGACAGGAGAATCGAATGGATTCCCGGCGTTGCTGCTCCCCACGCCTGAGGGGCTATGGCTTGGAAGCCTGGCCTTCCCGGATGCTGCTGACTGGGGCAACCTTGATGGAGGCCCCCCTGTGCTTGGGAGAGCCCTTGATATCACCTATGTGTCTTCTACCCCCCCTGCTGGGCCGACCGGCTGCGAGATCACCTGGCGACCCGGGCGGACAGAAGAGGACCTGTGTGGAAAGAGGGGCCTGCCGCGAGTCCAGCAAGCTCTGTGCCACATGAGGCTAGGCGAGAGGTAATTGGCAAGCAGCAAGGATTGAGTGGTGGGGGTCCCCAGCTCTCTGAGTTACTCCTGTGGGCTCCCCCTGACCCTGCCTGGCACATGGACGCTACCCACCTCAAACTACTTCAGGCACGGAAACTTTTGGACAGACTCATACAAAGTACAAAGTCAGCAGTCAGAATTAGACAGGGAACTGATGTCCGTGCATAGTGCTGTCTATTTTTCCAAACTAAGAAATTGTATGACTAATACAGATGTCTTGATAAATTCTCCTTTTTTAATGTGAATGAATTCCTATCAGGATCTATTGTATATTTAATTGATTCGAATTGAATATTGTGTATTTTTTATCTTTATTTGTGATTTTAAAATTTGATTACATTTGTACATAAGTGCCTTAAACATCCTGAGTGGAATAATATCTGTGTGTAGTATGAATGCGGTTGCATAAATTGTGCATTCCAATATTACCTAGAGTGTCTCCAAAGGGTACATTGATTTTTGAACTTTGACGTCTAAATATACACTACATAATCAGATACCCTGAGGCACTGTCTGGTTATGTCTTCGCTACTGTGGAATCACGGATAAATATATTTGTGAAATGGGACTTCCAGCCTCACAGTCGACTACTTCAACACCTGCCTCTATGATCTGCAGAGATTTATTTATTTAGTGTATTTTTGGTATTGCGCACAGCTACCCCAACGGGGTGTCCCGGCGCTCCTGCGTGAATACATGCTGGCTGAGATGTTTATTTACAAAAGAGAAAGGATCAGCAGAGCAGGTAGGTTTTTAGGGCTCTCCGGAAGGGTTGTTCATCCTGGATCAGCCGGATGGCATTTGGTAGTTTATTCCAGACGGCCGAAGTCAGTACAGTAAAATTTTCCCCGCCTGAGCGAGTTTTCCTGAATCTGGGAACGGTAAGGAGATTTTTGGAGGAAGAGCGTAAGGTCCTGATGTTATTATAGGGAATCAAGCAGGTGGAGAGATAAGCAGAGCCCTTGCCTCTCAACGCTCGATGAGCCAATACCAGAGCTTTGAATTCTGCCCTTTTGTGTATCGGCAGCCAGTGAAGTTCACGACGGTGTGGAGAGATGTGCTCACGTAAAGGAATACCTCTAACCAGTCGGACCGCAGCATTCTGGACTGTCTGGAGGCGATGACAAAGACCCACAGACAGGCCAGTATAAAGACCGTTGGCGTAGTCCAGGTGTGAAGTAATTAGCGCCTGGACTACGATCTTCCTGGTATTAATGGGCAGAAAGTGGATGAACTTTTTTACCATTCTAATCTTAGTTAGACATGCAGCGGAGACTGTCTGAACTTGATGGTGAAGTGTGAGGTTGGAATCCCATCTAACTCCTACATTTTTCACAGATTCTTTAGGGAGAGGGGTGGCACTCAAGTCAAGAGGCCACCAACTGTTAGGGTCAAGTGGGGTCGGCTGATGGAAAAAGAGAACCTCAGTTTTTCCTGCGTTCAGTCTTAGGAAATTATTATCCATCCACAGGGCAATTGTGCGGAGGCAGTTTTTTTAGGGGATCAAAGGTTGTGGGGGAAATACTATTAAATGAAAACAAAAGCTGGATATCATTAGCATAGGAGGTAACCTTTATGCCAGTTTGAGCGATGATATCAAAAAGGGGGAGAAATAAACATTAAATAGAAGGGGACTCAGCGAGGAGCCCTGAGGGACTCCCCACCGAAGCGGACAACTTTCTGAGGTAAATGGGGGAGTGAACACTGCCTGGGACCGGGTGGACAGAAAAGATGAGATCCATTCTGTCTCATCTTTATGAGATGTATCGGCGGCTGGCGGCTCCTGCTGTGTTCTGAGCGTAGGGCTGCGGAAGTGGAGACTTGGATAAATGCTTTCACCTGCCACTTCCCCCCACAACTACAGTGTCTAATAGAGGAGTGACTTCTTCAGAATGGCCCGTTCTGTAAACTATGGGATATTCCTCTTAGACATTGAACTTTGGTGGCCCTGTTGGCCGTTTGCTATTGATAATATTATCCTTATTCCTCCCTTTCTTCCCCCCTCACTATTCTCTAGATGCTTCTTTAGAGTGGGGGACACAGCTTGATTTTTCTAGCCTAGTAGGTATCTTGAGGTACCCCTGTTATTTAAGCCACATACAATACACTCTTACACATATCCCCACATCAGGCAGACCCCAAATATGCTCTAGTGTTTGCATATGCGACCTTGCCAAACTTGCCTCGTGAGTATGGCCCAAACAGGATGACAACGATATCTCCCTTTAAGTTTCTTTTGCTTAATGTTAAAGGACTTAACTCCCTTAACAAGAGACACCAGATTTGGTGCTACCTACTCCTACAGGACCCTGATTTATATTCCTCCAGGAAACTCACCTTATCTCTGCAGACACTCGCCTTATGACACACCCTAAATATCGAATGCAATGTTGGGCCTGTTCCTCTTCTAAAACCGCTGAAGTGGCCATATAACTGAAGGTTGGACTGGGTGGGAAAACTCCAGGGTATTTTCAGAACACAGAGGGTCACTATCATAAACTCCAAATACAATGGGGCACACAGTCTTTGACTCTCCTAAATCTGTATGCACCTAATCAAGCCCAGGACATGTTCCTGTGATCCCACCTAAAAGATCTACTAAACCCTTCAGAAGAAGCAACTGTTCTCGGGGCAACTTTAATCTGGTTTGGGACCCAGAATGGGACCGTAGCATGCAAGCATATCAGGGCACTGGTGCCATGTTGGTGTCCCTCCAGGATGTCATCACTGACTTAGGTCTATCGGATGCATGGAGATACCTACACCTAACATCAAGGACTACTCCTTCTTCTCCACTGTCCATCGTTCATACTCACAAATTGATTACTGCTTTTTCTTCCTCTCCCTGGTCCACCTTTTAACAGCTGCTAAGACGTCTGACTTCTCAATCTCTGATCATGGCCATGTATCGATTTCTCTTCAGCCTCCCAACCTACAGCGTATTGCCCACCCTCGATGACGTCTCCGTCCCCATATCCTGCATAACCCAGTCCATATGGTAGATATGCGTAGGGAGATTGAGGCCTTCTTCATCGCAAATGATACATCCGAAATTTCCAAATTTATCACATTGTATGCTTTCAAGGCGATTATGAGGGAGGTATCTCCTCCATTGCTATAGCCCACTCCTGGGAGGCTCACCTCCTTGAATCGACTCTTTCTGCTGACATTAAGGGACTAGAACGTAAAGATCACCAACAACTCCCACCACAAATCAAAAAGCATCTTGCTGCACTGCAGGGCCAGTTGCACCTACACCGCACCAAAAAAGCAGAATGCTACCTGCTAGCGCTTGAATTTTTTTTTACATGGAAGAGGATCACATGGGCACGTGCCTTGCGCTGCGCCTGCGGGCCCAAGCTAGGCAAGCTCACATTTCTAAGCTGAAGCCGGCGGATGGCTCCTGGGCCACATTGGAACTCAACAAGGGCCTAACTCTCTCAAACTTCTATAAAGATCTCTACGGGGATGAACCCCATGCCTCAGAGAACATCACCTCCTTCCTTAATTCCTGCCCCAGGGAATCTATCAGTTCCCATCATCCGGGCCTTTTAAATGAGCCAATATCACTGGAAGAGTTAGTGAAAGCACTAAAACAGCTCCCGATAGGGAAAACTCCTGGGCGAGATGAACTTTTTGTTGTCTTCTATCGTACCTTTTTTCCCTTAGCTTCAGAACCACCTCCTACATCTTTTTTGTAATTTTACTGACATTACAGGCCTCACCCCCACCATGTTAGAAGCAGAAGTGGTGCTCGTCCCAAAGCCAGGAAAATACCCCTCTCTCTGCACATCTTATCTGCCCATTGCCATCTTAAACACCTACACAAAGATTTATACAAAGAACCTTGTGAACCGTCTGGAGCCTTATTTACCCAGTATTATCGACCCGGGCCAAGTCGGATTTATTTGTCATCATCAGGGTGCAGACAATAAAAGTATGGCATAGAGCTATACCTGCCTGCCTGGTATCATTAGACTCAGAGAAGGTGTTTGATCAGGTGGCTTGGTGCTTTCTACGGGAGGTCCTACATCGAATAGACTTAGGCACTACTATGATCTCCAGAGTGATGGCCCCTTACATGCGACTGACCACGAGTATCCGTGTCAATGGCCGTCTCACCCCCACAATCCTATACTCGGGGAACTTGGCAAGGGTGTCTGCTATCCCCGCTCCTATTCACAGTGGTGATGGAACCTCTAGCGATTGCAGTACGCCGATCACCCACCATCTCTAGTAATCCTTTTAGGGGGTACGAGCATAAGATCTCCTTATTTGCAGATGACCTTCTACTTTCTCTCACCACCCTGACCTCATTTCTACCAGCACTAGCTTCACTTCTGCACTCTTTCAAAGAGAGCCTCTGGTTTTAAAATCAACATAGCCAAATTCTACTACCTGAATCACCCTTCCACCCTCAGAGACTCAAGAATTAAAGAATCTGATCCCTTTGAGATGGTCTGAGAGTTAGATAAGATATTTAGAACTTGACCAGACTCTCTCCCTATCTTCCTAGACCAAAACCAAATGCCATCATACGGGAGGATATTCGTAGTTGGAGAAATCTCCCTTTCTACTGGCTTGGGTGAATTAACACAGTTAAGATGTCTCTCCTCCCAAAAGTCCTATATTTATTTCAAACCCTACCTAGCCCAATCCCTCAAGGAGATATTCAATCTCTCCAACAAGATTTAACCACCTTCATATGGGGTAAGGGCCGCCTGCGCTTTTCCAATAAAGTCCTGATGCGGCCTCGAGGGATTAGCGTGCCATAATCTCTTTGAATACTATTGGTCTTGTCATCTCCACCACATCTCGAAATGGGTGGTCTGTGAAAGTGAAAAACACTGGTTCCAAATGGACCATGCAGTCTCATGTAGGCCCTAATGGGACTTAGCTTGGCTTCCCCGAGTGGCCCGCTCCCATAGTGCATACATAGCCACCCCCACAAAAACGGTCCTGGACAAATGGGACAAACTTCTCATGGCCTGACCTCCTTCCCATCCCCCAATACCCCTATAGTAGATAATCCCATTTTTTTCACCTGCACTGCAGCCTCACACCTTCACGCCCTGGACAGGGGTTGTCTGTCACACTATCCAAGACTTATTTAATGGGGACACATTCATTACTTTTGAACAGTGCAAAAAGTAATTTCACTTCACAGACACTTCAAGGATTCAATACTATCAACTTCGGCACTGGCTGCTCTCCCCACATACATGCAGGGAGCGACTAGGTCGCTTACCCCCTTTGAGTCCCTGGTCCGGGCTTTTGAGGGTTTGAGAGGTTTGATCTCTCACACATATAAAGTGTTACAACACTCACAGCAGCTTCAACCCCACACATACCAAAACCAATGGAATATAGATACTGACAGGGACGTTCCCCCAGAGAGCTGGGATGGGCTTTGGTCAGATATCTATCAAAGCATTTCCCAATGCGAGTCAGACTACAAACTCATGATGCAGTGGCACTTCACTCCCGCTCGTATCCAGAAAATGGTACCTGGATTTATCCATATCAGGTGGTCCTGCCCAAATCTGACACTCTTCTGGAAGGAGGTACTTAGCCATATATATAGATTTTTTTTATGGAGTTTTATATAGCGCAAACTTGACCTGAAGGTATTAGAGCACTTTACATAGCACCAGTTGCGTTACATGAGGACACCTTCATATTTGTTAGGCACGGGGAGATTAAGTGATTTGCCGAGAATCACAGGATGTTCAGATTCATTGCAGAGACTCAAAACCCAGTTCACAAGATTTGAGGTCGAACGCCCAAGCCGTTAGGCCAACTCCTCTCCCCAAAGTGGGACTCCTCATACCCAGCTCTCCAATAAGGACCCTGTTAAGTACTAGACCCACACAATTAGCAGTCATGACTCACTCAGTTTGCCTTTTAATTGCACAAATGCTAGAGGCAGCACCACAGTCCATAGCCTCCTACTGGACTTCCACCTATCGCGACATGTTTTTTTCACCAATGACATGTTCTGGCCCTGGGGTTACTCTCCTCCCGCCTCAATCATCACCGCAATGGGCGCCTACCCGGACCCACAGCCGGCACGCTAGACAGAGGTTCCGCAGCTCTGGCCCTCAGCTTTGATCAGTCCGCCCCGGCTGCCATCTTGGGAGACCGCGCGCCGACCGCCGCACCGGAAAAGTCTCAGTCTCGTCCAGAAAAACACCTCTGGACTCCCCACCAGGCACACCACAGCTTACTCACGCCTTCCGATCATCGGCACAGGTATGAAGAAGCAAGGAGGAACAGGATATTAGCAGGATTTGATTTGGAGCCAGAGGGTCCGCCATCTTGTTGATTCTTGTGCTTTCCTTTGGTCCCTTGGATTCCATCCTGCTGACCTTCAGACATTTCTCTTTTGCTGGACTGCCTTATCTCTTTCTACCCCTCAGGTCTCCCTCTCTCCTCTCACCAATCTCAGCCTCCAACTCTTCTCCCCCACCTACCGCTCTCTACCTCTTTTGATATTTTTTTCTTCTTTTTATTTCTCTTTTCACTCTGTAAATATGTGATATATACTTGTCCAAGACAAATCGCTGGTAAAATGTAATCCTAAGCAAATCTATTTGTATTACCTACTGGCGATAGCCAGTAGGTATATATAGTTAGGATTTTTTTCCTATGGGATTTTTGAAAATTCTATGTCGAATAACTTTGGCTTATGAGGACAGAATTGGCTGAAATTTTCAGGAAAATGGAACATTTTGTTTCTGAGCAGCCCCTGAAAATTTGGGGGGGTTTCGTCAAGGGGGGGCCGAGAAAAAAGGGGGTCCCAAAACGTGTTTTTCCCATGCAATTTTCCATAGGGCGGTTGGCCTCACTTTTAGCCTGAACGGCTTTAATGGATTTACACCAAACTTGGCAAAATTGTAGGGACTGGTAGCCCGATGTGCCTTTGCTATGTCTCAAGATATAGGCTCCAGTGGTTTTTACGAAAATAAAATTAACTTTGAAAAATATATATTGGGCAACATTGGGCTATATATATGTTGGAGCCCAAATGTAGCCCAATGTAGCCCAATGTAGCCCAATGTAGCCCAAAGATGGCCACCAGAGACAAAAAAAAACAAATGTAGCCCAAATATCAGCCAGATGTAGCCCAACTATAGCCCAATGACAGATTGTCCCAGAGTGTTCTAAAGAACAACTAGAGTGCTAACAGTCCTACTTATTACAAAGGTATGGCACACCTGAAGCCATCTTGATTGGAATAAAGTGGTAACTCTTAAAACATTTAATTTAAAAAGGAACAAAATGAGGGGGTTCATTTTGCCATAGAAAGTATGATTAGTGAATATATGACGAAATCCCGCATACCATCAGTCCGCAAAAAAAATCCCGCATGTACTATTAGGCCGCAAATTAAAATAACGAAAACTTTTAGAACGAATATGCCTTTAGCATACACTAAACAACTAAACTACCCTAAACCCTAAAACACTACCCCCAGCATGACCCTACACTACACAAACACTACAACACTACCCTAAACCCTAAAACACTACCCCCAGCATGACCCTACACTACACAAACACTACAACACTACCCTAAACCCTAAAACACTACCCCCAGCATGACCCTACACTACGCAAACACTACAACACTACCCTAAACCCTAAAACACTACCCCCAGCATGACCCTACACTACGCAAACACTACAACACTACCCAAAACCCTAAAACACTACACCCCAGCATGACCCTACACTACGCAAACACTACAACACTACCCTAAACCCTAAAACACTACCCCCAGCATGACCCTACACTACGCAAACACTACAACACAACCCTAAACCCTAAAACACTACCCCCAGCATGACCCTACACTACGCAAACACTACAACACAACCCTAAACCCTAAAACACTACCCCCAGCATGACCCTACACTACGCAAACACTACAACACTAACCTAAATCCTAAAACACTACCCCCAGCATGACCCTACACTACGCAAACACTACAACACTACCCAAAACCCTAAAACACTACACCCCAGCATGACCCTACACTACGCAAACACTACAACACTACCCTAAACCCTAAAACACTACCCCCAGCATGACCCTACACTACGCAAACACTACAACACTACCCTAAACCCTAAAACACTACCCCCAGCATGACCCTACACTACGCAAACACTACAACACTACCCTAAACCCTAAAACACTACCCCCAGCATGACCCTACACTACGCAAACACTACAACACTAACCTAAATCCTAAAACACTACCCCAAGCATGACCCTACACTACGCAAACACTACAACACTACCCAAAACCCTAAAACACTACACCCCAGCATGACCCTACACTACGCAATTACTACAACACTACCCTAAACCCTAAAACACTACCCCCAGCATGACCCTACACTACGCAAACACTACAACACTACCCAAAACCCTAAAACACTACACCCCAGCATGACCCTACACTACGCAAACACTACAACACTACCCTAAACCCTAAAACACTACCCCCAGCATGACCCTACACTACGCAAACACTACAACACAACCCTAAACCCTAAAACACTACCCCCAGCATGACCCTACACTACGCAAACACTACAACACAACCCTAAACCCTAAAACACTACCCCCAGCATGACCCTACACTACGCAAACACTACAACACTAACCTAAATCCTAAAACACTACCCCCAGCATGACCCTACACTACGCAAACACTACAACACTACCCAAAACCCTAAAACACTACACCCCAGCATGACCCTACACTACGCAAACACTACAACACTACCCTAAACCCTAAAACACTACCCCCAGCATGACTCTACACTACGCAAACACTACAACACTACCCTAAACCCTAAAACACTACCCCCAGCATGACCCTACACTACGCAAACACTACAACACTACCCTAAACCCTAAAACACTACCCCCAGCATGACCCTACACTACGCAAACACTACAACACTACCCTAAACCCTAAAACACTACCCCCAGCATGACCCTACACTACGCAAACACTACAACACTAACCTAAATCCTAAAACACTACCCCCAGCATGACCCTACACTACGCAAACACTACAACACTACCCAAAACCCTAAAACACTACACCCCAGCATGACCCTACACTACGCAAACACTACAACACTACCCTAAACCCTAAAACACTACCCCCAGCATGACCCTACACTACGCAAACACTACAACACTACCCTAAACCCTAAAACACTACCCCCAGCATGACCCTACACTACGCAAACACTACAACACTACCCTAAACCCTAAAACACTACCCTCAGCATGACCCTACACTATGCAAACACTACAACACTACCCAAAACCCTAAAACACTACCCCCAGCATGATCCTACACTACGCAAACACTACAACACTACCCAAAACCCTAAAACACTACCCCCCAGCATGACCCTACACTACGCAAACACTACAACACTACCCAAAACCCTAAAACACTACCCCCAGCATGACCCTACACTAAGCAAACACTACAACACTACCCAAAACCCTAAAACACTACCCCCCAGCATGACCCTACACTACGCAAACACTACAACACTACCCTAAACCCTAAAACACTACCCCCAGCATGACCCTACACTAAGCAAACACTACAACACTACCCAAAACCCTAAAACACTACCCCCCAGCATGACCCTACACTACGCCAACACTACAACACTACCCAAAACCCTAAAACACTACCCCCAGCATGACCCTACACTACGCCAACACTACAACACTACCCAAAACCCTAAAACACTACCCCCCAGCATGACCCTACACTACGCAAACACTACAACACTACCCAAAACCCTAAAACACTACCCCCAGCATGACCCTACACTACGCCAACACTACAACACTACCCAAAACCATAAAACACTACCCCCAGCATGACCCTACACTACGCAAACACTACAACACTACCCAAAACCCTAAAACACTACACCCCAGCATGACCCTACACTACGCAAACACTACAACACTACCCAAAACCCTAAAACACTACCCCCAGCATGACCCTATACTACGCAAACACTACAACACTACCCAAAACCCTAAAACACTACCCCCAGCATGACCCTACACTACTCAAACACTACAACACTACCCTAAACCCTAAAATACTACACCCCAGCATGACCCTACACTACGCAAACACTACAACACTACCCAAAACCCTAAAACACTACCCCCAGCATGACCCTACACTACGCAAACACTACAACACTACCCTAAACCCTAAAACACTACGCCCAGCATGACCCTACACTACGCAAACACTACAACACTACCCTAAACCCTAAAACACTAGCCCCAGCATGACCCTACACTACGCAAACACTACAACACAACCCTAAACCCTAAAACACTACCCCCAGCATGACCCTACACTAAACAACCACCACAACTCTACACTACACTAACACAACACTACACTACACAACACTACACTACACTACACAATCACTAACCCACGAAAAAATTAACACAAACCCACTTACCTCTCTCGTCATCCTGGTTTTCACAACGCAAATGCATTTACCATACATGCCTTTAAAACGTAATTCTTTGTAAAGGCATGCGCGATAAATGCACATGCGTTTTGAAAAAATGCGGGATAATGGTATGCGAGCTCAATGACCTTGCGGGATAATGGTATGCGGACTGAAAGTCTGCGGGATAAAAAATGCGGGAAAATGGCTGCAAACCATGATTAGCAGCAGACTTCCCTGGTGAGCACTAGCTTTACTACAGTGATCTAATGAGCAACTAGAGTGCTAACATTCAAAATTTATGGCAAATGTGTGACACATCTGAATGCCTTCTTGATAGAACCAAAGTAAACAAGCATTGAAAATGCAATAGATCTCGCCCTCGTTTAAGTTAAAGCCATTCTGTTTGTAATGAGGTGGCTTTTTAGCTTTGCTTTTATTAGTGTTTTTAAAACTTTCATGTAAATAACATGCATATGTATGCATATATGTATATGTATGCATGCATTTATATTTATATAGATATGCAGATTACATATGTTTATATATGTATATTACCTACTGGCGATAGCCAGTGGGTATATATAGTTAGGAGTTTTTTCTCTATGGGATTTCTGAAAATTCTATGTCTAATAACTTTGGCGTTTGTGGACGGAATTGGCTGAAACTTTCAGGAAAATGGCACATTTTTCTTCTGAGCAGCCCCTGAAAATTTGGTGGGGTTTCGTCAAGGGGGGGCCGAGAACAAAGGGGGTCCCAAAACGCGTTTTCCCATTCATTTTTCCATAGGGCGGTTGGACTCACTTTTAGCTCGAACGGCTGAATAGATTTTCATGAAACTTGGCAAAATTGTAGATATGGTTTGCCCGACGTGCCTTTGCTATGTCTCAATATATGTGCTCCAGTGGATTTTGAGAAATTAACGTTTAAAAAAATATATATATCTGTGACAGCGCTCCGGTTAGCGCCCCGGTTCGCATACCTGACGCGTAACGGAACTTCGCAAAGCGAATCTGATTGGCTCTCCGGTGTCTGTCAACATTCTAAACAAACCGGAGCGGCCGCCATCTTGTCTCTCGGTACGATCGAGAGGCAAGATGTGGTGAAAAACGAAGGGGGAAATGAAGGAAAGGGGGCAAGGTAGACCACTCCTGACCCCCTAGGATTGATGAGGGGGATAATAAAGTGCCACGCGGGGCAAAAAATTTTGCAATTTTACGCTGTAGAGGCGCGTCCCGGTACGCGAACCGGGCAGCTCACCGGGCAGCTAACCGGGCAGCTAACCGGGCAGCTAACCGGCAGCGTAGCTGTCAACATTGTAAACAGTCCGGAGCGGCCGCCATCTTGTCTCTCGGTAGGTTCGAGAGACAAGATGTGGTGAAAAAAGAAGGGGGAAATGAAGGAAAGGGGGCAAGGTAAACCCCTCCTGACCCCCTAGGATTGATGAGGGGGATATTAAAGTCCCCCGCGATTTTTCGCGGTAGAGGCGCTTCCCGGTACGCGAACCGGGCAGCTAACCGGCAGCGTAACGGGAGTCCGCCATCTTGTGTTTTTGGAGCGTCCGGTTCGCGTACCGGGTAGCGTCCCGGTAAGCGTAACAAGGGGAAAACCAAGAGAAACAGTAAAAAAAAAATTAAGGGAATAGATTTCCAGCAAACTTGGCAAAATTGTAGGGACTGTTTGTTTGATGTGCCTTTGCAAGGCCTCAAGATATGTGCACGTGTGGATTTTGTCTAATTAAGGTTAAAAAAAATATATATATCTGTAAGCGTGCTCCGGCACGCTTACGTTACGGGTTTTGTTTGCGCTGCAGAACCGATACGTCACGGTTATGCGACGCGTCATGAGGCATCTCACGCGGCTACGTGATACGTCACGTAATAAAGAATATATTTTACAGCTATAGATATTAGCTTTTAAAAAACCAATGAAATTCACTGAAAAAACCATAGGTTATAGACCATATATAGTTAGGAATTTGCATTTACAAAACCTTGAAAATTCACTGAAAAAACCATAGGTTAGAGACCATATATAGTTAGCTGGACATTTTATTGACATAAAACCAATGAAATTCCATATATAGTTAGTTGCACTAACTATATATCGCGCACCCGCAATCCACTGCTGATGATGTCACATATTACATCATTCATGACATGGTCAGTGACATCACTGATGACATCACTGATGACATCTCAAATGACATCACTGATGACATCACTGATGACATCTCAAATGACATCAGTGATGACATCATGACACACCAATACCAGTTACTACATACGCACTCACTGATTCCTACGTCTACACACACATTCACTCTTTCACCCATACAATCACTCATACATACAGTCACTCATTATTACAACACTATCATATGCACTCATACACCTATGCAGACACTCACACACTGCCACTCATCCATGGAGTTACTCACACACCTAGTCAGTCCTGTAAAGAATCAATCACACTTCCATTTCCTCATCTATACAGTTAAACACAGAACACCATACTTCAGTGACATCACTGATGACATCTCAAATGACATCACTGATGACATCTCAAATGACATCACTGATGACATCATGACACACCAATACCAGTTACTACATACGCACTCACTGATTCCTACGTCTACACACACATTCACTCATTCACCCATACAATCACTCATACATACAGTCACTCATTATTACAACACTATCATATGCACTCATACACCTAGTCAGTCCTGTGAAGAATCAATCACACTTCGATTTCCTCATCTATACAGTTAAACACAGAACACCATACTTTTCACACATATACTAACACATACTTACTCTCTTATACAATCACTGATACAAGTACACATTGATATGCACAGAGTCACACACCTCCCAGCCAGCCACACACACACTCAGTCTTCCATACATCCACTCATTCTTCAATATGTAAAACATATTTAAACTTTACAAAAACACACAGACACTAGATGTCATCAGTGATGTCATTTGAGATGTCATCAGTGATGTCATCAGTGATGTCATTTGAGATGTCATCAGTGATGTCATCAGTGATGTCACTGACCATGTCATGAATGATGTAATATGTGACATCATCAGCAGTGGATTGCGGGTGCGCGATATATAGTTAGTGCAACTAACTATATATGGAATTTCATTGGTTTTATGTCAATAAAATGTCCAGCTAACTATATATGGTCTCTAACCTATGGTTTTTTCAGTGAATATATATATATGTATTACCTACTGGCGGTCGCCAGTAGGTAGTTATAGTTAGGATAATTTTCAATGTTAAATCTCAACATTCTATTTTGAATAACTTTGGCGCCGGTTGTCGAATCTGCCTGAAATTTTCAGGAAAATGGTCTCATGGCGGTCCGGTCCTTCCCAGAAAGTTTGGGGGGGATTCGTCAAGCGGGGGCCGAGATAAAAGGGGGGTCCCAAAACGCGTTTTCCCCATGTTAATTTCCATAGGGCGGTCGATTTCACTTTTAGCCCGAACGGCTGAATGGATTTGCACGAAACTTGGCAAAATTGTAGGGACTGGTAGCCCGATGTGCCTTTGCTATGTCTCAAGATATGTGCTCCAGTGGATTTTGAGTAATTTAGGTTCAAAAAAATATATATATCTATAGGCGCTCTCCCGTGCGCGCACCCGTGAGCGCTCCCGGCGCGACACGCGACTTGCGCGTAGAAAGCTGATTGGCTCTCAGTTGTCTGTAAACATTCTAAACAGTCCGGAGCGGCCGCCATCTTGTCTATCGGTAAAATCTAGTCATAAGAGGTGGCAAAAACAAAGGGTGGAATTGACCATAAGGGGGCAGGGTAGACCCCCCCTGACCCCCTAGGTTTGATATGGGGGTCATTAAAGGGCCCCGCGGGGCCTCAAAAAAATTTTTTTTTTTTTCGATTTTCGCTGGGGAAGCGCCTGGTGCGCGCACTTTTAAGCGTACTCGTACGCGTACTTTGGTGAAAAAGATCTTTTAAGCACTCCCTGAGAATTTCTAGGGGATCATGAGTAGTCTGTCCTGTTCACTTATGAAAATGAGGTGTAAAATATTCATATGAGATAATATAGTGGGAGAAAGGTAGTAAGTATGAGTAAACTTACTATGTAACAGAAAAATAGTTGAACAGTATACTATAAGTCTCACTTTATATTTTAAACATTTTTGGTAATACTTCATGAATTACATATAAAAAAGAATATTGTCTGAAACAATTGAAATTATTAAAGATAAATTTATTCCTCTGATTCTTTTTCATAATTTAATAAAATTTCTAACATAATATTGTCCGGAATTTCCTCATAATTATATGTACATGATTCAATTTCTTCCAAACATCCTATAAACTGTTCATCCAAAGAGTCATCCATGAAATCAACTTCTTTTTTTTCATCTTCTGGTTTTTCCACCTTTACTTTGATAGAAGTATCATTTGCCTTATTTTCTCCTTCCATTTTCTTTCTGAAAATTGCATATAAATTAACTATATTAGTAGAGCTAGTATACCAGAGAAGCCTAACTCAATCCATAACTATTACAGAGAAGTCTATGTCTATCTCTAACTATTAAAGAGGGATAGCATATCACTAACAGAATATTTTTTAAGAAATAAACTTAACGTGTACAATATACTTCCATAATTAGAAGTTACCTTAGAGAAATTAGTTGAAGTTGACAGTGAAATTTGTTTTCAAGTGTACTTCAGGAAGCAGTAGTCAAAATGGCTGTGTTTCCCTCTCTTCTTTTATATATATTGTTGTACTTAACCAATCAAACGACAGGAAAAAATCGTAGAAAATGAGAGATACTTTTTAATTGGTTGTAAATTCTAACATTACAAGTGTGTTTTTGTCATGTAATTTACCTCAGGATATTTAGACAGGCCTGTAGCCTAAATGTCTCAATGGAATTTCACCAAATTTGGGCAAATGGTAGGGACTGCTATGTAGTAGGGCGTATTCTATATTTGATGAAAGTGTCTCCATTGGGTTTTCCGTAAATTATTTTCCCACCTTTTTTTATTTTGCGCTTACTAGTGCGCGCTCTAGTACGCGCACGGGCAGCGTAACGGGAGTCATCCATTTTGTGTTTCGGAACAATCGAGACACAAGATGGAGGGTAAACAATGTTCGGAATGGATAGAAGGGGGAACTGTAGAGAGTTCTTGACCCTCTAGGTTTTCTGAGGGGGGCTTAGGAGGCTCATAAACGTAAAAAAAAAAAAAAAAAAAAATTAATTTTTCGCGGGGGAAGCGCCTGGTGCGCGCACTTTTAAGCGTACTCGTACGCGTACTTTGGTGAAAAATAGTGAAAAAAGTTAGAAAAAAATAAACGCTTTGAATGATCAGAGTTAGGGTAGCTCTGAAAAGAGCTTTTGGGTTCTGTGGTTGATTTAGGTACCTACAAGTAGGTTCCAATACACATTCTTAAATTCAGGAGGAATATTCTATTCCCCTCATCTGAGAAGTGCACTCCATCTCCTCTGTAGATGTCTTGCATGTTGTAACGCAAGTTATTATTGTATAATGAACCCATTCCATAGTCTCTCATGTAAGCAGAAACAGATTTATTTACATGTTTCCGTGCTTTCTCAAATTGTGGACCAAATTGGTTGGACCAGTTCCATTTCTGTCTTTGGCATATATTGGAATATACCAAGGCAGTGTGGGGAAAAAGTATCATCAATTGATGAAAGGTGTCCTTTAATAGCATTTCCAGACCTACCCCAGTTAATGTGCCTAGATCGTTTCCACCACAGTGCACAATTATAAGGTCAGGTTCTGGCAGATGCAAAAAGGTTTTCACCAATGGTATCAATTGGTGACATTTTAATCCTCTGTGGCCAATCCACTTGATTTCCACATTTGATAAATCAAGGTTATGAAAATTTCTGCTAGCTGCATACCTTTGAGCCCAGTGGATGTAGCTATGTCCAATAATCCAAACAGAGTACATGATGTGTGTTGGTTCTGGTCCAGTCAGATGAAGTGTGGGAATGAAATGGCAGTTGGAACAGTAGGAGTTCACAAAAAAATAATTGTGGAGTTTCTGTGCTCTTGAATCACTAGCAATGATTGGTGGATTCAGATAGTTGAAAACTGAAAGTTAGGGTGTATGGTTATGTTGTGTGAAAGAAGCAATTTGAATGGTTTAAAAAAAGTCACCAAAAGCAAAAATACCCTGTATAGGCTGCTGTATTGACAGGTCAAACATCCTTGCTGAGTTAATTTGCAACATTGTAAGATAAACTTTTGAACCTTAGAGTTCAGTTAGGAGGGAGTTGCTATGGTAACAGATAGAAAGGTTTGAGAGGGGGATGGGTGTTGGTTTGAAAATAGTGAGGGAAGAGTTTTCATTGGTTGAATTAAGGCATATGTGTACAAAGATAGAGATTTTCTATGCCAGTCTTGGTTTCAGTGTATTGAGAGCACACCTTTTCCTCTGCTAAAGAAAAATTGGTGTGTGTGTCTGACACTGTTTTCAATCTCCAAAAGCATTTCTAAAGGTAAGTAATGATTCATTTAATTTAGATAGAGATTTATTTTCTCTATGGAGAATATTTGGAAGCAGATAGTTATGTTTTAGAAGTGAAATTGTATGTTAGTATATAAGTCCTGCGCAGTGTTTTTTACATGTTATTTAAAAATCGATTTTGGGTACAAATGAATGGTATTTTTATTTGGCCTTTTTTATGATTGCCATGTGCAGTTGATGCATGACTTTAAACATGGGTAATAAGTGATGCACTGGTGGCGCCAGGCTTTTATAAATGAGGCCCTGACTTTGTTTGATGATATTGAGTGGTTGTAGTTAGGTTCTGTGCAGTGTTTCTTACATGTTATTGAAAAATCGATTTTTGGGTGCAATTGATTGGTATATGTATTTGGCCCTTATTTATGAATGCCATGTGCAGCTGATGCATGACTTTAAACATGGGTAATAAGTTACGCACTGGTGGTGCAAGGCTTTCATAAATAAGGCTCTGACTTTGTTTGATGATATTGATTGGTTGTACATAGGTTCTGCACAGTGCTTCTTACATGTTAAACAAAAATCGATTTTTGGGTGCAATTGATTGGTATATGTATTTGGCCCTTATTTATGAATGCCATGTGCAGCTGATGCATGACTTTAAACATGGGTAATAAGTGACGCACTGGTGGCGCAAGGCTTTCATAAATAAGGCCCTGACTTTGTTTGATGATATTGATTGGTTGTACTTAGGTTCTGTGCCGTGTTTCTTATATGTTATTGAAAAATCGATTTTTGGGTGCAATTGATTAGTATATGTATTTTGCCCTAATTTATGATTGCCATGTGCAACTGATGCATGACTTTAAACATGGGTAATAAGTGACGCACTGGTGGCGCAAGGCTTTCATAAATAAGGCTCTGACTTTGTTTGATGATATTGATTGGTTGTACATAGGTTCTGTGCAGTGTTCCTTACATGTTAAATAAAAATCGATTTTTGGGTGCAATTGATTGGTATATGTATTTGGCCCTTATTTATGAATGCCATGTGCAGCTGATGCATGACTTTAAACATGGGTAATAAGTGACGCACTGGTGGCGCAAGGCTTTCATAAATAAGGCCCTGACTTTGTTTGATGATATTGATTGGTTGTACTTAGGTTCTGTGCAGTGTTCCTTACATGTTATTCAAAAATCGATTTTTGGGTGCAATTGATTGGTATATGTATTTGGCCCTTATTTATGAATGCCATGTGCAGCTGATGCATGACTTTAAACATGGGTAATAAGTGACGCACTGGTGGTGCAAGGGTTCATAAATAAGGCTCTGACTTTGTTTGATGATATTGATTGGTTGTACATAGGTTCTGCACAGTGCTTCTTACATGTTAAACAAAAATCGATTTTTGGGTGCAATTGATTGGTATATGTATTTGGCCCTTATTTATGAATGCCATGTGCAGCTGATGCATGACTTTAAACATGGGTAATAAGTGACGCACTGGTGGCGCAAGGCTTTCATAAATAAGGCCTGACTTTGTTTGATGATATTGAGTGGTTGTACTTAGGTTCTGTGCAGTGTTCCTTACATGTTATTCAAAAATCGATTTTTGGGTGCAATTGATTGGTATATGTATTTGGCCCTTATTTATGATTGCCATGTGCAGCTGATGCATGACTTTAAACATGGGTAATAAGTGACGCACTGGTGGCGCAAGGCTTTCATAAATAAGGCTCTGACTTTGTTTGATGATATTGATTGGTTGTACATAGGTTCTGTGCAGTGTTCCTTACATGTTAAATAAAAATCGATTTTTGGGTGCAATTGATTGGTATATGTATTTGGCCCTTATTTATGAATGCCATGTGCAGCTGATGCATGACTTTAAACATGGGTAATAAGTGACGCACTGGTGGCGCAAGGCTTTCATAAATAAGGCCCTGACTTTGTTTGATGATATTGATTGGTTGTACTTAGGTTCTGTGCAGTGTTCCTTACATGTTATTCAAAAATCGATTTTTGGGTGCAATTGATTAGTATATGTATTTGGCCCTAATTTATGATTGCCATGTGCAGCCGATGCATGACTTTAAACATGGGTAATAAGTGACGCACTGGTGGCGCAAGGCTTTCATAAATAAGGCTCTGACTTTGTTTGATGATATTGATTGGTTGTACATAGGTTCTGTGCAGTGTTCCTTACATGTTAAATAAAAATCGATTTTTGGGTGCAATTGATTGGTATATGTATTTGGCCCTTATTTATGAATGCCATGTGCAGCTGATGCATGACTTTAAACATGGGTAATAAGTGACGCACTGGTGGCGCAAGGCTTTCATAAATAAGGCCCTGACTTTGTTTGATGATATTGAGTGGTTGTACTTAGGTTCTGTGCAGTGTTCCTTACATGTTAAATAAAAATCGATTTTTGGGTGCAATTGATTGGTATATGTATTTGGCCCTTATTTATGATTGCCATGTGCAGCCGATGCATGACTTTCAACATGGGTAATACGTGACGCACTGGTGGCGCAAGGCTTTCATAAATAAGGCCCTGACTTTGTTTGATGATATTGATTGGTTGTACTTAGGTTCTGCGCCGTGTTTCTTACATGTTATTGAAAAATCGATTTTTGGGTGCAATTGATTGGTATATGTATTTTGCCCTAATTTATGATTGCCATGTGCAACTGATGCATGACTTTAAACATGGGTAATAAGTGACGCACTGGTGGTGCAAGGCTTTCATAAATAAGGCTCTGACTTTGTTTGATGATATTGATTGGTTGTACATAGGTTCTGTGCAGTGTTCTTTACATGTTAAATAAAAATCGATTTTTGGGTGCAATTGATTGGTATATGTATTTGGCCCTTATTTATGAATGCCATGTGCAGCTGATGCATGACTTTAAACATGGGTAATAAGTGACGCACTGGTGGCGCAAGGCTTTCATAAATAAGGCCCTGACTTTGTTTGATGATATTGATTGGTTGTACATAGGTTCTGCGCAGTGTTCCTTACATGTTATTGAAAAATCGATTTTTGGGTGCAATTGATTGGTATATGTATTTGGCCCTTATTTATGATTGCCATGTGCAGCCGATGCATGACTTTCAACATGGGTAATAAGTGACGCACTGGTGGCGCAAGGCTTTCATAAATAAGGCCCTGACTTTGTTTGATGATATTGATTGGTTGTACTTAGGTTCTGTGCAGTGTTCCTTACATGTTATTCAAAAATCGATTTTTGGGTGCAATTGATTGGTATATGTATTTGGCCCTTATTTATGATTGCCATGTGCAGCTGATGCATGACTTTAAACATGGGTAATAAGTGACGCACTGGTGGCGCAAGGCTTTCATAAATAAGGCCCTGACTTTGTTTGATGATATTGATTGGTTGTACATAGGTTCTGCGCAGTGTTCCTTACATGTTATTGAAAAATCGATTTTTGGGTGCAATTGATTGGTATATGTATTTGGCCCTTATTTATGAATGCCATGTGCAGCTGATGCTTGACTTTAAACATGGGTAATACGTGACGCATTGGTGGCGCAAGGCCTTTAAAAATAAAGCCATGATTTGCTATTGTATAAACTTAAATATGTTGCAATTTATTGTTTATATTGTTTGCTTTTTAACATTACTTTGTTGTTTGCTAATAGTGGTCTTTCATGTGTTTTTTTAACAGAACAACAGATTCAAATCAACTTCTGAAAAGCAAGCAAAAATGCCTTCAAGGCAAAGAAATATTAAAAATACCATACGGAAAAGGAGAACATCAACAACAGAGTTTATGGAATCCTCTTCAACAACTACTTCAAAAAACACCAGAAAAGTTTCTGGTAAGCCAATTAAGTCTTTTCTTCGTAACATATGTCGTAGGAAAAAAAATGAAATTGCTAATGTGAATATACAGAAAAAGTCAACAAATCTAAAAAGGAAAGAGAAGCCCACAAAAAATGTTTCCATTGGACCAGGAGAGAAGAGAATGGTTAGCAATAGAAGGGTAAATGTTTTTAGGGACATTCGTAGGCGAATGTTTCGCAATAGGGTAGTTTTAAATTTGCTAAAAAATGAAAAGAAAAGTAAACTAAAAGCTGCTTTTTACAAGAAAAAGAAAAGTGTAGAAAAGATTGTTGATCAGGCTTTTGAAGTTAAGAAAAAATTATTTATTTTAATAATCAATAGAATTAGGATACTTAATAAGGCAATGGATGTTTTCAAATCGAACAGTAGATGGAAAAGAATTATTAATCGGAGTAATTTTTGTGAAGTATTTTCTGGTGAATGGATGCATAGTTCAAGTTCTGAGCCTTTTTTTAATGAGGAGAGTTACTTTCAGGAAAATGATTTGGTGCATGCGGTTGACACCAGTGGTCGTGCCTATGAGGTGAAAGATAGTTGTGTGATGGAAAAAGAGAAACTTGTACCTAGAGATGCAGAAGAGGTGTTAGCTGATGAAGTTTTAGGGAGACGTACTAAGGGTCCAGTGTACACATGGAAATGCAGTAGTATTTGTAGTGTGCGACAGGAATCAATTGATTTGCTTCGAAATTTCTTACGTACATATAGTAAAAAAAGTCTCAAACAAAAAATGAAGATCCTGCAAGAGTTAGATCCTTGCAGAGTGAGAGAAAGCACAGGTTTGCAAGGGCATTCACTAGCATGTCTTTCTAGAAAAGTTTGTCGGAGTGTTTTTCATCATTTTAGGATGTTAGCAGTGCATCATAATAACGTAAGGAAATTAGTGAGGAAGTTGTATTATGCAAAAAGTCCTGCACTTAAGCTTAAACAGTTAAATAGTGCTCTTTTGCATGGATCTGAAGTGGATGTGAAGACTATTTGTGAAGAAATTGAGTTTTGTTATTTTGGGAACAAAGAGGACAGTGTAGAAATAGATATAGTAATGGATGGTAATGCAGAAGATAATGGACAAATTTCAAGTATTGAAAAGTTTGATGAGGAAATTATCAAGTTTAAGGTGAAATCAAGTGAGAGGCCTAATGTAACTTGTGTGTGTTGTCGACGGACTCATTATAAAATTCAGACTAGGTTAGTTGATTTATATGCAAAAAGTGAATTGGAAAATAATAGTGAATGGGAGGATTTTGTAAGTTATTTGTTGGTGGAGAATTCTTTTGATTTGAGTTTGGATCAGCGTATTTGCACTTATTGTTTGAAAAAATTAAATGAAAATAGAATGCCTGCAAGAGCAATTTATAATAATCTTCAGTTGATAGATATTCCTTCTGAATTGATGGATCTAAATACTTATGAATCTATTTTGATTCAATGTGTCCATCCTTTTCAGGCTATTGTACGCATGGAGCCTAAGACAGGGAAATTGCCTCCATCAGATTTAGTGAGAGGATTAAAGGGAAGAGTTGTTTATTTGCCTCTAGATGTAAAGAAAAATATTAATACAATTGGTGTAGAAAGAGTAGAAGAAGATCCTTTAGTTATTCTAGTTAATGGGGTTCCAACAAAGAGTAAGAAAATTTGGCAAGATTTAGTGGATGTTAAAAAAGTCAAGAAGGCAACGTTGTATTTAGTTAAAAACAATGAGTACTACAAACATGTAAGTGTTGGAGTTGAGGAAACAGGTACAGAAGAAGATAGTGATTCTTCAGTTGGTCAAATTGAAAAAGTTGATGTGTCTAGAACTGAAGAAATATATGAACATTATACTGTTCATCCTTTGCATTCCAAAGAAGTAATGGGAAATGCAATTGACTTGTTTCAAATGAAGGCAGCAAAAGGAAGTCCCATTAGTGTATGGGAAGAAAGTTTGGAAGCTCGTTGTTTTCCACAATTATTTCCAACAGGTTGTGGTGGACGATATGATGATCGACCAGTTCAAATTCCTGCAGCTGAATACCGGACTCTAAGATTATATGCAGAAGATCCAAGGTTTCGTCAATGCATTCCATATTTATTTCATCTACTGTTTGAAAGTGATTTGTCTGGGCTTTCTTATGCAGTTAATCATATATTAAAAAGTGGACCTCATTTGCAAAATGTATGTGCAAGGGACTTTATGGAGAAAGTTAATCTGCAAGACAGTATTTTGGAATCTCAGCTAATCAATCTCATGGCATGTCAACGTGGAACCAATGAGTATTGGTTTCGTCGTCATGGAGAATTGAAATGTATGCTAAGAAACTTAGGAACTCCTACATGGTTCCTCACTCTTAGCTGTGCTGAGTATGCATGGGACGATTTACTTCAATTTCTACGAGAGGCAAATGAAAACATACCAAATATAGAATTGAAAACACCAGGAGAACTGTGTTCTTTAGATCCAGTGAATGTTTGCAGATATTTTAATCATAGATTTGAAGCTATGATGTCTTTTATTACCAACAAAAAAAATCCTCCCCTTGGAGAGGTTTTGGATTTCTTTTGGAGGAAGGAATATCAAGCGAGAGGTGCTCCTCATATACATATGTTGTTGTGGATTAAAGATGCACCCAAATTTGGAACAGATTCAGATGAAACAGTGATGAGTTTCATTGAAGAATATTCAACATGTGCTGTTCCAAAATCTACTGAAGAAAACAATTTAAGGCAACAAGTTTTACGTTTTCAATCTCATCGTTGTGGAAAGTACTGTCGTCGAAAATTTAAAAACAAGGAAAAGTACTACACGAAATGTCGTTTTGCATTTCCTCGACCAGTGATTTCTAAGGGAAGAGTAAATAATTTGATGTCATCTCTACGACATACTGTGACGAGAAAATCTCCCAAAAACACATATAATTTGAAAAGAAATGAAGAATCTAAGTACATCAACGATTACAACCCAGTGATTTTGTCCATGTGGAATGCTAACATGGATATTCAGTTCGTTGCTGACAACTCTATTGCTGTGGCTCGATATGTGACATCTTACATCACCAAAAAAGAAAAGACAGAACTGAAGGAAATGTGGGAGGACATTTCACATGAAAAGAGTCTAAGCAAGAAATTATACAGTTTCAGTCTGAAGATGTTGTCGCATCGAGAAATTGGAGCATATGAATGTTCTGATCGGTTATCATCAGCAAGTCTCTATGCCAAATCAAGAACAATCATTTGGGTGAGTCTTGGTCTTGCTGCTACACGAAACCGAGTTTTGAAATCTGTACAAGAAATTGAATATTTGGCGGAAAAAGAACCAAACAGTACAGATATTTTGAAGACAAATATGTTGGATACATACTATCCAAATAGAAGTACTCACCTTGAGAACACATGTTTGTATGAAGTTCTTCAAAACTACAGTTATAAGAGGAACATCACAGAAGATATCAATAATGGAAAATATGCACTCATTGGCTACGAAGGATGTCTAGTGAAGCAGAAAAAAAGCCATTTGATTAATCATCGAAAATTGAGTTGTGAAGTTCCAGACAAAAGAGAATTTTACTACTTAGCTCTTTTGCAACTCTTTAAGCCATGGCGTACAGAAGAGGAACTACTTGGAGATTTTCTCTGTTATGAAGACTCTTTTAATGCAACTAAGGATACCATAGAATGTCCTATTTTTCTAAATTATCTGCAAATGTTGAATGAAGAAATGGAGCAAGAAACCACAATTGCTGAAGAGATAGCTAGAAACAGTTCTCAAGATAGTCAGAGTTCTACTTCATTGAGCCAGGATCCACTAGGAGGACCAATTATCCAAAATGAAGCTGCCACTGCCATGGATGAGGTGGAAAGAGCTATGGAACAAGCTCAAGAGGATGGAGTTAACTTAGAAGATTTGGTAAGGCAACTAAACATTGAGCAGAAAAAGATATATGATGAAGTCACAGAGCAGATTGAACATGGATTCAGACATGACAAAAAAGAGTGCTCATGTATATTATTTGACCCTGTCCGACTGTATGTAAGTGGAGAAGCGGGGACAGGAAAAAGTTTTCTAATTAAAGCCGTTGCAAGTTATCTGCAGAAAAGGACTGATTCACCACTGTCTTGTGTTGTAACTGCTCCAACTGGTCTGGCAGCACATAACATTAAAGGGATTACTCTACATCGTTTATTGATGCTGCCAGTTGAACATGATAATAAATTGCATTACAACAAGCTATCTGGAGATGCGTGTTCTGAAGTTTCAAGAGTCTTGAAGAAAATGAAACTTCTTATCATAGATGAAGTAAGCATGGTCTCAAATCTAATGCTTGCTTTTGTGCATTTGAGAATGCAAGAAATTCTTAAAACAGACTATGATGTGTTATTTGGAGGAAAACACATTATTGTTTTTGGAGATCTATTGCAGTTGACTCCAGTAAAAGGACAACCAGTGTTTAAAATGCTCACGCATGAAGATACCAGGAAGTCCCTTGGAAGCATTGGAAATGTTAATATATGGCTAAATTTTAAATATGCTGAACTGCTTCAAAATATGCGACAGGCCAAGGATGAAGATTATAAAAATATTCTACAAGATGTAAGAATTGGAAAAATGACTGAGAAAGGGAAAAAAGCTTTGCATAGTCGATTAATTTCAAATTTGTATCCAAATGAAAACATTCTTCCAGAGAATATTTTTAAAAAAATGACTGAGAAGAAATCTGGGATATGTTTGATGCCAACTCTGCAAGAATGTTCCATCTTCAACCAAAAAATGTTAGACTTAGAAAATGAAGAGATTGTGAAACTAGAAGCAATAGATAAAATAGAGCATATGGGTGCAACAATTGTTTTGTCAGAAAATTTGAAAATTAAATTGCATTCATTGGAGAAAAGTATTTCAAAAACAGCTGGTTTTGAAAAGACTCTGAATGTGTGTTTAAATTGTCGTATCATTTTGAGAAGGAATTTAAATGTTGAAAGCGGTCTGGTAAATGGAGCAATGGGTTATGTTGTTGATTTTGTGAATTACAGAAATAGAGATGAAATTGAATTTTTAAAAATAAAATTTGATGGCATTGAACAAGTACAACAAATAAGTCGTTGTTCTGCTAGATTTTTACTTGTAAAAGACTTATATGTTCGCCGAAAACAGTTTCCTGTTTGTTTGGCGTATGCAGTGACAATTCATAAATCTCAAGGTTTAAGTGTAGATAGTGCATTGGTGAACATTGGAAGATCTGTGTTTAAAGAGGGTATGGCATATGTGGCATTATCTCGAGTCAGAACTTTATCAGGATTGTATTTGATTGCGTGTGATGAGACAAAGATTTCTGCAGATCTAGATTGTGTTAAAGAATACAATAGGTTAAGAAGAGAGTATGCTCCACATTTGCCTCAATATCCTCTGTTTGAAAAACGTGTGGTAGGCCGAAAAAGAAGAAATGAGGATAATTGTAGTGAGGTAGTTGCAAAAAGACAAAAAGTAGAGAAAACTGTAATTGAAAACAGGAAGAAAAAGAATTGTGGAGAAAATGTTGTTGGATTTCAGTTTGAAAACAGTTCTGGTGTCAACTGCTATGCTAATGTAGTGGTTAATGTTGTTTTTTTTCTTAAAAGTTTACAAGAACAGATTGTTGAAAATCGGGATCAAAGATTGTGTGGTTTATTGAATTCTGTGTTTCAGAAATGTAGCAGTGTTACAGCACAAATAGAAAGTGTAACAGAAATTCGAAATATTTTAGATTTGTGTTCTGGTCAAGATAAATTTTCACAGAACATTCAGCAGGATTGTCAGGAATTTTTAATGTATATGTTTGGTGTTTTGGAAGATGAAGGTGTAGATGTAGATAATCTTTTCAGTCTTTCTTATCAATGGCAGCATGACTGCCACAATTGTAGTTTATCAAGTACTACTACAATAGACACTGAAAGATTTATATATTTGACTTTACCAGACTGTAAATCAGTGTCTTTTAAAAATCTAGTTAAAGCAGCAGATCATAATATGGTGTGTACCCAATGTAACTGTACAATGCTGTCCACATTATTTATACAAAGGTATGGGCAGTATATCATTTTAGTTTTCCAACGATGTAGACCTGATGGAACTAAATTGACAACTTCTATCAAAAATTTTGTGGCTTCTCAGTTATCAATTTCTGGAAGGACCTTTACAACTGAAGCTATTATTTATCATGATGGACCTTCGACCACCTCAGGACATTATACATGCTACTTAAAATCTGAAAATGGATGGAGTTACTGCAATGATTCTCATTTAACTTATAAACAACGTTTGCCTTATGACTCTACAAATTCTTATCTAGTGTTTTTAAAACCAAAGTTTTAGTAAAGGGAATTGGCCTTTGAAGACGGGAATAGTTAATAAAAGTTAGTTAGTTAGTTAATCTAATATTTGAAATTATTTATCTCATGTAGATACTTTAAGTGGATCTCAAAGTAAAAAATACTGATATATCTGACAGAAATTGGCCGTGAGGAAAATGTAAGATATGATGTTGTTAGATCTTTTTTCATAGGAAGTTGATGAAATCGAAGTTATAGAGCACAGCAGACTTTTTTCACCAAAAGGACCTTCACTATCTGCAATCTCATGTAGATACTTTAAGTGGATCTCAAAGTAAAAAATACTGATATATCTGACACAAATTGGCCGTGAGGAAAGTGTAACATATGATGTTGTTAGATCTTTTTTCATAGGAAGTCGATGAAATGGAAGTTATAGAGCACAGCAGACTTTTTTCCACCAAAAGGACCTTCACTATCTGCAATTTGGTCTCACGGAAAAGTAAGTGAATCAAAGATTAGTGTACTTATATGAGATGTATGTTTGAATGGGTTTTTTTAAACACAATCTTTTAGATTGTGTTTTTTTTTCCCCGCTGTTATCTGATGAAGACTTTGATCTCACTAATTTAAGTGAAATTCAATATATTCTGAGAACAGCAAAAATAAATAATGTAACATATTGTAGAAGTTATTGTGTAGTTTGAATTGTGTAATTTATATTGTGTTCACATTGTCTTATACTCATTTTCTTTTTCAACCTTATTTACCTCTCTTTACTAATTTACACTCTTTTTTCATCGCTGTTTCTTTAATGCACTTCATTCACAACTTCTTAATCTAATAGGAACTGTCTGCATTTCCTCTGTTCCTTCCACCACTTTTTATCTTTTTCATATTCTCACAGTACCACTGCTTTAGTTTCCTAACCCTCTCTTTCTTTTTCTCCTTTTTTTTTCTTTTGCATCCATTGTACTGTAGTTCACTTAGTTCTTCCTTTTGTCTTTCTGTGTACTTACTCTCTCACTCCTGTTTTATCCATCGTTCTATACTAACTTCATTCCTTTCATCCCTTCACTCTGTTACTTTACTTCACTCACTCTCAATCATCTTCTATTCCTCTTTTTTATTTATAGTTTCTCAATCAGACTTCTCTCCTTTTCACTCATTTTTCTTTTATTTTCTTATCTTTACTGATTTTGATTTGATATCTTACATTCTTTTAGTATCTTATTTACCTTTAGGAATTTGTTCTCTTTCTATTTCTTTTTCCTTTTTTTTCTCTTTCTACATTACTTTCTTTCTGTTTTTGTATCCTTCACTATTGCATCATTTCTTAGTAAACTTTTGTAGATTTTTAAACCTCATGAACTGTTGCTTCTATTTTATTATATATTTTTAAGAAATTATAACGTGTTTTTTCTTTTATCTTTCATAGATACAAGTTTGCATTGATTATATGGTAAGTGTGTTTTCAAAATCTTTTTTGTTATCACCTTTTGTTTTATTTTCACTATTTTTCTGTCACCCTACCGCACCTCTATTTCCTTACTTTGCTTCCCTCACTTATTCTTTTGTTCCATGTTCACTTCCGACCACATTCAATTTCTTTCAGTACTTCTGCCTATGCACACTCCTTCACTTACCTTTTTTACTGGTTCACTTAGTCCCTTTGTGACAGTCCTACTTTTACTCTCTCTCTTATTTGTCTCTATTACTCCCCATGTCTTACCCTTATTCACTTACATGTACCCTCTTTCACCCCTCTTTACTTATATACACTGATATTTACTTTCCCTCAATCACTACTATTCTTTTCCTCTGATTCCGTCACTACCTGTCATTCCCATACTTAACTGTCCTTCTTTTTACTTTCAACATCCATTTACAATCTCCCTTAACCTCTGCTTTAGTCTTCTTCCTATTTCTTCTTTCTTTTGCTCCCTTATTCATTTTTCTTTTCTCAGTTACTTCCTTTTACACTTTTTATCTGTCTTACTATCTATTACACAGTCCCTCCTTCATTTTTTTTTTCTTTTTTTTTGTGAGTGCGCTGACGGTACGCGCACCCGTGCGCGCACCGAAAGCGAAATATAAAAAAAATATTGTAAATTAAAAATATTATCTCAATATACATTTAGTGTTCATTTTTACAAAAACATACTTTAGCAATTCACTAAAAAACACATAGGTATGAGTATGAATAAAAAGTAAGGAATTAGCATTTAAAAAACCTATGAAATTCACTGAAAAAACCATAGGTTTCACACCAGTTATAGTTAGGAATTAGCATTTAAAAAACCTATTAAATTCACTGAAAAAACCATAGGTTTCACACCAGTTATAGTTAGCTGGAAATTTTACTGATATAAAACCATTGAAATTCCCACGTTATAGTTAGTCGGACTCACTATAACTTGCGCGTGCAATGCACTGCTGATGACATCACATATTACATCACTCATGACATGGTCAGTGACATCAGTCATGACATCACTGATGACACCATCCTTGTGACACAGTGACAGACCTTCTTTCACTATAATGTAACCCTTGAAACACATATTCAAAAATAGAAACTAATATTTTCCAAAAAGTGGATATACCTATATCAGTTACAACAAGCAATTCTGTACTTCCACCATCTATATGCACATCCAGTCATTCACCAACAGTTCTATATAGTCACTCATACATATACTCACTTATCATATGAAGTGATACACCTATACATCCTGTTACACACCGACAGTCATCCAAAAGTTACTCACACACATACTCACACGTGCAAATAAACTATTGAACATCCATTTATTTGAATATAGAGTTATACACACACTTCCACCTTACTTGTATTGAAAATTACACATATTTATTCACTTAAACAATCACTTATAGAAACACATACTTATTTAAACAGGAACTCTTACAATCTCTTACTCTCACATATACTCACTTATATACATCAATATTCACATATACTAGATTAAAACATATGTAGTTACTGATAAAGACACTAGTGAGACAGTCATTCACTCACTAACAAACACATATACACACTCATCCATCCATACAGTCCTGCACATATGCTGTCTTCAAAACACATACAAACAGCGAGTCAGTCACTCATGCATCTATGTGCTAAGTAATACCCCCACCAAACCATATAGACACTCATACTGATACTAAGAGAAACATCTAATAACCCATATACATACGCATGTAGCTACTTACCAACACATGTAGCCACTTATACACAAAGTGAAACACTAATAAATGAATTTAAATATTTAAACATAACTCACTAATATTTATTTTTCATTAAGACACATATTCACTGGATGGTGTCATCAGTGATGTCATGACTGATGTCACTGACCATGTCATGAGTGATGTAATATGTGATGTCATCAGCAGTGCATTGCACGCGCAAGTTATAGTGAGTCCGACTAACTATAACGTGGGAATTTCAATGGTTTTATATCAGTAAAATTTCCAGCTAACTATAACTGGTGTGAAACCTATGGTTTTTTCAGTGAATTTAATAGGTTTTTTAAATGCTAATTCCTAACTATAACTGGTGTGAAACCTATGGTTTTTTCAGTGAATATAGAGATAACTCTAACCACTAGTATATGCAGTAGACCCTTGTACTCACTACCATTCCTATGTGATTCTTAGAGTTTATTCATTTGTATCTCTTCCATGTGTGACTTTACAACTTGTACATTTGCAATTTTTTCCTGTTTCTATCTCTTCCCTGTGTGACTTTACAACTTGTGCATTTGCAATTTTTCTGTTTGTATCTTTTATGTAACTCATGTAATCCTAAATCCTTATGTATCACAACTGGTTATTATGGAAAGTGCTCTGACCCCTTCGGGCAATGTTCACGCTATAGAAAATCGCATTAAATAAATAAATAAATAAATAAAAACATACAAACAACATATTTACACCTGGCAGCCACTTATTCAACACCTAGCTCAGATAGAGAACTCTCGCTTTGCAGCCCTGTGCCTTCGAGTTCTGCAGCTCTTTGAGGACTCCCTCTTACCTTATTCAAGAGGAACTTGCCAACACTGTCCTTCACCACAACATTCTGATGGGATCTCCTCCCGCTCCTAATATGTTTCAACAATTCCCCCCCCATTGACACTCTGAGTGCATCTTCTTCTACGTGACACCACTACCCGGGTTTTTCTCCTCCCCCCGATATCTGGTTGGGTTAAGTGTTTATTAACATCAACTCCCATTAGCGACATCTCACAATTCCTAACACATATTAATCTTGCCACACTGGCATGCACAATTTTTTTTTACATAACACATGCTACGGGTCTGCATATTCAAGATCCCCATACATTTGGTCACCTGGAGTGAGCTTCTTCTAATAAAGATGTTTAATAGACCTTCACATTTATTTGTACCCTTGTCCCTTCCTGGTTTTAGGTGCAAAGTGTAATATTAGCAAGTCCTTACCAGTGTATTAAGTTAATTGTGAAGTATGTTGCTATATTTTTGTCATACCCCCATCCTTCCCTGGTTTTTGCTCTAAAGCATAATATTTGCAAGTCCCCACCAATGTAATGTGCTATTTGTAATGTATCTTCCTTTATTTTCTCTCTGTTAAATTTATATTCAATAAACAGATTTTAACAAAAAAATACTTGGCTGTGAGTGGCTGTGAATGACAGATCAGAAGAGACTAAGAGCCATTTTAATTAAAACAACAGCAAAGGTGCACTACAAAACAAGGGAAAGTATTCAATCTGTGTCCAACATATATTCTTCAAAAAATTATTCTTTTATTTAAACAGAGTTCATTGTTTTAACTCTGTTTAAATAAAAGTAGAACTTTTGAAGAATATATTTTGGACATGGATTGAATACTTTTCCTTGTTTTGTAGTGCACCTTTGCTTTTGTTTTAATTGTGATGTTCCTGTATTGGATCGCATTGTGGCAGTGGGTGCATTGAGAGTCTGCACACAGATCTCTGGGTATCCCCAATAGATAGACATATTAAATTAAGGATAGTGGGTGAGGTGCTGTGTTCTATGGGGTTCCACTGTCTAAGCTTTTTCTCTGTTGAAATAAGAGCCATTTGAACTCTGTTTGTCTGAGGGTCCCAGCATGTGGAGTTGCATGTGTATATATATTCAGGGCGGTCTGATGTCCTCACTGGCCTGATCTTTCAAAGACTGCACCATCTCTTCACATTGGGGCTTTATGGGGGACTTTGCAATGCCTTTTGCTTCCTCCCTGTGTAGCTCTGTACTATCTGCCTCAATCCATCGAAGAGCTGATAGCCTGCAGGTCAACAGTATCAGACAGGCAGCAACATTCCACTTCTTAGTGAATGGTTCTTGTTGCAACAATCGGTGTTAAGTCTAGAAACTTGATTTTTTTTCCCTATAAGCTCTGGGAATACTGCCAAGGCTCTGTATTCAACTCTCCTTGGTGTGTAGCTCATCCCTTTCCATGATGGCCACCAAGCTATCCATAACCCCTGGACAGTAGTCAGAGAAACAAGCACAATACCGTAGCATATTTTGAATCTCTGGAATTACCGTTTAGTCACTGGGGCTTTCAAGACCGCCGGCACTGGAAAATATTTTATTGCATTTACTGGGCATGAGATAGAATATGTGAAAGATGATAAATTGTATATACTTGAACCTAGCATTGTGCGGCACTCTGGGCCTGTTTCATAGAGATAAACTCACACTTTTGTGTAAGTTTACCATTTTCAATCTTTACGACTGCAGAATCTCCGGATTTGTGGTTGAGACTTTGCACATAGGCTGTACTTTCTTTTTACAGAGTCTCTGCCACTCGCTTGGTTACTCCGCAGTCATAAAGATTCTACTTGTACACACAATTATACACCACCCCCAACCCCTGAGTCGAATGCAGCTTTTTCAAGACTCTGTACCTCCCTTTACTCTCTCATTATCCACAGTGTCTTCAACATCAGATTACAGACACACCCCAATTTACTCTCTTTAGGCAGCTGCTATTTGACAATTCAATCAACCACCAAGGCCCTAGAAACTCATTCAAACCACTAGACATTATCCCTTGTCTCTACCTCTGTAGTCTTGGACCCTTACAATAAACTCCTCTTCCTCAAACCACTCACACATTCACATATTAGTTCTCACGTACACATATACACACAGAAACATACATATAGGGACCCTTAGACATACTTAAAAAAGCTCATGATATAGGCCCTAACAAGTGTGACCTCATTTCTTCACTTACCTCCATTCACAATCCACATACCATGCTGCCAATGTCAGACCCATATATATATATATATATATATATTCACTGAAAAAACCATAGGTTATAGACCATATATAGTTAGGGATTAGCATTTACAAAACCTTAATTTACTCGCACAAAACCATTGAAATTCGCATATATAGTTAGTTGCACTAACTATATATCGCGCACCTGCAATCCACTGCTGATGATGTCACATATTACATCATTCATGACATGGTCAGTGACATCACTGATGACATCACTGATGACAACATCCAGTGACTGTATGTTTCTGTAAAGTGAAAATATGTCTTACATATTGAAGAATGAGTGGATGTATAAGTGTCTGGATGAAGGATTTAGTAGGTGCATGACTGACTGTATGAGTGAGTGATTAGATGTGTCTCACTGAGTGCATGGGTTAGTGACTAAACTGTCTTAATTTGTGCATCATTATGTCTGTTGTTCTGTAAACTGCTGCATATGTTGATCAGTAGCTATATGAGTAACTATATGGGTTATTGATTGGTTGCCCAAGTATTTGTATGGGAGAGTGAGTGTGTGTGTGTGGGTGGCTGGGAGGTGTATGCCTCTGTGCATAGATGTGTGAACAGTTGATTCACTAGATGTATGGGTTCAAAACTGCATGTGGAAACAGCTGTATGGGTGGTTGACTGTGTGCATGAGTGTATTGGTGAGTGAATGGATATCTCAGTGCTATATGTCAAACTAAGTACATTTGTAAAACACAGTACATGTGAGAGTTGACATATATACATTACTGTGTATAAGAGCTAGTGAATGTGTGAGTGGCTGCATGGATCATTGAAAACGTGTATCAGTGATTGTATAAGAGAGTAAATATGTGTTAGAATATGTTTGAATAAGTAAGGTGTGTATAACTGTGTAGTTGAGGAAATGGAGGTGTGATTGATTCTTTGCATGACTGACTAGGTGTATGAGTAACTCCATGGATGAGTGACAATCTGTGAGTGTCTGTTTGCACTGAGTGTATCTAAGGTTATATTAGAGTCTGAAGAGGTTCATCATATTATCACTGGAATGATGTCTTCAGTGATGTTGTCAGTGATGTCATTTGAGTTGTCAACAGTGATGTCATCAGTAATGTCACTGACCATGTCATGAATGATGTAATATGTGACATCATCAGCAGTGGATTGCGGGTGCGCGATATATAGTTAGTGCAACTAACTATATATGCGAATTTCAATGGTTTTGTGCGAGTAAATTAAGGTTTTGTAAATGCTAATCCCGAACTATATATGGTCTATAACCTATGGTTTTTTCAGTGAATTTTCAAGGTTTTGTAAATGCTAATTCCTAACTATATATGGTCTATACCTATGGTTTTTTCAGTGAATATATATATATATATTACCTACTGGCTATCGCCAGTAGGTATATATAGTTAGGATTTATTCCCTATGGGATTTTTGAAAATTCTATGTCTAATAACTTTGGCGTTTGTGGACGGAATCGGCTGAAATTTTCAGGAAAATGGCACATTTTGTTTCTGAGCAGCCCTTGAAAATTTGGGGGGGTTTTGTCGAGGGGGGCCGAGAAAAAAGGGGGGTCCCAAAACGCGTTTTTCCCATGTTAATTTCCATAGGGCGGTTGGACTCACTTTTAGCTCGAACGGCTGAATGGATTTGCATGAAACTTGGCAAAATTGTAGGGACTGTTAGCCCGATGTGCCTTTGCTAGGTCTCAATATATGTGCTCCAGTAGTTTTTGAGAAATTAACGTTCAAAACAAGATATATATCTGTAACAGCGCTCCGGGCTGCGCTCCGGTTCGCTTACTTTTCGCGAAACAGAACTTTGCGCGCAGAAAGCTGATTGGCTCTCCGGTGTCTGTCAACATTCTAAACAGTCCGGAGCGGCCGCCATCTTATCTCTCGGTAGGATCGAGAGAGAAGAAGAGGTGAAAAACGAAGGGGGAATTTAATGAAAGGGTGCAAGGTATACCCCTCTTGACCCCCTAGGAATGTTGTTGGGGTTATTAAAGGGTCCCGTGGGGAAAATAAAAAAAAAATTATTTTTCACGGTAGAAGCGCTTCATGGGCCGCGAACTGGGCCGCAAACTGGTAGCGAAACGGGAATTCGCCATTTTGTGCTTCGTTTTAATTAAATTACTAGGTATAAGGGGGTGCAGGAGACGTATCCTAATCCCCTATGTTTCCTGAGGGTGGCTGAGGAGGCTCATATATGTTGATACATCTCTTCCAGCGGCTGTGCGTGAGCTTTTTTTTTTTTTTTGCTGCGTGACGTCTGTTAACGTTCGATTCGATGGAAATCAGGAAGTGTTGACCGCCAATTTGTCAGTGCGATAAAATATTTTGTTATAAATGAATCCTTATTGATAAACATTGTCTGCGCCATCTTGCCTTTTTTCCAATGCCACAATTTTGTCGTGCACGGCAGCCATTTTAGATGCCAGGCTGGTCCCAGGCTATCACCTACCCCTGCGGATGTAGTTTATGGCCCCAGCTGTAGAGAATCCAGACATGCCAACCCTCCCGATTCAGGCGTGAGACTACTGATTTCAGTGCTAGTCTCCCGCCTCCCGATTTCTGCAAGCAAAAACCCGGGGGCATATTACCAACAACTAGCGATAATTTTTGTCTCTAACTTGTTTAGAGACAAAAATTATCGCCGCACATCGGCGATTTTTATCGCAGATAAACCTTGCTATTAGCAAGGTTTATCGCAAATGCGATAAAAAACGGCCGCAATGCATGAATATCGCAGAAAAGTCAGCGATATTCATGTATTATCGAGCAAATGCTCTTAGCCATGTTATCCACCTCCCATTGGATAACATGGCTAAGAACTGCTCAGGTCAGGTGTTAGCTTTTGGAGATATTCGCGCTTAGCGCGAATATCTCCAAAAGTTGGTAATAGGAGATAGCGATGTTAGGGACTGTTTCCAGTCGCTAACATCTTGGCACGCCCACTTTGCATGTCATTAGTGATAAATATCACTGACATGCAAAGCGGGGCCCAAGATGGTCGCTATCTCCTTTTAGCTGTCACTAACTGGTGTTAGCGAAAGCTTGGTAATAGGGAGATAATTTTATCTCCGCTTTCTTGGCTTTTAAAGCCAAAAAAGCAGAGATAAACCCCCTTGATAATATGCCCCACGATTCCTCGGGGGTTTCAGTTGACAAGGCTTGGTATTGTGTTACGTGGTAATTCTTCCAGGAAACGTCAGAGGGTCGATGCAGGGGTTGTAGAAGGGGTGATAAACCATTTAAGCCTCATGAACAAGCGCATGGTCTTTTAATGATCTGTGAAGTACTCGGGGCGGCGGTGTGTGTGTGTCCTCTTTCAGGAGCGGGCGGGGGGGGGGGCACTGCCAGCAACTTCCAGGCCAGGCAGTGTTCAACACTTGCATCACCCTTTCTCTGCCTGCTATTGCGCTCCATGCTTCGGAAAGGTAAGAAAAAGAACGTGCATTTGAGTTTGAAATGTCCGATCCTGTAGCAGTACACTTGCAAAGCCCACACATGACAATAACCCGATTCAAGGCCCCATTCACCCGATTTTTTAAAAATATATAGCACTCCAACAAAGTGGGATTATAAAACTTTATTAACTTTTAAATATAACGAACGGAACAAAAACTGTAAAAACATTTAAACATTTTTCACAAAAAAAAGCAACAATGGTCAGAAGCTGTCTTTTGTGCGAATAGTCCCAAGGCAGCACAACGTGCTGAGTTCTGGACGGCACCCAGGTGATGTCATCTGGGTGCCGCACTGGTTTTTGGGATCCTACAATGCAGCAAAGAAAAACAGCGTTGGGAGTCCAGGGTGTTGCGGAGGGAGGCCTCGTCAGTAGCGGTCTGTTGTGCGAATAGTTCCAAGGCAGCAGAACGCGCTGAGATGTTGATGGCACCCAGGTGATGTCCAGTAAACTGCTGCACTGGTTTTGGTATCCTACAATGCTGCTCCGAAAATTGGCGTGGGGCGGCCCGGGGGGGGCGTGGGGGAGGCGGCGTGAACGGGCCTCCCCAGGTGGCGGCCATCCAGCTGAGTTGCGCCCGTTCTTGCGGCTACAGCGTCTCGCTCACCATGTTGTTGAGTTGTTCCCACTCTTGCGGTGCAGCGATAGGCGGCTGCCACATGACTCTTAAAATGGCGGACGGCTCTTCGGTTTTGGGCCTGGTCCACTAAAATGGCCCTGGGACACCTTGGAACTCGGACGCTTGCCTGCTAGGGCTTGGGCTCCATTCTCGAAAGCGTCCCCTCAGCCGTGAAGATTCTACAAAAGTCTTGGGGGCCCTCGACTCCTGCAGGCTTCCGGTGGGGAGCGGCTGCCATGATTGCTCGCGGAATGACCACGACGGAGCCACGAGATGGTGGTGCTCTCATGCTGACGCCAGCTTCAGTCTGAATCATCCAGAAACAAGGTGGGGCTTTCATCGTTTGGGAAAAAAAATGTTCTAAACCAATGAAAAGTGTTATTTTTAGGTCATATGACCAAGCCTTCCATCTTTAGGAAACCAAAAGTAAAATGAACCAATGAAAAGTTTTATAAACAAGTCACATGACATGTTATGCGGCATAGGGCTACAAAAAGCGTAGAAAATCCGTTGGCACGTGAGGCGGCGTCAGTAGCGGACCGATGTGCGAATAGGCCGAAGGCAGCACAACGCGCCGAGATCCGGATGGCACCGAGTTAGTGTCCAGCAAGTTGCTGCACTGGTGTGGCTATCCTACAATGCTGCGCCGAAAGTCGGCGTGGGGCGCCCCGTTGGCCTGTGAGGTCGCGTCAGTCAGTGGGGGCTGTGCGTCTCCCCCAAGATGGAGGCTCCTCGGCTGCAGTGCGGCGCCCCTTAGCGTTTCACTCGCCGTCCAACTGAGTTGCGTCCACACTTGCGGCTACAGTAGGCCAAAGGCAGCACAACGCGCCGAGATCCGGATGGCACCGAGGTGGTGTCCAGCAAATTGCCGCACTGGTGTGGCCATCCTACAATGCTGCGCCGAAAGACGGCGTGTCCAGCTGAGTTGCGGTCACTCTTGCGGTACAGTGACTCGAACGCGCCGAGATCCGGATGGCACCGAGGTGGTGTCCAGCAAGTTGCCGCACTGGTGTGGCCATCCTACAATGCTGCGCCGAAAGACGGCGTGTCCAGCTGAGTTCCGGTCACTCTTGCGGTACAGTGACTCGAACGCGCCGAGATCCGGAGGCCTAATTTCACTTGTGTGTGTTGTCGACGCACTTATTATAAGAATCAGACTAAGTTGAAGACTGTCTGAAGCTTATTTGCACCTGCTGCAGCTTCACTATTGCCCTGGTGTGGCCAAAGGTCGCACATGACATAGGCGGCCGGCTCCCGAGGTCCGACGGAACTTTTTTCCTTTTCCTTTTTGCTTCTTGTCCCACAATCCATTTCATCTGAAGACATGACCAGGTCCCTGAATGTGTGCAGGGGGACGTTATTGATTGAATCAAAATGGCGGCTTGACACAAAGCTGACTCAAGCGTTGCTGTTGATGCTATACAGACAAAAATTGGTTTTCAGTTTGTACATTCTTCAGGATTTTTTTTTCCATCCAAGGCTGATTGAGAGTTTGTAGAAAAATGGCTTCAGATTTTCCACATACTACTCTTCAACATTCTTCCTAAATGTAACAATGTGAGACTCACTAGGAGAACGGCTGTTTATGTTTCCTTTCAAAATGCTGCCAACAATATTTTCTGAATGGAAGACACCATGTTGTAGCATAAAGGGCCGAAAGGGGTTCTGGTCTGGCCGATTGTTGGTGGAGACATTTTGACTATATCTTGGACCTGCCCGGCCTCGCCCAAAATGGCGACGGTATAAATGGGACTCGTAACTCATTGTTGTGTACTGGTTGAACAACCTTGATATCACGAGATATGAATGCAGTTTTGATGCTCATGGCGGGCGGGGACGAGAATTGATTGAATATTTCGACATCCCTATTGATATTAAGTTCTGATGTGTTATTGATTACTGTACTATTGAAAGTTCGAATTTCAGTTTGCTCCGTGGCCGGCCCACGTGGTTATAGGCCCGTATTTGTATGCTGACATTTTCACAATGAAGGTTTTTAAAACAAAACATGGTAGTAGTATTTACATTGGTAAAGTTTTTACTTTTAGTCACTGTTTTCGAATCAGTAAAAGGCAAGGGAAATAAAGCAGTCCAATTACATGACGGATAAAAGGTATAATATGTAGGAACGCAGTAAAGATAAATGGTCAAGGGCAGTTGTGTTTTCCTCTCCTGCAACATAAAGTGATCGATAAGAATCTGATAATCAGGCGTATCGGCGACTAAGACAGCAGGCCGAGTCTCTTTTACTCAACGGCTCCGTCATGGAACGAAGAAACGCCCTTTTTCTCGAAAAAGAAATATATTTTACTTGCAGGACAGTTGTAAATTTTCGGGGAAAGTACATTAGCCTGGAATATTATAACATATATGTTTTAAAAAAAAAAGTTCGAAATCAATAAAAAGCGTATTTTTTAGGTCATATGACCAAGCTTTTCATTATTAAAATAACAAAAGTAAAATGAACCAATAAAAAGTTTTATTAACAAGTCACATGACCTGTTATGCTTACGTTACGCGCTGCGCGCCGCGCCCCGGATTACTTCCGGGTGCGCTAACGCGGCGTGTCATATAACGCATTACGCGACAACGTAGGTCAAGAATATAGTCAAAATGTCTCCACCAACCAGCGTTCGGAACACAACCCCTTTCAGCAGTCCAAAAAGTTCTGTAAAATGACAACAGAGGGGACAGGCAACAAGAACCATCAGTCAAAGAGGGGAGGGCAAGTTCTTCTCTACCGGGTCATGTTGGGGCGCTACCGGAACTGATCGAATTGGTAGTCTACAGTGTTTCTGGATGTTTCAGACTAAAGCTGGCGTCAGCATGAGAGCACTACCATCTCGTAGGTCTGTCGTGGCCATTCCACGAGCAAACATGGCAGCCGCTCCCCACCAGAAGCCTGCGGGAGTCGGGGGCCCCCAAGACTTTTGTAGAATCTTCACGGCTGAGGGGACGCTTTCGAGAATGGGACCCAAGCCCTATCAGGGAAGCGTCCGAGTTCCAAGGTGTCCCAGGGCCATTTTAGTGGACCACGCCCAAATCTGAAGAGCCGGCCGCCATTTTGAGAGTCCTGTGGCAGTCGCTTATCGTTGCATCGCAAGAGCGGGAGCAACTCAACTACATGGTGAGCGAGACGCTGTAGTTGCAAGAGCGGGCGGTAAACAGCTGAATGGCGGAAGAGGCACAGTGTAGCAAAAGCGGGCGGAATGGCAACTAAAACGGTAAAGGGGCGCCCCACTACAGCGTGTCTTCAGGTCAAACGGATTGTGGGACAAGGTCCAGAATAGAAGAGTCATCAAAAGGCAAAAAGTTCCGCCGGACCCCGGGAGCCGGCCGCCTATGTCGGGGGCGATCTCAGGCTACACCGGTGCTATAAGACTTGGGGAGGGGGTCGGAGCCAAGCGTCTTCTCCGAGTCCATGGCCATCACACCGCCCCTCGGGGGCCTCCGTCAAGCGGTTTAGGGAGGTACCATATAACATTGTTTTCAAATGCAGTCAGGTCCACAAACGACCCTCACTTACTTTGAGAATAGTGAAGCTGCAGTAGGTGGAAATAAGCTTCAGACAGTCGTACAAGCACTGCTTTTGTAAACATTTTTTGATTTTTTTGTATTTTTGGACAGTTTTATATATTTTTTTGTTTTTGATGGAGGGGAAACAACAAAGCACAGGCATTGAAAAAGGCTCAAACTCAGAACTCTGAACTATGGCACCCAACATCCAGGACTTTCCATCCGGATCTTGGCGCCTTGTGCTACTTCCGACCTATTCACACATCGGTCCACTACTGACATCATCTTATAAACCAACGCTATGTAAATAGTTATTTAATAAAATGTTTTACCCTGTTTCTTTGCTGGTGTGTTGTCTATATTTTTAATATTTGCATAGGGTTTGTCGTTATTTTGGGCGGGATGGGTGACGGAGCCGAGCTGTCTTGCAGCCCTCATGGTGTGGAGCTCAGTTCATTTCACTATTTTCGTATTTCTCATGAAGGGTTGTTCCTAATATTTCTATTTTAGCGAGGTCAAAAAGAGATCCAATTAGTGGCCTACTGATTTTGCTCGATTACTTTTATTTTTTTACACGATTTTTCACGATTTTTCACTATCTGCAAAGACTAAACAGAGTATTGCGACTTTGTGCTTGTTTGTAAATAGAGAATGAACTAAAGAGAATCAATTGGAAAACAGTAAATGCTTGGATAACAATCAATCAAATGGAGAGACAAGCAGGTACGACGGATTACAACGGGGGTAAAGGTCTGCGTTAAGTACCGTTCACTATCTGCAAAGAGAGAGTACTAATAAGAGAAAAGAGGGGAGGGGGGTGCAGCGTTCAAAGCACATCAGCGTGCATAAACACGAAAATGTTTTTATCTATCACGTACTTGACATTTTAAAGCTTTTCATATTTGCTATTAAAAAACCATTGAAATTCACTGAAAAAACCATAGGTTATAGTCGATATATAGTTAGGAATTTGCATTTACAAAACCTTGAAAATTCAATGAAAAAACCATTGGTTTTAGGCCATATATAGTTAGGGATTTGCATTTACAAAACCTTATTTTACTCGCATAAAACCATTGAAATTCCATATATAGTTAGATGCGCTAACTATATATCGCGCACCCGCAATCCACTGCTGATGATGTCACATATTACATCATTCATGACATGGTCAGTGACATCACTGATGACATCACTGATGACAACTCAAATGACATCACTGATGACATCTCAAATGACATCACTGATGACATCACTGATGACAACTCAAATGACATCACTGACAACATCACAGATTACATCATTCATGTGTTAATACGATGAACCTCTACAGACTCTGATATATCCTTAGATACACTCAGTGAAAACATCACTGTATATATATATTACCTACTGGCTATCGCCAGTAGGTATATATAGTTAGGATTTTTTCCCTATGGGATTTTTGAAAATTCTATGTCTAATAACTTTGGCGTTTGTTGACGGAATTGGCTGAAATTTTCAGGAAAATGGAACATTTTGTTTCTGAGCAGCCCCTGAAAATTTGGGGGGGTTCGTCAAGGGGGGGCCGAGAAAAAAGGGGGGTCCCAAAACGCGTTTTTCCAATGTTAATTTCCATAGGGCGGTTGGCCTCACTTTTAGCCCGAACGGCTGAATGGGTTTGCAGGAAACTTGGGAAAATTGTAGGGACTGTTAGCCCGATGTGCCTTTGCTAGGTCTCAATATATGTGCTCCAGTGGATTTTGAGAATTAACGTTCAAAAAAAGATATATATCTGTGACAGCGCTCCGGTTAGCGCTCCGGTTCGCGTACTTGACGCGTAACGGAACTTCGCGAAGCGAAGCTGATTGGCTGTTTGGTGTCTGTCAACATTTTAAACAGTCCGGAGCGGCCGCCATCTTGTCTCTCGGTAGGATCGAGAGACAAGAGGAGGCCAAAACAAAGGGGGAAATTACCATAAGGGGGCATAGTAGATCCTCCTTGACCCCCTAGGTTTTATGTGGAGGTTTTAAAAGGGCCCCGCAGGGCAAAAAAAAAAAAAGTTATTTTTTTTTGCGTGGGAAGCTCCCGGTTCGCGAACCGGGAAGCGTTCTGGGGAGCGTACTATGAGGAAAAAAGAATGATAGACTTTTCAAATACTGTATGTTAATTGATTGTTGGTTTTGTTGATTATTTTTTTAATTTCTTTATTTTTTAAGCAATTATTTATTATTGTGATTGTGTTTCATAATTTAATAAACTTTCTAACATTTCATTGTCTGAAATGTCATTATTTTCATTGAACATAGTTTGTAATCTCTGAGGGTGTAAAATGTCCTCATTTTGAAGGAGGTCATCTACTGCTTGCACGCATTGCAGTAGTTCTTCGTCCCAAGTTTCAACCATAAATTCAATATAATTTGGATCAATTATTTCTTGACTGCTCTCTTGCAGGACAATTTGAAATTCAACTTTGTGTTCGCCTTCCATTTTGCCTGAAATTTGGATAAAAAAAAAATATTTAGTAGAGATAGGGCACTGTTGGGATTAATTTTAGATAGTCAGTTTTTATCAGAGAATTTATCTTTGGGCAGTGTATAGTATAAGAGTGGAAGTAGGAATATAAAAAAGTGTATGTGATTTAACGTAAGTATATTCATAATTATACAAGAGAAGCCTAACTCCATCCATAACTATAACAGAGAAGTCTATCTAAATCTATAACTACTACAGAGGGATAGTATATAACTATCAGAAAAAGTTTACCATATTAACTTATAGTGCACAATATACTTCAGTTTTAAAAATAACAACTTACCTTCACAAAGAAGTTGAAGTGATTAGTGAAAATCCAATTGAAATGTACAACAAGAAGTAGTAGTCAAAATGGCTGTGTTTCCTTCTCTTCCTTCATATATATTCAGGTATATAACCAATCATATGTCAGGTAATAAAAGTAGAAAATGAAAGTAACATTTTCATTGGTTGTCAATTCCAACACTTCAGATGTGTTTTGTGAAGTAATTTACCTCACGGTATTTAGAGAGGTCTACAGCCAAAATGCTAAATGGAATTTCAATCAAATTTGTGAAAATGAAAGGGATTGGTATGTAGTATGAGCTAATCTATATTTGGTGAGAGTGTCTCCAGTCGTTTTTCTGTAAATTACTTTCCCACCTTTTTTATTGGACCGCTTCCCGGGAAGCGTCCCGGTTCACGAACCAGCAGCGTTACGGGAGTCCACCATTTTGTGTTTCGGTCGAATTAAGATACAAGATGGAGGGCAAATAATGTTCAGAATGGGTAGAAGGGGGCACGGTAGACTTATCTTGACCCCCTAGGTTTTCTGAGGGTGGCTGAGGAGGCTTATATGTGCGAAAAAAAACATTTTTTTATGACATTCCGCGAGGTTAGCTTTCGGTTCGCGTACCGGATAGCGCTCCGGGGAGCGTATTTTGTTGAAAATTAGTGAAAAAAGTTAGAAAAAAATAATAATTGTGAGTGATCAGATGTAGGGTAGCTCTGAGAAGAGCTTTTGGGATTATGGTACATTTAGGTACTTATAAGTAGGTACCAATGCACAGTCTTAAATTCAGAATGAAAATTCTGTTGCCCTCATCTGAGAAGTGAACTCCATCTCCTCTGTAGATATCTTGCATGCAGTAAAGCAAATTATTGTTGTACATGGAGCCCATTCCATGGTCTCTCATGTAAGCTGAAACAGATTTGTTTACATGTTTCCTCGACTTCTGAATTTGTGGACAAAATTGGTTCGACCACCTCCATTTCTGTCTTTGGCATATATTTGAATATACCAAGGCAGTTTGAGGAAAAAGTCCCATTAATTGCTCAAAGGTGTCCTTTAAAAGCATTTCCAGACCTACTCCAGTCAAAGTGCCCAAATCATTACCTCCACAGTGCACAATTAACAGGTCAGGTTTTGGCAAATGCATAAAGGTTTTCACCAATGGTATCAATTGGTGACATTTTAATCCTCTTTGGCCCAACCACTTAATTTCCACATCTTGTAAATTGAGGTTAGGTAAATTTCTGTTCTCAGCATACCTTTGAGCCCAGTAGATGTAACTATGTCCAACAATCCAGACATAAAACATGGTGAGAGAAGGTTGTGCTGCAGTCAGATGAAGTGTGGTAATGAAAGGGCAGTTGAAACAGTTGGAGTTTGTAAAGAAAAAAAACTGTGGAGTTTCAGTGCTAATGATTCATTAGCAGTGATTGGTGGATTTCTATTTCTGAAAACAGAAAGTTAGGGTGCATGGATGTGTTCTTTGAAAGATGCAATTTGAATGGTCAAGAAAAAACATTTAATGAAAGATTGCACTGGATACGCAGGTGCACTGAGAGTTCAGAGTTCAATTGAAACATTGTTGTGTGAACTTGCAAACATCAGAGGTCTTTCAGGAGGTGGTTGCTATGCAAAAAAGGCAGAGAGGGCAGAGGGGGAAGGGTTTTGATTTGAAAAAAGTGAGAATGGAGTTTTGATTGGCTAACATGAGAGATATGTGTAATGAATATCAGCATTTCTGTGCTTTCTATAGCTGCTGCCTCTTGAGTGCATACTCTTTGTTCTGCTGAAGACAATTTGGTGTATTTCTGAGACTGTTTTGAAACTCAAAAAGTATTTGCTAAGGTGAGAAAAGATTTATTTAATTTAGATAGAGAATAGTATGATTTAAGGAGAAAATGATGAAGAAAGCTGTGTTTTTAAAATGTTGCTTTGTCTCAAGTGATATACAAATAGATTTTGTTTCTTTGAGAAATTGTAATTGCACATTCTGTGTAGAAATCTTGCATGCAGTAACGCAAGTTATTGTTGTACATGGAGCCCATTCCATGGTCTCTCATGTAAGCTGAAACAGATATGTTGTGTTTAAAAACGTTTTTTGAAATCAATTACATTTCTGGATATGTACTGCTAGAGCTTCATCGGTTTTTTGAGCCATATTTATAAGGCATGTGAGTGTCTATGATGTTATTTTTCCCATTTAAATTGAAGAGCTTTCTCCATGGGGCAAGTTTCTTGTAAATATGCTCCCACCTGTGCTTGGCAAATTTAGATTTTGATTCTTGGAGTTACATAGCCATGTAAAAAATGACCCAAAAATGGTGCAAGGGCAATCAAAAAACGCTTTCATGTGTCTTAAGGACATTTTAAGTCATTTCCTCTTGAATGTAGGTATACAATTGATTTATATGTTGTGTTTAAAAACGTTTGTTGAAATCAATTACATTTCTGGATATGTACTGCTAGAGCTTCATAGGTTGTTTGGGGCATATTTATAAGGCATTTGAGTGTCTATGATGTTATTTTTCTCATTTAAATTGAAGAGCTTTCTCCATGGGGCAAGTTTCTTGTAAATATGCTCCCACCTGTGCTTGGCAAATTTAGATTTTGATTATGGGAGTTACATAGCCATGTTAAAAATGACCCAAAAATGATGCAAGGGCAATCAAAAAACGCTTTCATGTGTCTTAAGGACATTTTAAGTCATTTCCTCTTGAATGTAGGTATACAATTGATTTATATGTTGTATTTAAAAACGTTTTTTGAAATCAATTAAATTTCTGGATATGTACTGCTAGAGCTTCATAGGTTGTTTGGGGCATACTTATAAGGCATTTGAGTGTCTATGATGTTATTTTTCTCATTTATATTGAAGAGCTTTCTCCATGGGGCAAGTTTCTTGTAAATATGCTCCCACCTGTGCTTGGCAAATTTAGATTTTGATTATGGGAGTTACATAGCCATGTTAAAAATGACCCAAAAATGGTGCAAAGGCAATCAAAAAACGCTTTCATGTGTCTTAAGGACATTTTAAGTCAATGAGGAAACACAGGTGATTTAATTGTGAAATGAGGAAAAGAAACTCCACATTTTTCAATTACATCACTAGTGTTTCCTAAGTTTATGAATGACATTGTGCAGATGAAGTTTAGGTCTGTCCACGGACACAAAAGAGGTCTGCCCTTTGTTCAAGAGTGAAGTGGACATGACTTACTTCATTGGTAGGCCTTCACATGTATTATCTCCTTTGTATTCTTCAACAAGCGAAAATCTCATCTGCAACCGTGAGTAGGCCTCACCTCAAACAAACCTCTGGATAGGCCACACCTTATCGTCATCCTGAATCAATCATTTAAAATGTTAGGGAGAGATTTATGATAGGTGTATGCCTGTTTTGTACCACTGTGCGTCACTTTTGTGACGCAGTGGTGGTGCAAAAGATTTGCTATGTTAAATAATAAGTAGGGTGTTAAGTTTTTGATGACTGTTATTCATTTACTGTTTGGTAATAGTGGTTAATAGCATTTTTTATTATATTTTACCACAGATTCAACTGCAGATCATTTCAAAATTTGAAAATGCCAACTAAGAATCGAATTAGAAAGGCTAGAAAACGTCAAAGACAGCAGGTTCATCTATTACTGCAGCAGTCCTCTCCAAAAAAAACTTGTCAAATCACCAAGAAAGCTCTGGGTAAGAGCACGAAATCATTCATAAGAAATATTTGTAGTAAAAAAAGTATTTCTCCAGAAAATGTTTCAGTCCAGAAAAAGAGAAGCAATTTAAACGGAAAGGAAAGACCAATCAAAAATGTTACTGCTAGAGCAAGAGATAACTCTGTGCATGATAGTAGAAGGAAACAACAGTTTAGGGACATTCGAAAACGAATGATCCGCAACAGGATAATAGTTAATTTGTTAAAAAATATTAAGAAAGGCCAACAGAAAGTGGCATTTTATAAGAAAAAGAAAAATGTAGAGAAAATTATTGATCAGGCTTTTGAAATTAAGCGAAAGTTATTTATTTTGATAATCAATAGAATTAGGAAACTAAACAAGGTAATTTCTGATTTCAAATCAAATAGTAGATGGAAGATAGTAGTTAATCGAAGTAATTTTTGTGAAGTTTTTTCTGGAGAATGGATGCATAGTTCAAGTTGTGAGGCATTTTTTAATGAGGAGAGTTATTTTCAGGATAATGATTTGGTGCTTGCAGTTGACACCAGTGGTCGAGCTTATGAAGTGAAAGATGGTTGTCCAGTTGAAAAAGAAAAACTTGTGACAACAGAGACAGAAGAGGTGTTAGGTAATGAGGTTTTAGGAAGACGTCCTAAGGGTCCTGTGTACATTTGGAAGTGTAGTTCTATTTGCAGTGTGCGACAGGATTCCATCAATTTGCTTTGTGATTTTGTACGGACATTTAATAAGAAAAGTTTGAAGCAGAAAACAAAGTTGTTGCAAGAATTAGATCCTTGCAGAGTGAGAGAAGCGACTGGTTTGCATGGTCATTCACTGGCTTGTCTTTCCAGGAGAGTATGCCAGAGTGTTTTTCATCATTTCAGGATGCTAGCAGTGCATCATAATACAGTGAGGAAATTAGTCAGAATGTTGTATTATGCTAAGAGTCCAGCAATTATGCTTAAACAATTATGCGCTGCTCTTTTGCATGGTTCTGAAATAGATGTCAAGAATATTTGTGAAGAAATTGAGTTTTGTTACTTTGGAAGTAAAGATGAGAATGTTCAAATTGACCCAGAAGTAGAGGGTAATGTTGAAGATAATGTACAGGTTTCCAGTATAGAAAATTTTCAGAAGGAAATTGCCACGTTTCAGGTGAAATCAAGTGAGAGGCCTAATTTCACTTGTGTGTGTTGTCGACGCACTTATTATAAGAATATAAGAATCAGATTAAGTTAGTGGATTTATATGCAAAAAGTGAAAGGGAAAATAGTAGTGAATGGAAGGATTTCGCAACATACTTGATGGTAGAAAATTGTTTTGATTTGGGATCGGATCAACGTGTGTGTACTTATTGTTGTAACAAATTAAACCAAAACCAGATGCCTGCTAGGGCGGTTCATAATAATCTGGAATTGGTTGAGATTCCTTCTGAATTGAAGGATTTAAATACTTATGAATCTATTTTGATTCAAAGTATCCATCCCTTTCAGGCTATTGTAAGAATTGAGCCAAAGACAGGGAAGCTGCCTCCATCAGATTTACAGAGAGGATTAAAGGGAAGAGTTGTTTATTTGCCTCTAGATTTGAACAAAAACATTAACACAATTGGAGTAGAAAAAGTGGATGAGGAACCTCTGGTTATCTTAGTTAATCGGGTTCCGACAAAGAATAAGAAAATATGGCAAGATTTAGTGGATGTTAGGAAAGTCAAAAAGGCAACATTGTATTTGAAAAAAAATAATAAGTACTATAAGAATGTATATGTTGCAGAAGAGGAAGTAAGTGATGAGGAGGATAGCGATTTGTGTGCTGGCCAAATTGAGAAAGTAGAAGTCTCTAAAAGTGAAGAAATATATGAACATTATAGTGTTCATCCTTTGCGTTCCAAGGAAGTCATGGGGAATGCTATTGAGTTGTTTCAAATGAAACAAGCCAAAGGGACTCCCATTAGTGTTTGGGAGGAAAGTTTGGAAGCTCGGTGTTTCCCACAGCTATTTCCAACAGGTCAAGGAGGAAGATATGATGAGCGACCTCATCAAATTTCTGCTTCTGAATACCGGACTTTACGATTGTATGCAGAAGATCCTAGGTTTCGTCAATGCATTCCCTATTTGTTTCATCTCCTGTTTGAAAGCGATCTGTCTGGACTATCATATGCAGTGAACCACATCTTGAAAAGTGGTATACAGATGCGAAACATCTCGGCAAGTGACTTTATGCATAAAGTCAATGTCCAAGACAGTATTTTGGATTCTCACCTAATTAATCTCATGGCGTGTCAGCGTGGTACTAATGAGTACTGGTACCGTCGTCATGGTGATTTAAAATGTATGCTGAGGAACTTAGGAACTCCGACATGGTTCCTCACTCTGAGCTATGCCGAGTATGGCTGGGAAGACTTACTTGAATTTCTACGAGAGGCAAATGGAAACATTGAAAACATTGAATTCAAGACACCCGGAGAACTGTGTTCTTTGGATCCAGTGAATGTATGCAGGTACTTCAATCATAGATTTGAAGCTATTATGTCTTTCATCATGAATAAGAAGAATCCACCTCTTGGAGAGGTGTTGGATTTCTTCTGGAGAAAGGAGTACCAAGCAAGAGGTGCTCCTCATATACATATGCTGCTGTGGATCAAGGATGCACCTAAATTTGGAACAGATCCGGATGACTTAGTGATGAGTTTCATAGAACAGTATTCTACGTGTGCTGTTCCAAACGCAACAGAGAAGAAAAGCCTAAGAGAACAAGTTCTACGTTTCCAAAGCCATCGTTGTGGAAAGTACTGTCGTCGTAAATTCAGAAACAAGGACAAGTTCTACACCAAATGTCGTTTCAACTTTCCACGACCGGTGATTTCTGAAGGAAGAGTGAACAGTTTGACGTCTTCTCTGCGACATAATGTGACGAGGAAATCACCCAAAAATACATATAATTTGAAAAGGAACGAAGAGTCCAAGTACATCAACGACTACAACCCAGTGATTTTGTCCATGTGGAATGCTAACATGGATATACAGTTTGTGGCTGACAACTGTATGGCTGTGGCTCGGTATGTGACATCTTACATCACCAAAAAAGAAAAGACAGAATTGAAGGATATGTGGGAGGACATTTCCCATGAAAAGAGCCTCAGCAAGAAGTTGTACAGTTTCAGTCTGAAGATGTTGTCGCATCGAGAAATCGGAGCTTACGAATGTTCTGACCGGTTGTCTTCAGCAAGTCTTTATGCCAAATCCAGGAGTATCATTTGGGTAAGTCTTGGTCTTGCTGCAACGCGTAATCGAGTTCTGAAACCTGTGCGGGAAATTGAGTATTTGGCGGAAAAGGAGCCAAACAGTACCGACATTTTGAAGACCAACATGTTAGATACATATTATCCAAATCGAAGCAGTCACCTTGAGAATGTTTGTTTGTATGAGGTTCTACAAAATTACATATTCAAGAGGAACATCAAAGAAGATATTGAGAAAGGAGTGTATGCTGTAATTGGAAGTGAGGGATGTCTGGTCAAGCAAAGAAAGTGCCACTTGGTAAACCATCGAAAATTGAGTGGCGAATCTCCAGAAAAAAAGGAGTTTTTCTATTTAGCCCTTTTGCAACTTTTCAAGCCTTGGCGTGCAGAAGAGGAACTGCTTGGAGATTTCCTCTGTTACGAAGACTCTTTCACTGCCGCCAAGGAGACCATAGAATGTCCTGCTTTTCCCAAATATCAAGCAATGTTGACTTTGGAAATTGAGCAGGAAGCAACGATTGCAGCCGAGATTGCCAGAGACAGTTCTCAGGACAGTCAGAGTTCTGTTTCATTGAGTCAGGATCCACTAGGAGGACCTGTTATCGAAAATGAAGCTGCCACTGCTATGAATGAAGTGGAAAGAGCCATGGCACATGCTCAGGAGGATGCGGTTAACTTAGAAGACTTGGAAAAACAACTCAACGTTGAGCAGAGGAAAATATATGATGAAGTTACCAAGCAAATTGATCATGGATTAAGTCATGAGAAGAAAGAGTGCTCATGTACGTCGTTGAAGCCTGTCCGACTGTACGTGAGTGGAGAAGCGGGAACTGGAAAAAGTTTCCTCATTAAAGCAATTTCTTGTTATTTGCAGGAAAGGACTGAGTCATCGCTGTCTTGTGTTGTTACCGCTCCAACTGGACTGGCAGCACATAACATTAAAGGTATTACTTTGCATCGTCTACTGATGCTGCCAGTGGAGCATGACAACAAATTACAATACCACAAGTTATCTGGAGATGCTTGTTGTGAAGTTTCAAGAGTCTTGAGGAAAATGAAACTTCTTATCATTGACGAAGTAAGCATGGTTTCCAATGTCATGCTTGCCTTTGTGCATTTGAGAATGCAAGAAGTTCTTAAAACTGAGTATGATGTGTTATTTGGTGGCAAACACATCATTGTTTTCGGAGATCTTCTGCAGCTGACACCAGTGAAAGGACAACCTGTGTTCAAAATGCTCATGCATGAAGATACCAGGAAGTGCCTAGGGAGCATTGGCAACGTCAATATATGGTTAAACTTCAAATATGCTGAACTGCATGAAAATATGCGCCAGGCGAAGGATGAAGATTACAAGAATATTCTACAAGATCTTAGAATTGGAAAAGTGACCGAGCATGGGAAAGAAGCTTTACATGCACGATTACTGTCAAATTTATATCCAGAACAAGACGTTGTGCCTGAGAATATTTTTCAGAAAATTACTGAGAAGAAATAGGGAATATGTTTGATGCCAACTCTTGCAGAATGTGTCATCTTCAACAACAAAATGTTGCATTTAGAAAAGCAAGAGATTGTGAAACTGGAAGCTATTGACAGAATAGAGCATATGGGAGCAACAATTATTTTGTCTGACAATTTGAAATCAAAATTGGATTCATTAGAGAAGACTATTTCTAAAACAGCGGGTTTTGAAAAGACTTTGAATGTGTGTTTAAATTGCCGAATCATTTTGAGAAGGAATTTACATGTTGAAAGAGGTCTGGTAAATGGATCAATGGGTAATGTTGTTGATTTTGAGAAATACAGAAGTAGAGATGGAATTGAATTTTTAAAAATTAAATTTGATGGCATTGAGGAAGTACAGCTAATTGGTCGTTGTTCTGCTAGGTTTTTGCTTGTGAAAGACTTATATGTTCGCCGTATGCAGTTTCCTGTTTGCTTGGCATATGCGGTGACAATCCATAAATCGCAAGGTTTAAGTGTAGATAGTGTATTGGTGAATATTGGCAGTTCTGTGTTCAAGGAGGGTATGGCATATGTGGCATTGTCACGAGTTAGAACTTTATCGGGATTGTACTTGATTGACTGTGATGTCACAAACATTTGTGCGGATCTAGATTGTGTTAAGGAATACAATAGGTTAAGAAGAGAGTATGCGCCACATTTGCCTCAATATCCTTTGTTTGAGAAACGTGTGGTAGGCCGGAAACGTAGAAATATCAGTAATAGTAGGGAGGTTGTAGCAAAAAGCCCAAAAGTCAATGAACTGAAAATTGTAAGCAGAAAGAAAATGGATTCTGTTGAAGATGTTGTTGGTTTTCAATTTGAAAACAGTTCTGGTGTCAACTGCTATGCTAATGTAGTTGTTAATGTTGTCTTTTCACTAGAGACTTTAAAAGAACAGATTGTGATCAATTCAGAACAAAGTTTATGCTGTTTGTTGAATTCTGTGTTAGAGAAATGTAGCACTGATAGAACAAAAGTAGAAAGTGTGTCTGAAGTTCGTTATCTGTTAGACGAATGTTCAGGTCAAACAGACTTCTCTGAAAATATTCAGCAGGATTGTCAGGAGTTTTTAATGTATATGCTTGATGTATTGCAAGATGAGGGTGTAGATGTAGATCACCTGTTTGGGCTTTTTTATCAATGGCAGCATGACTGCGAGAACTGTAGGGTATCAAGTACTACTAGTGTAGACTCAGAAAGATTTATATATTTAACTTTGCCAGACAGTAAATCAGTGTCTTTTAATAAGCTAGTAAAAGCAGCTGATCACAACATGGAGTGTAGCCAATGTAAATCTGAAATGATGTCAACATTATTTATACGAAGATATGGCCAGTATGTCATTTTAATGTTCCAACGATGTAGGCCTGATGGAACAAAATTGACAACTTTAATAAAAATTTTTGTTGCTTCGCAGTTGTCAATATCAGGAAGGACTTTTGTAACTGCAGCAATTATCTATCATGACGGTCCTTCAACAACATCAGGACATTACACAGCTTATTTAAAGTCTAGAAACAGCTGGTCATTCTGCAACGATTCTGTTATAACTTTCAAAAAAAAATTGCCGTATGACCTTAAAAATTCTTACCTGGTGTTTTTAAAACCAAAATTTTAAGGAAAGAATCTCGGGATGTGCTCTGAGGAATTTCAAGAGGTTCATGAAGTAGAGGGAATGTAAGTCTGCAATGCTGTCTAGATTATTGGTCAAAACTTTTGATTATAATGTCATTTTAAAAATCCAACTATATAAACCTGATGAAAGTAAGTCTGCTTCATAGTAAGCAGTATCAGTGTCATAGGAAAAGTAGAACATGAGTGAGCAAGAAGGGTAAGATATTAGTAGTCCAGGATTGTGAAAGTAATCTTAAATGTTTTCTTTCTGAAAGTTGCGAAAATAGAAAATGACGGGATTTGCTTACAAGAATTCCAAGAGTTGTAAATCGCTCTAACATGATTTGGCCATGTGGAAACATGTGGTAGAATGTGAGAAGTCTTTTATCGTATGTAACATATTTTTCAAAACGATGGAGGTTTTCTTTCAGAAAGTGGCGGGCTGAAAATATTAATAGCACAACAGAGTGTAAGCTGTTCATAGGACATCCTTCGACGTCATGGAAAGTAAGTTAATTTTAAGGAGTTTTGAATTCAGATTTCTTATGTTGTATGGGTTTTTTAAACACAATCATTTTGATTGTGGTTTTTTTTCCCCGCTGTTACATGATGAATACCTTCAAGTCACTGATTTTAGTGAAATTTGATACATTCTGAGAATAGCAAAAATAAACCATTTAACATGTATAATTAATTTTCTACTTTTTGTACTTATGATATACATTTAGAAATGTGAGGTAGACATGGAGAAACTGAGACTTCTGTAAGTGTCAAAGTTAATGCATACACTGCTGCACTTCTGGGTACTGTTTCATATGCTGGACTACATCTGCACTATGAGATACCTAAGCAAAGACAACACAGGTGATGTGATTGTGAAATGAGCAAAAGAAACTCCACGTTTTTCAATTACATCACCTGTGTTTCCTAAGTTTACGAATGACATTGTGCAGATGAAGTTTAGGTCTGTCCACGAACACAGAAGAGGTCTGGCCTTTGTTCAAGAGTGAAGTGGACATGATTTACTTCATTGGTAGGCCTTCACATGTATTATCTATTATTATTATGTATTATTTATTATTATAAATTTGATATGCAACCCTGAGTAGGCCTCACCTTAAACAAACCTTTGGAGAGGCTACACCTTATCGTCATCCTGAATCAATCATTTAACATGTTAGGGACAGATTTATGATAGGTGTATGCCTCTTTTGCGCCACTGTGCGTCACTTTTGTGACGCAGTGGCGGTGGAAAAGTTTTGCTATAAGGCGACAAAATTACAAATTGATGCATCTAGGCATATGTGTCGTGCTGTAAAAAAACCGTGCCACATGAAACCGATGCAGCAGTGATGCAAAAGATGCACCATGTTGCAAGATAGGACTCACTTCATCTGCATCAAGATACTGTTAGTTTAAAATGTATATTTTTAGGACTGTGTAGGGGCATGGAGAAGCAGAGGCTTCTGTAAGTGTCAAAGTTGTTGAAAAACTGTTTGTCCTTCAATCTTTTCCCTTGTCTTTTCTAATTTTTAAAAACATGTTTTAATATTTGTCAAATGTTTGTTCTCTTTTTCACAGATTGAAAGTATAAAAATAACAAATGACTAACTTAATGACAATTATAAGGTAAATGTTTTGTACTCTTTTTGTTATATTTCTATCACATTTAACTTCTATTAGTTCCACTGCTTCATTTCTTTAACCCTTACTTTCCTGCCTTTGCTACTTCCCTCATTCCTTTGTCTATTACTTAATTACTCTACTCCTTCCACTATTTTTCTCAGTCCCTCTCTACTCATACTTCTTCACTCTTGTTCACTCACTCTGTCTCTATTATTTTTACTGTTTCTGACTGATCAAAAAATTTGTTTTAAAAAAAGAACAGTAAGTATAAGGGAAGGAAACAGACAGTTATGTTAAAAGAAAGACAGCTATAGGGAGTAAACTAGGGATACTGTTACCCGCAATCCACTGCTGATGATGTCACTGACCATGTCATGAATGATGTAATATGTGACATCATCAGCAGTGGATTGCGGGTAACAGTATCTCTAGTTTACTCCCTATAGCTGTCTTTCTTTTAACATAACTGTCTGTTTCCTTCCCTTATACTTACTGTTCTTTTTTTTTTTAAAAATTGTTTGGTTCGCTCCCGGTTCGCGAACCGGAGAGCGAACCCGGAAGCGAACTAAGAGAAATAGAGGTTGGCAGAGTTCCAAATATTTTACCAATTTTTTTTATAACGGGGAGGTAGTTCTGAAAATAACTTTTTTTTTAATTGTTTTTGTTTTTTGTTTTTTTAAAATTATTTTTCTGAACTTTTTTTTAGTTTTTTTGTATTTTCTGAACGTTTTTATATTTTTTTTGGGGTGGAGGAAAACGAAAACGATTCATTGTAAAGGGCTCAACAGCAGCAACAAAAAAAAAGAATTTATTCTTTGGGGCGTTTCGGGCAATCATGATTATCAATAGCTCTGTTGATTAGAGTGATGCTACTTTCTCTGTAGCAAATTATCTGATTGCAACGCACGCACACTTGTTTGATTTCCCCAAACCTCATTTGTATATTGGGGACCATCTCCCTCGCCTCTGGTCCCGTCACTTCCTGTACTACTGATCTTCTGGCCATCGAAGGGGGATTATCTTGCTCGTCACGTAACTGCGCAGCACTGTAGTTGATAGGATGCCACCTACTCATGTGCCGATGCATTGTGTAGTTGCCGAAACTGTACTTCTTGTCGGTCCCTCTGGACAGTCTATCTTTACATATAAGGCAAGTTACGTACCGTGCATTGACTTTCTTTTGGCCCTGGGGAAATTAAAAAAATTGCCAAATATAGTTTTCTTTTCGATGATACCTCCTGGGCTCCTCATTCAAAAACTGTCTCTCTTCCTGCTCTTCCTCCTCTTCCTGTTCTTCATCTTCTTGCTGAATTATAACTTTAGCAGGTGGTCCTCTCTTCCTTGGATGTGGTGGAGGTGGTGGGGAAGAACCAGCTGAAGCTACTAATGAAGCCATTGGTCACTGTTAACAAAGGGTCTTTCTCTCACCAAGATGAAAGTCAGAGTGAGAAAACAAGGAGGGGTTTTCATCATTTGGGAAGTACAATAGTTCTAAACCAATGAAAAGTGTTAATTTTAGGTCAAATGACCTAGTCTTACATCATTAGGAAACCAAAAGTGAAATGAACCAATGAAAAGTGTTATTACCGAGTCACATGACCTGCTGTGTTTACGTTACGCGCTTTGCGCTGCGTTCCGGTTCGCTTCCGGGTACGCTAACTTGGCGCGTCACATGACGTATCACGCGAAAACGCGAAACGTCATGCTGACGCGGCGCGTCACGATGTTGTTTTCTAACGCGATAGTTACGCAAACGGAACGTTTACCGGTTCGCGGACCGGGTCGCGGCTCCAAATTGAGCTAACGGGAAGCTAACCGGTTCGCGGACCGGGAGCGAAACAATAAAAATAATTTTAAAAAAATTGTACTAAAAACATGTAAAATATATTTTAAGATTTAAAGAAGAATACATTTTAAAGGTTTTGATATTAGCTTTTAAAAAACCAATGAAATTCACTTAAAAAACCATAGGTTATAGAACATTTATAGTTAGGAATTAGCATTTACAAAACCTTGAAAATTCACTGAAAAAAACCATAGGTTATAGACCATATATAGTTAGGAATTAGCATTTACAAAACCTTATTTTACTCCCACAAAACCATTGAAATTTCATATATAGTTAGTTGCACTAACTAGTTATCGCGCACCCGCAATCCACTGCTGATCATGTCACATATTACATCATTCATGACATGGTCAGTGACATCACTGATGACATCACTGATGACATCACTGATGACATCTCAAATGACATCACTGATGACATCACTGATGACATCTCATTTGCCATTACTGATCACATCACTGATGACATCATTCATGTGATAATAGGGTGACCTTCTTCAGACTCTAATATAACCTTAGATACACTCAGAGTAAATAGAAGCTCACAGACTGTCACTCATCCATGGAGTTACTCACACACCTAGTCAGTCATGCAAAGAATCAATCACACTTCCATTTCCTCTACTATACAGTTATACACACTTTACTTATTCAAACATATACTAACACATATTTACTCTCTTATACAATCCCTGATACAAGTTCACAATGATCCATACAGCCACTCACTCATTCACTGGCTCTTATGCACAGTTATTTATATATGTCAACTCTCACATGTACTGTGTTTTACATATGTACTTACTTTGACATGTAGCACTGAGATATCCATTCACTCACCAATACACTCATGCACACAGTCAACTGCCCATACAGATGTTTCCACATGCACTTTTGAACCCATACATCTAGTGAATCAACTGCTCACACATCTATGCACATAGTCACACACCTCACAGCCACCCACACTCACACTCACTCTCTCATACAAATACTTGGGCAACCTATCATTAACCCATATACTTAATCATAAAGCTACTGATCAACATAAGCAGCAGTTTACAGAACAACAGACATAATGATTCACAAATTAAGACAGTTTAGTCACTAACTCATGCACTCAGTGAGACACATTTAATCACTCACTCATACAGTCAGTCATGCACCTACTAAATCCTTCATCCAGACACTTATACATCCACTCATTCTTCAATATGTAAGACATATTTTAACTTTACAGAAACATACAGTCACTGGATAATGTCATCAGTGATGTCATCAGTGATGTCACTGACCATGTCATGAATGATGTAATATGTGACATCATCAGCAGTGGATTGCGGGTGCGCGATATATAGTTAGCGCAACTAACTATATATGGAATTTCAATGGTTTTATGCGAGTAAAATAAGGTTTTGTAAATGCTAATTCCTAACTATATATGGTCTATAACCTATGGTTTTTTCAGTGAATTTTCAAGGTTTTGTAAATGCAAATTCCTAACTATATATGGTCTATAACCTATGTTTTTTTCTGTGAATTTCATTGGTTTTTTAAAAGCTAACATCTGTAGCTGTAAAATGTATTCTTCTTTAAAACCCAAAATATATTTTAGATGTTTATTGATAATTTTTTTTAAAATATTTTTTTTCTTTGCTTCCGGTAAGCGAACCGGGAAGCTTTCCGTTAGCTCATCTTGATGCTGCGATCTAGTACGCGAACCGGTAAACGTTTCGTTAGCGGAACTGTGACGCGTCGCGGAAGCGCGACGTATCACGTTGTCGCGTAATGCGTCTTATGACGCGCCGCGTTAACGCTCCCGGAAGTGCTCCGGACCGCGAACCGGAAACGATCCGGGACGCGGCACGCACCGCGTAACGTAAGCGGAACAGGTCATGTGACTTGTTTATCAAACTTTTCATTGGTTCATTTCACTTTTGGTTTCCAAATGATGTATGACTAGGTCATGTGACCTAAAAATAACACTTTTCATTGGTTCAGAACTTTTGCTTTTCCCAAATCATGTAAACCCCTCCTTCTTTCCTCACTCTGACTTTCATCTTGGTGAGAGAAAGACCATTTTCCAATATTATTGCAATGGCTTCTATCCTTGCTTCAGCTGGTGGACCCCCACCACCACCACAACCTCCTCATGACAAGAGAGGACCACCATCACAATTCATTTCCAACAGAGAGGAGGAAGAGGAGGACCTAGAAGAAGAGGACACAGATGAACCTCAATTTATTCAGGAGTTGCCCCGTGTTTCCCGAAGGAAAACAAGTTTTATATGGCAGTTTTTCTCAATCCCTCGAGGGGAGAAGAAGGTTAATGCCAAGTATGCCACCTGCCTAATCTGCAAATGCAGATTATCTCGAGGCACTGACAAAAAGTATAGTATGGGCAACTATACTATGCATCGCCATATGGCCAGGTGGCATCCATTAAATTACAGCCGGGCAGAGTTAAGGGACCTTCAAGATAATCCCCCGACAACTCCTGTGGCCAGATCAACATCAAGTATATCTTTGACTGGAAGAGAGGCACAGGAAACTGTGCCAAACATACAGCCAAACTTCAAGCACATGAAGTTAACGTGCATATATTGTGGTGCTCTGCTCGCATGTGGGAACATGAGCGTGAACTTAATCAACTTGGTGTTTGAAAACCATAAGTGCCCTAACCCACCCAAGCAGTAATTTTTTTTTTGCTCCTGTTGAGCCCTTTTCAATGCCTGTTTTTTTGTTGTTTCCCCTCCATGAAAAACACAAAAAAACATAAAACTGTTCTAAAAATACAAAAAAAACAAAAAATGTTCAGAAAAAATAAATAAATAAAACAACAAAAACATTAAAAAAAAGTTCTTTTCAGAACTACCTCCCCTTTCAAATAAAATTGCTAGAATGTTTAGCACTCTGGCAAGCTCTATTTCTTTTGGTTCGCTTTCCAGTTCGCTGCCCGGTTCGCGAACTTGAAGCGAACCAAAAAAATATTTTTTAAAAAAAAAGAAGAGTTAGTATAAGGGAAGTAAACAGAGAGTAATGTTAAAAGAAAGACAGCTATAGGGAGTAAACCAGAGATACTGTTTAATAGATCTATTTATTAATTCAGGATGACGATAAGGTGTGATCTCTCCTGAGGTTTGTTTAAGGTGAGACCTACTCAGGGTTACAGATCAATTTTACACTTGTTAAAGAATACAGAGCAGATAAAGCATGTGAAGGCCTACCAATGAAGTAAGTCATGTCCTCTTATTACATCATTCATGACATGGTCAGTGACATCATCAGCAGTGCATTGCGGGTAAAAAGAGTAGAAAACATTTACCTTATAATTCTTGTTACCTTTTTAAAATATTTTTTCATACTTTCAATCTGTAAAAGAGAGAACAAACATTTCCAAAAATATTACAACATGTATTTAAAAATTAGAAAAGAAAAGGGAAAAGGTTCAAGAAGAAACAGTTTTTCAACAACTTTGACATTTACAGAAGCCTCTGCTTCTCTACGTCCCCTACACAATCCTAAAGATATATATTTTAAACAAACAGGATATTCATGCTGATGAACTGAGGCCTATTTTGGAACATGGTGCTTCTTTTGCACTGCTGATGTCTCACAATAGTGATGCAATAGCAGCGCAAAAAAGATGTAAAGCCATCATAAAATTGTGTCTAACATTTTAAATGATTGTTTCAGGATGCAAATAAGATGTGTGCTTTCAAGAGCTTTCTTTGAGGTGAGGCCTATTCCTTTTTTTTAAAAAAACAGTACCCAGAAGTACAGCACTGTAAGCATTAAAATTGACACTTACAGAAGACTTAGTTTCTCCATATCTACCTCACATTTCTAAATGTATATCATAAGTACAAAAAGCAGAACATTAATTATACATGTTAAATGGTTTATTTTTTCTGTTCTCAGAATGTATCAAATTTCACTTAAATCAGTGACTTGAAGGTATTCATCATGTAACAGCGGGGAAAAAAAACCACAATCAAAATGATTGTGTTTAAAAAACCCATTCAACCTAAGAAATCTGAATTCAAAACTCCTTAAAATAACTTACTTTCAATAACGTCGAAGGATGTCCTATGAACAGCGTCCACTCTGTTGTGCTATAAATATTGTCAGCCCGCCACTTTCTGAAAGAAAACCTCCATCGTTTTGAAAAATATGTTACATACAAGAAAAGACTTCTCACATTCTACCACATGTTTCCACTAGGCCAAATCATGTTGCAGCGATTCACAAGTCTTGTAATTCTTCCAATCAAATCCCGTCATTTTCTATTTTCGCAACTTTCAAAAAGAAAACATTTAAGATTATTTTCACAATCCTGGACTACTAATATCTTACCCTTCTTTGTCACTCATGTTCTCCTTTTCCTATGACACTGATACTGCTTACTATGAAGCAGACTTACTTGCATCAGGTTTATATAGTTGGATTTTAAAAATTGACATTATAATTAAATGTTTTGGACCAATAATCTAGACAGCATTGCAGACTTACATTCCCTCTACTTGATGAACCTTTTGCAATTCTTCACAGGAAATCCCGAGATTCTTTCTTTAAAATTTTGGTTTTAAAAACACCAGGTAAGAATTTTTAAGGTCAAACGGCTATTTTTTTTTGAAAGTTACAACGGAATCATTGCAGAATGACCAGCCGTTTCGAGACTTTAAATAAGCTGTATAATGTCCTGATGTTGTTGAAGGACCATCGTGATAGATAATTGCTACAGTTACAAAAGTCCTTCCTGATATTGAAAGCTGAGAAGCCACAAATGTTTTTATTAAAGTTGACAATTTTGATCCATCAGGCCTACATCGTTGGATCATTAAAATGACATACTGTCCATATCTACGTATAAATAATGTTGACATCATTTCAGATTTACATTGGCTACACTCCATGTTGTGATCCACTGCATTTACTAGCTTATTAAAGGAGACTGATTTACTGTCTGGCAAAGTTAAATATATAAATCTTTCTGAGTCTACACTAGTAGTACTTGATACCCTACAATTCTCGCAGTCATGCTGCCATTGATAAGAAAGCCCAAACAAGTGATCTACATCTACACCCTCATCTTGCAATACATCAAGCATATACATTAAAAACTCCTGACAATCTTGCTGATTATTTTCAGAGAAGTCTGTTTGACCTGAACATTCATCTAACAGATAACGAACTTCAGACACACTTTCTACTTTTGTTCGATCAGTGCTACATTTCTCGAAAACAGAATTCAACAAACAGCATAAAATTTGTTCTGAATTCAACAGAATCTGTTCTTTTAAACTCTCTAGTGAAAAGAGAACATTAACCACTACATTTGCATAGCAGTTGACACCAGAACTGTTTTCAAATTGAAAACCGACAACATCTTCAACAGAATCCACTTTCTTTCTGCTAACAATTTTCGGTTCATTGACTTTTAGTCTTTTTGCAACAACCTCCCTACTATTACTGATATTTCTACGTTTCCGGCCTACCACACGTTTCTCAAACAAAGGATATTGAGGCAAATGTGGCGCATACTCTCTTCTTAACCTATTGTATTCCTTAACACAATCTAGATCCGCACAAATGTTTGTGACATCACAGTCAATCAAGTACAATCCTGATAAAGTTCTAACTCGTGACAATGCCACATATGCCATACCCTCCTTGAACACAGAACTGCCAATATTCACCAATGCACTGTCTACACTTAAACCTTGCGATTTATGGATTGTCACCGCATATGCCAAGCAAACAGGAAACTGTTTACGGCGAACATATAAGTCTTTAACAATCAAAAACCTAGCAGAACAACGACCAATTAGCTGTACTTCCTCAATGCCATCAAATTTAATTTTTAAAAATTCTATTCCATCTCTATTTCTGTATTTCTCAAAATCAACAACATTACCCATTGATCCATTTACCAGACCTCTTTCAACATGTAAATTCCTTCTCAAAATGATTCGGCAATTTAAACACACATTCAAAGTCTTTTCAAAACCCGCTGTTTTAGATATAGTCTTCTCTAATGAATCCAATTTTGATTTCAAATTCTCTGACAAAATAATTGTTGATCCCATATGCTCTATTTTGTCAATAGCTTCAAGTTTCACAATCTCTTGCTTTTCTAAATTCAACATTTTGTTGTTGAAGAAGGCACATTCTGCAAGAGTTGGCATCAAACATATTCCGGATTTCTTCTCAGTAATTTTCTGAAAAATATTCTCAGGCACAATCTCTTGTTCGGGATATAAATTTGAAAGTAATCGTGCATTTAAAGCTTCTTTTCCATGCTCGATCACTTTTCCAATTCTAATATCTTGTAGAATTTTCTTGTAATCTTCATCCTTCGCCTGACGCATATTTTCATGCAGTTCAGCATAATTGAAGTTTAACCATATATTGACATTGCCAATGCTCCCTAGGCACTTCCTGGTATCTTCATGCGTGAGTATTTTGAACACAGGTTGACCTTTTACTGGTGTCAGCTGCAGAAGACCTCCGAAAACAATGATGTGTTTGCCACCAAATAACACATCATATTCAGTTTTAAGTACTTCTTGCATTCTCAAATGCACAAAGGCAAGCATGACATTGGAAACCATGCTTACTTCGTCAATGATAAGTAGTTTCATTTTCCTCAAGACTCTTGAAACTTCACAGCAAGCATCCCCAGATAACTTGTGGTATTGTAATTTGTTGTCATGCTCCACTGGCAGCATCAGTAGATGATGCAAAGTAATACCTTTAATGTTATGTGCTGCCAGTACAGTAGGAGCGGTGACAACACAAGACAGCGATGACTCAGTCCTTTCCTGCAAATAACAAGAAATTGCTTTAATGAGGAAACTTTTTCCAGTTCCCGCTTCTCCACTCACGTACAGTCGGACAGGCTTCAACGATGTACATGAGCACTCTTTCTTCTCATGACTTAATCCATGCTCAATTTGCTTGGTAACTTCATCATATATTTTCCTCTGCACAACGTTGAGTTGTTTTTCCAAGTCTTCTAAGTTAACTGAATCGGGCTGAGCATGTGCCATGGCTCTTTCCACTTCATTCATAGCAGTGGCAGCTTCATTTTCGATAATAGGTCCTCCAAGTGGATCTTGACTCAATGAAACAGAACTCTGACTGTCCTGAGAACTGTCTCTGGCAATCTCGGCTGCAATCGTTGCTTCCTGCTCAATTTCCAAAGTTAGCATTTCTTGATATTTGGGAAAAGCAGGACATTCTATGGTCTCCTTAGCAGCAGTGAAAGAGTCTTCGTAACAGAGGAAATCTCCAAGCAGTTCCTCTTCTGCACGCCAAGGCTTGAAAAGTTGCAAAAGTGCTAAATAGAAGAACTCCTTTTTTTCTGGAGATTCGCCACTCAATTTTCGATGGTTTACTAATTGGCATTTTCTTTGCTTGACCAGGCATCCCTCACTTCCAATTACAGCATACACTCCTTTCTCAATATCTTCTTTGATGTTCCTCTTGAATATATAATTTTGTAGAACCTCATATAGACAAACATTATCAAGGTGACTGCTTCGATTTGGATAATATGTATCCAACATGTTGGTCTTCAAAATTTTCCACATTTCTGAAGCATGACGTAATGGGGGGGTGTTATCTCTTTTGTCGAAAATCAGCCGTTTTTGCTCGAACATTAAATGCCTCCAAATGGTATTTAATTCACTTCCCGGGGTGAAGAAACCCTTTTTGAGAACTCAGAGTGAGTAAATTGGCCATTTTCATGCACTTTTAACCATTCCATAAATCTTGTGTTTAGGGCCCCTAGAAGCATGAAAATCACTTTAAACATGCTAATTTTAGCTCTAACACTGATGATCCACCTACAAATGTGAACTGACGTTCAAAAATAAAACATTTGAAAATGGACCATTTTCCACATTTCTGAAGCATGACGTAATGGGGGTGTTATCTCTTTTGTCGAAAATCAGCCGTTTTTGCTTGAACATTAAATCCCTCCAAATGGTATTTAATTCACTTCCCGAGCCCCAGGAAGCATGAAAATCACTTTAAACATGCTAATTTTAGCTCTAACACTGATGATCCACCTACGAATGTGAACTGACGTTCAAAAATAAAACATTTGAAAACGGACCATTTTCCACATTTCTGAAGCATGACGTAATGGGGGGGTGTTATCTCTTTTGTCGAAAATCAGCCGTTTTTGCTCGAACATTAAATGCCTCCAAATAGTATTTAATTCACTTCCCGGGGTGAAGAAACACTTTTGGAGAACTCAGAGTGAGTAAATTGGCCATTTTCATGCACTTTTAACCATTCCATAAATCTTGTGTTTAGGGCCCCTGGAAGCATGAAAATCACTTTAAACATGCTAATTTTAGCTCTAACACTGATGATCCACCTACAAATGTGAACTGACGTTCAAAAATAAAACATTTGAAAACGGACCATTTTCCACATTTCTGAAGCATGACGTAATGGGGGTGTTATCTCTTTTGTCGAAAATCAGCCGTTTTTGCTTGAACATTAAATGCCTCCAAATGGTATTTAATTCACTTCCCGAGCCCCTGGAAGCATGAAAATCACTTTAAACATGCTAATTTTAGCTCTAACACTGATGATCCACCTACGAATGTGAACTGACGTTCAAAAATAAAACATTTGAAAACGGACCATTTTCCACATTTCTGAAGCATGACGTAATGGGGGGGTGTTATCTCTTTTGTCGAAAATCAGCCGTTTTTGCTCGAACATTAAATGCCTCCAAATAGTATTTAATTCACTTCCCGGGGTGAAGAAACCCTTTTTGAGAACTCAGAGTGAGTAAATTGGCCATTTTCGTGCACTTTTAACCATTCCATAAATATTGTGTTTAGGGCCCCTGGAAGCATGAAAATCACTTTAAACATGCTAATTTTAGCTCTAACACTGATGATCCACCTACAAATGTGAACTGACGTTCAAAAATAAAACATTTGAAAACGGACCATTTTCCACATTTCTGAAGCATGACGTAATGGGGGGTGTTATCTCTTTTGTCGAAAATCAGCCGTTTTTGCGCGAACATTAAATGCCTCCAAATAGTATTTAATTCACTTCCCGGGGTGAAGAAACCCCTTTTGAGAACTCAGAGTGAGTAAATTGGCCATTTTCATGCACTTTTAACCATTCCATAAATCTTGTGTTTAGGGCCCCTGGAAGCATGAAACTCACTTTAAACATGCTAATTTTAGCTCTAACACTGATGATCCACCTACAAATGTGAACTGACGTTCAAAAATAAAACATTTGAAAACGGACCATTTTCCACATTTCTGAAGCATGACGTAATGGGGGGGTGTTATCTCTTTTGTCAAAAATCAGCCGTTTTTGCTTGAACATTAAATGCCTCCAAATGGTATTTAATTCACTTCCCGAGCCCATGGAAGCATGAAACTCACTTTAAACATGCTAATTTTAGCTCTAACACTGATGATCCACCTACAAATGTGAACTGACGTTCAAAAATAAAACATTTGAAAACGGACCATTTTCCACATTTCTGAAGCATGACGTAATGGGGGGGTGTTATCTCTTTTGTCAAAAATCAGCCGTTTTTGCTTGAACATTAAATGCCTCCAAATGGTATTTAATTCACTTCCCGAGCCCATGGAAGCATGAAAATCACTTTAAACATGCTAATTTTAGCTCTAACACTGATGATCCACCTACAAATGTGAACTGACATTCAAAAATAAAACATTTGAAAATGGACCATTTTCCACATTTCTGAAGCATGACGTAATGGGGGGGTGTTATCTCTTTTGTCGAAAATCAGCCGTTTTTGCTTGAACATTAAATGCCTCCAAATGGTATTTAATTCACTTCCCGAGCCCCTGGAAGCATGAAAATCACTTTAAACATGCTAATTTTAGCTCTAACACTGATGATCCACCTACAAATGTGAACTGACGTTCAAAAATAAAAAATTTGAAAACGGACCATTTTCCACATTTCTGAAGCATGACGTAATGGGGGGGGGTGTTATCTCTTTTGTCGAAAATCAGCCGTTTTTGCTCGAACATTAAATGCCTCCAAATAGCATTTAATTCACTTCCCGGGGTGAAGAAACCCTTTTTGAGAACTCAGAGTGAGTAAATTGGCCATTTTCATGCACTTTTAACCATTCCATAAATCTTGTGTTTAGGGCCCCTGGAAGCATGAAAATCACTTTAAACATGCTAATTTTAGCTCTAACACTGATGATCCACCTACAAATGTGAACTGACGTTCAAAAATAAAACATTTGAAAACGGACCATTTTCCACATTTCTGAAGCATGACGTAATGGGGGGGTGTTATCTCTTTTGACGAAAATCAGCCGTTTTTGCTTGAACATTAAATGCCTCCAAATGGTATTTAATTCACTTCCCGAGCTCCTGGAAGCATGAAAATCACTTTAAACATGCTAATTTTAGCTCTAACACTGATGATCCACCTACGAATGTGAACTGACGTTCAAAAATAAAACATTTGAAAACTGACCATTTTCCACATTTCTGAAGCATGACGTAATGGGGGGGTGTTATCTCTTTTGTCGAAAATCAGCCGTTTTTGCTCGAACATTAAATGCCTCCAAATAGTATTTAATTCACTTCCCGGGGTGAAGAAACCCTTTTTGAGAACTCAGAGTGAGTAAATTGGCCATTTTCATGCACTTTTAACCATTCCATAAATCTTGTGTTTAGGGCCCCTGGAAGCATGAAAATCACTTTAAACATGCTAATTTTAGCTCTAACACTGATGATCCACCTACAAATGTGAACTGACGTTCAAAAATAAAACATTTGAAAACGGACCATTTTCCACATTTCTGAAGCATGACGTAATGGGGGGTGTTATCTCTTTTGTCGAAAATCAGCCGTTTTTGCTCGAACATTAAATGCCTCCGAATAGTATTTAATTCACTTCCCGGGGTGAAGAAACCCTTTTTGAGAACTCAGAGTGAGTAAATTGGCCATTTTCATGCACTTTTAACCATTCCATAAATCTTGTGTTTAGGGCCCCTGGAAGCATGAAAATCACTTTAAACATGCTAATTTTAGCTCTAACACTGATGATCCACCTACAAATGTGAACTGACGTTCAAAAATAAAACATTTGAAAACGGACCATTTTCCACATTTCTGAAGCATGACGTAATGGGGGGGTGTTATCTCTTTTGTCGAAAATCAGCCGTTTTTGCTCGAACATTAAATGCCTCCAAATGGTATTTAATTCACTTCCCGGGGTGAAGAAACCATTTTTGAGAACTCAGAGTGAGTAAATTGGCCATTTTCATGCACTTTTAACCATTCCATAAATCTTGTGTTTAGGGCCCCTGGAAGCATGAAAATCACTTTAAACATGCTAATTTTAGCTCTAACACTTATGATCCACCTACAAATGTGAACTGAGGTTCAAAAATAAAACATTTGAAAACGGACCATTTTCCACATTTCTGAATCATGACGTAATGGGGGGGTGTTATCTCTTTTGTCGAAAATCAGTCGTTTTTGCTCGAACATTAAATGCCTCCAAATGGTATTTAATTAACGTCCCGGGGTGAAGAAACCCTTTTTGAGAACTCAGAGTGAGTAAATTGGCCATTTTCATGCACTTTTAACCATTCCATAAATCTTGTGTTTAGGGCCCCTGGAAGCATGAAAATCACTTTAAACATGCTAATTTTAGCTCTAACACCGATGATCCACCTACAAATGTGAACTGACGTTCAAAAATAAAACATTTGAAAACTGACCATTTTCCACATTTCTGAAGCATGACGTAATGGGGGGGTGTTATCTCTTTTGTCGAAAATCAGCCGTTTTTGCTTGAACATTAAATGCCTCCAAATGGTATTTAATTCACTTCCCGAGCCCATGGAAGCATGAAAATCACTTTAAACATGCTAATTTTAGCTCTAACACTGATGATCCACCTACAAATGTGAACTGACGTTCAAAAATAAAACATTTGAAAAAGGACCATTTTCCACATTTATGAAGCATGACGTAATGGGGGGTGTTATCTCTTTTGTCGAAAATCTGCCGTTTTTGCTCGAACATTAAATGCCTCCAAATGGTATTTAATTCACTTCCCGGGGTGAAGAAACCCTTTTTGAGAACTCAGAGTGAGTAAATTGGCCATTTTCATGCACTTTTTACCATTTCATAAATCTTGTGTTTAGGGCCCCTGGAAGCATGAAAATCACTTTAAACATGCTAATTTTAGCTCTAACACTGATGATCCACCTACAAATGTGAACTGACGTTCAAAAATAAAACATTTGAAAACCGACCATTTTCCACATTTCTGAAGCATGACGTAATGGGGGGGGGGGTGTTATCTCTTTTGTCGAAAATCAGCCGTTTTTGCTCGAACATTAAATGCCTCCAAATTGTATTTAATTCACTTCCGGGGGTGAAGAAACCCTTTTTGAGAACTCAGAGTGAGTAAATTGGCCATTTTCATGCACTTTTAACCATTCCATAAATCTTGTGTTTAGGGCCCCTGGAAGCATGAAAATCACTTTAAACATGCTAATTTTAGCTCTAACACTGATGATCCACCTACAAATGTGAACTGACGTTCAAAAATAAAATATTTGAAAATGGACCATTTTCCACATTTCTGAAGCATGACGTAATGGGGGGGTGTTATCTGTTTTGTCGAAAATCAGCCATTTTTGCTTGATTATTAAATGCCTCCATATGGTATTTAATTCACTTCCCGAGCCCCTGGAAGCATGAAAATCCCTTTAAACATGCTAATTTTAGCTCTAACACTGATGATCCACCTACAAATGTGAACTGACGTTCAAAAATAAAACATTTGAAAACGGACCATTTTCCACATTTCTGAAGTATGACGTAATGGGGGGGTGTTATCTCTTTTGTCGAAAATCTGCCGTTTTTGCTTGAACATTAAATGCCTCCAAATGGTATTTAATTCACTTCCCGAGCCCCTGGAAGCATGAAAATCACTTTAAACATGCTAATTTTAGCTCTAACACTGATGAGCCACCTACAAATGTGAACTGACGTTCAAAAATAAAACATTTGAAAACGGACCATTTTCCACATTTCTGAAGCATGACGTAATGGGGGGGTGTTATCTCTTTTGTCGAAAATCAGCCGTTTTTGCTCGAACATTAAATGCCTCCAAATGGTATTTAATTCACTTCCCGGGGTGAAGAAACCCTTTTTGAGAACTCAGAGTGAGTAAATTGGCCATTTTCATGCACTTTTAACCATTCCATAAATCTTGTGTTTAGGGCCCCTGGAAGCATGAAAATCACTTTAAACATGCTAATTTTAGCTCTAACACTGATGATCCACCTACAAATGTGAACTGACGTTCAAAAATAAAACATTTGAAAAAGGACCATTTTCCACATTTCTGAAGCATGACGTAATGGGGGGGTGTTATCTCTTTTGTCGAAAATCCGCGGTTTTTGCTCGAACATTAAATGCCTCCAAATGGTATTTAATTAACTTCCCGGGGTGAAGAAATCCTTTTTGAGAACTCAGAGTGAGTACATTGGCCATTTTCATGCACTTTTAACCATTCCATAAATCTTGTGTTTAGGGCCCCTGGAAGCATGAAAATCACTTTAAACATGCTCATTTTAGCTCTAACACTGATGATCCACCTACAAATGTGAACTGACGTTCAAAAATAAAACATTTGAAAACGGACCATTTTCCACATTTCTGAAGCATGACGTAATGGGGGGGTGTTATCTCTTTTGTCGAAAATCAGCCGTTTTTGCTCAAACATTAAATGCCTCCAAATGGTATTTAATTCACTTCCCGGGGTGAAGAAACCCTTTTTGAGAACTCAGAGTGAGTAAATTGGCCATTTTCATGCACTTTTAACCATTCCATAAATCTTGTGTTTAGGGCCCCTAGAAGCATGAAAATCACTTTAAACATGCTAATTTTAGCTCTAACACTGATGATCCACCTACAAATGTGAACTGACGTTCAAAAATAAAACATTTGAAAACGGACCATTTTCCACATTTCTGAAGCATGACGTAATGGGGGTGTTATCTCTTTTGTCGAAAATCAGCCGTTTTTGCTTGAACATTAAATCCCTCCAAATGGTATTTAATTCACTTCCCGAGCCCCTGGAAGCATGAAAATCACTTTAAACATGCTAATTTTAGCTCTAACACTGATGATCCACCTACGAATGTGAACTGACGTTCAAAAATAAAACATTTGAAAACGGACCATTTTCCACATTTCTGAAGCATGACGTAATGGGGGGGTGTTATCTCTTTTGTCGAAAATCAGCCGTTTTTGCTCGAACATTAAATGCCTCCAAATGGTATTTAATTCACTTCCCGGGGTGAAGAAACCCTTTTTGAGAACTCAGAGTGAGTAAATTGGCCATTTTCATGCACTTTTAACCATTCCATAAATCTTGTGTTTAGGGCCCCTGGAAGCATGAAAATCACTTTAAACATGCTAATTTTAGCTCTAACACTGATGATCCACCTACAAATGTGAACTGACATTCAAAAATAAAACATTTGAAAACGGACCATTTTCCACATTTCTGAAGCATGACGTAATGGGGGGGTGTTATCTCTTTTGTCGAAAATCAGCCGTTTTTGCTTGAACATTAAATGCCTCCAAATGGTATTTAATTCACTTCCCGAGCCCCTGGAAGCATGAAAATCACTTTAAACATGCTAATTTTAGCTCTAACACTTATGATCCACCTACAAATGTGAACTGAGGTTCAAAAATAAAACATTTGAAAACGGACCATTTTCCACATTTCTGAATCATGACGTAATGGGGGGGTGTTATCTCTTTTGTCGAAAATCAGTCGTTTTTGCTCGAACATTAAATGCCTCCAAATGGTATTTAATTAACGTCCCGGGGTGAAGAAACCCTTTTTGAGAACTCAGAGTGAGTAAATTGGCCATTTTCATGCACTTTTAACCATTCCATAAATCTTGTGTTTAGGGCCCCTGGAAGCATGAAAATCACTTTAAACATGCTAATTTTAGCTCTAACACCGATGATCCACCTACAAATGTGAACTGACGTTCAAAAATAAAACATTTGAAAACTGACCATTTTCCACATTTCTGAAGCATGACGTAATGGGGGGGTGTTATCTCTTTTGTCGAAAATCAGCCGTTTTTGCTTGAACATTAAATGCCTCCAAATGGTATTTAATTCACTTCCCGAGCCCATGGAAGCATGAAAATCACTTTAAACATGCTAATTTTAGCTCTAACACTGATGATCCACCTACAAATGTGAACTGACGTTCAAAAATAAAACATTTGAAAAAGGACCATTTTCCACATTTATGAAGCATGACGTAATGGGGGGTGTTATCTCTTTTGTCGAAAATCTGCCGTTTTTGCTCGAACATTAAATGCCTCCAAATGGTATTTAATTCACTTCCCGGGGTGAAGAAACCCTTTTTGAGAACTCAGAGTGAGTAAATTGGCCATTTTCATGCACTTTTTACCATTTCATAAATCTTGTGTTTAGGGCCCCTGGAAGCATGAAAATCACTTTAAACATGCTAATTTTAGCTCTAACACTGATGATCCACCTACAAATGTGAACTGACGTTCAAAAATAAAACATTTGAAAACCGACCATTTTCCACATTTCTGAAGCATGACGTAATGGGGGGGGGGGGTGTTATCTCTTTTGTCGAAAATCAGCCGTTTTTGCTCGAACATTAAATGCCTCCAAATTGTATTTAATTCACTTCCGGGGGTGAAGAAACCCTTTTTGAGAACTCAGAGTGAGTAAATTGGCCATTTTCATGCACTTTTAACCATTCCATAAATCTTGTGTTTAGGGCCCCTGGAAGCATGAAAATCACTTTAAACATGCTAATTTTAGCTCTAACACTGATGATCCACCTACAAATGTGAACTGACGTTCAAAAATAAAATATTTGAAAATGGACCATTTTCCACATTTCTGAAGCATGACGTAATGGGGGGGTGTTATCTGTTTTGTCGAAAATCAGCCATTTTTGCTTGATTATTAAATGCCTCCATATGGTATTTAATTCACTTCCCGAGCCCCTGGAAGCATGAAAATCCCTTTAAACATGCTAATTTTAGCTCTAACACTGATGATCCACCTACAAATGTGAACTGACGTTCAAAAATAAAACATTTGAAAACGGACCATTTTCCACATTTCTGAAGTATGACGTAATGGGGGGGTGTTATCTCTTTTGTCGAAAATCTGCCGTTTTTGCTTGAACATTAAATGCCTCCAAATGGTATTTAATTCACTTCCCGAGCCCCTGGAAGCATGAAAATCACTTTAAACATGCTAATTTTAGCTCTAACACTGATGAGCCACCTACAAATGTGAACTGACGTTCAAAAATAAAACATTTGAAAACGGACCATTTTCCACATTTCTGAAGCATGACGTAATGGGGGGGTGTTATCTCTTTTGTCGAAAATCAGCCGTTTTTGCTCGAACATTAAATGCCTCCAAATGGTATTTAATTCACTTCCCGGGGTGAAGAAACCCTTTTTGAGAACTCAGAGTGAGTAAATTGGCCATTTTCATGCACTTTTAACCATTCCATAAATCTTGTGTTTAGGGCCCCTGGAAGCATGAAAATCACTTTAAACATGCTAATTTTAGCTCTAACACTGATGATCCACCTACAAATGTGAACTGACGTTCAAAAATAAAACATTTGAAAAAGGACCATTTTCCACATTTCTGAAGCATGACGTAATGGGGGGGTGTTATCTCTTTTGTCGAAAATCCGCCGTTTTTGCTCGAACATTAAATGCCTCCAAATGGTATTTAATTAACTTCCCGGGGTGAAGAAATCCTTTTTGAGAACTCAGAGTGAGTACATTGGCCATTTTCATGCACTTTTAACCATTCCATAAATCTTGTGTTTAGGGCCCCTGGAAGCATGAAAATCACTTTAAACATGCTCATTTTAGCTCTAACACTGATGATCCACCTACAAATGTGAACTGACGTTCAAAAATAAAACATTTGAAAACGGACCATTTTCCACATTTCTGAAGCATGACGTAATGGGGGGGTGTTATCTCTTTTGTCGAAAATCAGCCGTTTTTGCTCAAACATTAAATGCCTCCAAATGGTATTTAATTCACTTCCCGGGGTGAAGAAACCCTTTTTGAGAACTCAGAGTGAGTAAATTGGCCATTTTCATGCACTTTTAACCATTCCATAAATCTTGTGTTTAGGGCCCCTAGAAGCATGAAAATCACTTTAAACATGCTAATTTTAGCTCTAACACTGATGATCCACCTACAAATGTGAACTGACGTTCAAAAATAAAACATTTGAAAACGGACCATTTTCCACATTTCTGAAGCATGACGTAATGGGGGTGTTATCTCTTTTGTCGAAAATCAGCCGTTTTTGCTTGAACATTAAATCCCTCCAAATGGTATTTAATTCACTTCCCGAGCCCCTGGAAGCATGAAAATCACTTTAAACATGCTAATTTTAGCTCTAACACTGATGATCCACCTACGAATGTGAACTGACGTTCAAAAATAAAACATTTGAAAACGGACCATTTTCCACATTTCTGAAGCATGACGTAATGGGGGGGTGTTATCTCTTTTGTCGAAAATCAGCCGTTTTTGCTCGAACATTAAATGCCTCCAAATGGTATTTAATTCACTTCCCGGGGTGAAGAAACCCTTTTTGAGAACTCAGAGTGAGTAAATTGGCCATTTTCATGCACTTTTAACCATTCCATAAATCTTGTGTTTAGGGCCCCTGGAAGCATGAAAATCACTTTAAACATGCTAATTTTAGCTCTAACACTGATGATCCACCTACAAATGTGAACTGACATTCAAAAATAAAACATTTGAAAACGGACCATTTTCCACATTTCTGAAGCATGACGTAATGGGGGGGTGTTATCTCTTTTGTCGAAAATCAGCCGTTTTTGCTTGAACATTAAATGCCTCCAAATGGTATTTAATTCACTTCCCGAGCCCCTGGAAGCATGAAAATCACTTTAAACATGCTAATTCTAGCTCTAACACTGATGATCCACCTACAAATGTGAACTGACGTTCAAAAATAAAACATTTGAAAACGGACCATTTTCCACATTTCTGAAGCATGACGTAATGGGGGGGGTGTTATCTCTTTTGTCGAAAATCAGCCGTTTTTGCTCGAACATTAAATGCCTCCAAATAGTATTTAATTCACTTCCCGGGGTGAAGAAACCCTTTTTGAGAACTCAGAGTGAGTAAATTGGCCATTTTCATGCACTTTTAACCATTCCATAAATCTTGTGTTTAGGGCCCCTGGAAGCATGAAAATCACTTTAAACATGCTAATTTTAGCTCTAACACTGATGTTCCACCTACAAATGTGAACTGACGTTCAAAAATAAAACATTTGAAAACGGACCATTTTCCACATTTCTGAAGCATGACGTAATGGGGGGTGTTATCTCTTTTGTCGAAAATCAGCCGTTTTTGCTCGAACATTAAATGCCTCCGAATAGTATTTAATTCAATTCCCGGGGTGAAGAAACCCTTTTTGAGAACTCAGAGTGAGTAAATTGGCCATTTTCATGTACTTTTAGCCATTCCATAAATCTTGTGTTTAGGGCCCCTGGAAGCATGAAAATCACTTTAAACATGCTAATTTTAGCTCTAACACTGATGATCCACCTACAAATGTGAACTGACGTTCAAAAATAAAACATTTGAAAACGGACCATTTTCCACATTTCTGAAGCATGACGTAATGGGGGGTGTTATCTCTTTTGTCGAAAATCAGCCGTTTTTGCTCGAACATTAAATGCCTCCAAATGGTATTTAATTAACTTCCCGGGGTGAAGAAATCCTTTTTGAGAACTCAGAGTGAGTAAATTGGCCATTTTCATGCACTTTTAACCATTCCATAAATCTTGTGTTTAGGGCCCCTGGAAGCATGAAAATCACTTTAAACATGCTAATTTTAGCTCTAACACTGATGATCCACCTACAAATGTGAACTGACATTCAAAAATAAAACATTTGAAAACGGACCATTTTCCACATTTCTGAAGCATGACGTAATGGGGGGGTGTTATCTCTTTTGTCGAAAATCAGCCGTTTTTGCTTGAACATTAAATGCCTCCAAATGGTATTTAATTCACTTCCCGAGCCCCTGGAAGCATGAAAATCACTTTAAACATGCTAATTTTAGCTCTAACACTGATGATCCACCTACAAATGTGAACTGACGTTCAAAAATAAAACATTTGAAAACGGACCATTTTCCACATTTCTGAAGCATGACGTAATGGGGGGGTGTTATCTCTTTTGTCGAAAATCAGCCGTTTTTGCTCGAACATTAAATGCCTCCAAATGGTATTTAATTCACTTCCCGGGGTGAAGAAACCCTTTTTGAGAACTCAGAGTGAGTAAATTGGCCATTTTCATGCACTTTTAACCATTCCATAAATCTTGTGTTTAGGGCCCCTGGAAGCATGAAAATCACTTTAAACATGCTAATTTTAGCTCTAACACTGATGATCCACCTACAAATGTGAACTGACGTTCAAAAATAAAACATTTGAAAACGGACCATTTTCCACATTTCTGAAGCATGACGTAATGGGGGGGTGTTATCTCTTTTGACGAAAATCAGCCGTTTTTGCTTGAACATTAAATGCCTCCAAATGGTATTTAATTCACTTCCCGAGCTCCTGGAAGCATGAAAACCACTTTAAACATGCTAATTTTAGCTCTAACACTGATGATCCACCTACGAATGTGAACTGACGTTCAAAAATAAAACATTTGAAAACTGACCATTTTCCACATTTCTGAAGCATGACGTAATGGGGGGTGTTATCTCTTTTGTCGAAAATCTGCCGTTTTTGCTTGAACATTAAATGCCTCCAAATGGTATTTAATTCACTTCCCGAGCCCCTGGAAGCATGAAAATCACTTTAAACATGCTAATTTTAGCTCTAACACTGATGATCCACCTACAAATGTGAACTGACGTTCAAAAATAAAAAATTTGAAAACAGACCATTTTCCACATTTCTGAAGCATGACGTAATGGGGGGGGGGGTGTTATCTCTTTTGTCGAAAATCAGCCGTTTTTGCTCGAACATTAAATGCCTCCAAATAGCATTTAATTCACTTCCCGGGGTGAAGAAACCCTTTTTGAGAACTCAGAGTGAGTAAATTGGCCATTTTCATGCACTTTTAACCATTCCATAAATCTTGTGTTTAGGGCCCCTGGAAGCATGAAAATCACTTTAAACATGCTAATTTTAGCTCTAACACTGATGATCCACCTACAAATGTGAACTGACGTTCAAAAATAAAACATTTGAAAACGGACCATTTTCCACATTTCTGAAGCATGACGTAATGGGGGGGTGTTATCTCTTTTGACGAAAATCAGCCGTTTTTGCTTGAACATTAAATGCCTCCAAATGGTATTTAATTCACTTCCCGAGCTCCTGGAAGCATGAAAATCACTTTAAACATGCTAATTTTAGCTCTAACACTGATGATCCACCTACGAATGTGAACTGACGTTCAAAAATAAAACATTTGAAAACTGACCATTTTCCACATTTCTGAAGCATGACGTAATGGGGGGGTGTTATCTCTTTTGTCGAAAATCAGCCGTTTTTGCTCGAACATTAAATGCCTCCAAATAGTATTTAATTCACTTCCCGGGGTGAAGAAACCCTTTTTGAGAACTCAGAGTGAGTAAATTGGCCATTTTCATGCACTTTTAACCATTCCATAAATCTTGTGTTTAGGGCCCCTGGAAGCATGAAAATCACTTTAAACATGCTAATTTTAGCTCTAACACTGATGATCCACCTACAAATGTGAACTGACGTTCAAAAATAAAACATTTGAAAACGGACCATTTTCCACATTTCTGAAGCATGACGTAATGGGGGGGTGTTATCTCTTTTGTCGAAAATCAGCCGTTTTTGCTCGAACATTAAATGCCTCCAAATGGTATTTAATTAACTTCCCGGGGTGAAGAAATCCTTTTTGAGAACTCAGAGTGAGTAAATTGGCCATTTTCATGCACTTTTAACCATTCCATAAATCTTGTGTTTAGGGCCCCTGGAAGCATGAAAATCACTTTAAACATGCTAATTTTAGCTCTAACACTGATGATCCACCTACAAATGTGAACTGACGTTCAAAAATAAAACATTTGAAAACGGACCATTTTCCACATTTCTGAAGCATGACGTAATGGGGGGGGTGTTATCTCTTTTGTCGAAAATCAGCCGTTTTTGCTCGAACATTAAATGCCTCCGAATAGTATTTAATTCACTTCCCGGGGTGAAGAAACCCTTTTTGAGAACTCAGAGTGAGTAAATTGGCCATTTTCATGCACTTTTAACCATTCCATAAATCTTGTGTTTAGGGCCCCTGGAAGCATGAAAATCACGTTAAACATGCTAATTTTAGCTCTAACACTGATGATCCACCTACAAATGTGAACTGACGTTCAAAAATAAAACATTTGAAAACTGACCATTTTCCACATTTCTGAAGCATGACGTAATGGGGGGGTGTTATCTCTTTTGTCGAAAATCAGCCGTTTTTGCTCGAACATTAAATGCCTCCAAATGGTATTTAATTAACTTCCCGGGGTGAAGAAACCCTTTTTGAGAACTCAGAGTGAGTAAATTGGCCATTTTCATGCACTTTTAACCATTCCATAAATCTTGTGTTTAGGGCCCCTGGAAGCATGAAAATCACTTTAAACATGCTAATTTTAGCTCTAACACCGATGATCCACCTACAAATGTGAACTGACGTTCAAAAATAAAACATTTGAAAACGGACCATTTTCCACATTTCTGAAGCATGACGTAATGGGGGGGTGTTATCTCTTTTGTCGAAAATCAGCCGTTTTTGCTTGAACATTAAATGCCTCCAAATGGTATTTAATTCACTTCCCGAGCCCATGGAAGCATGAAAATCACTTTAAACATGCTAATTTTAGCTCTAACACTGATGATCCACCTACAAATGTGAACTGACGTTCAAAAATAAAACATTTGAAAAAGGACCATTTTCCACATTTATGAAGCATGACGTAATGGGGGGTGTTATCTCTTTTGTCGAAAATCTGCCGTTTTTGCTCGAACATTAAATGCCTCCAAATGGTATTTAATTCACTTCCCGGGGTGAAGAAACCCTTTTTGAGAACTCAGAGTGAGTAAATTGGCCATTTTCATGCACTTTTAACCATTTCATAAATCTTGTGTTTAGGGCCCCTGGAAGCATGAAAATCACTTTAAACATGCTAATTTTAGCTCTAACACTGATGATCCACCTACAAATGTGAACTGACGTTCAAAAATAAAACATTTGAAAAAGGACCATTTTCCACATTTCTGAAGCATGACGTAATGGGGGGGTGTTATCTCTTTTGTCGAAAATCAGTCGTTTTTGCTCGAACATTAAATGCCTCCAAATGGTATTTAATTAACGTCCCGGGGTGAAGAAACCCTTTTTGAGAACTCAGAGTGAGTAAATTGGCCATTTTCATGCACTTTTAACCATTCCATAAATCTTGTGTTTAGGGCCCCTGGAAGCATGAAAATCACTTTAAACATGCTAATTTTAGCTCTAACACCGATGATCCACCTACAAATGTGAACTGACGTTCAAAAATAAAACATTTGAAAACGGACCATTTTCCACATTTCTGAAGCATGACGTAATGGGGGGGTGTTATCTCTTTTGTCGAAAATCAGCCGTTTTTGCTTGAACATTAAATGCCTCCAAATGGTATTTAATTCACTTCCCGAGCCCATGGAAGCATGAAAATCACTTTAAACATGCTAATTTTAGCTCTAACACTGATGATCCACCTACAAATGTGAACTGACGTTCAAAAATAAAACATTTGAAAAAGGACCATTTTCCACATTTATGAAGCATGACGTAATGGGGGGTGTTATCTCTTTTGTCGAAAATCTGCCGTTTTTGCTCGAACATTAAATGCCTCCAAATGGTATTTAATTCACTTCCCGGGGTGAAGAAACCCTTTTTGAGAACTCAGAGTGAGTAAATTGGCCATTTTCATGCACTTTTAACCATTTCATAAATCTTGTGTTTAGGGCCCCTGGAAGCATGAAAATCACTTTAAACATGCTAATTTTAGCTCTAACACTGATGATCCACCTACAAATGTGAACTGACGTTCAAAAATAAAACATTTGAAAACCGACCATTTTCCACATTTCTGAAGCATGACGTAATGGGGGGGGGGGTGTTATCTCTTTTGTCGAAAATCAGCCGTTTTTGCTCGAACATTAAATGCCTCCAAATTGTATTTAATTCACTTCCGGGGGTGAAGAAACCCTTTTTGAGAACTCAGAGTGAGTAAATTGGCCATTTTCATGCACTTTTAACCATTCCATAAATCTTGTGTTTAGGGCCCCTGGAAGCATGAAAATCACTTTAAACATGCTAATTTTAGCTCTAACACTGATGATCCACCTACAAATGTGAACTGACGTTCAAAAATAAAATATTTGAAAATGGACCATTTTCCACATTTCTGAAGCATGACGTAATGGGGGGGTGTTATCTGTTTTGTCGAAAATCAGCCATTTTTGCTTGATTATTAAATGCCTCCATATGGTATTTAATTCACTTCCCGAGCCCCTGGAAGCATGAAAATCACTTTAAACATGCTAATTTTAGCTCTAACACCGATGATCCACCTACAAATGTGAACTGACGTTCAAAAATAAAACATTTGAAAACGGACCATTTTCCACATTTCTGAAGCATGACGTAATGGGGGGGTGTTATCTCTTTTGTCGAAAATCAGCCGTTTTTGCTTGAACATTAAATGCCTCCAAATGGTATTTAATTCACTTCCCGAGCCCCTGGAAGCATGAAAATCACTTTAAACATGCTAATTTTAGCTCTAACACTGATGAGCCACCTACAAATGTGAACTGACGTTCAAAAATAAAACATTTGAAAAAGGACCATTTTCCACATTTCTGAAGCATGACGTAATGGGGGGGTGTTATCTCTTTTGTCGAAAATCCGCAGTTTTTGCTCGAACATTAAATGCCTCCAAATGGTATTTAATTAACTTCCCGGGGTGAAGAAACCCTTTTTGAGAACTCAGAGTGAGTACATTGGCCATTTTCATGCACTTTTAACCATTCCATAAATCTTGTGTTTAGGGCCCCTGGAAGCATGAAAATCACTTTAAACATGCTCATTTTAGCTCTAACACTGATGATCCACCTACAAATGTGAACTGACGTTCAAAAATAAAACATTTGAAAACGGACCATTTTCCACATTTCTGAAGCATGACGTAATGGGGGGGTGTTATCTCTTTTGTCGAAAATCAGCCGTTTTTGCTCGAACATTAAATGCCTCCAAATGGTATTTAATTCACTTCCCGGGGTGAAGAAACCCTTTTTGAGAACTCAGAGTGAGTAAATTGGCCATTTTCATGCACTTTTAACCATTCCATAAATCTTGTGTTTAGGGCCCCTAGAAGCATGAAAATCACTTTAAACATGCTAATTTTAGCTCTAACACTAATGATCCACCTACAAATGTGAACTGACGTTCAAAAATAAAACATTTGAAAACGGACCATTTTCCACATTTCTGAAGCATGACGTAATGGAGGTGTTATCTCTTTTGTCGAAAATCAGCCGTTTTTGCTTGAACATTAAATCCCTCCAAATGGTATTTAATTCACTTCCCGAGCCCCTGGAAGCATGAAAATCACTTTAAACATGCTAATTTTAGCTCTAACACTGATGATCCACCTACGAATGTGAACTGACGTTCAAAAATAAAACATTTGAAAACGGACCATTTTCCACATTTCTGAAGCATGACGTAATGGGGGGGTGTTATCTCTTTTGTCGAAAATCAGCCGTTTTTGCTCGAACATTAAATGCCTCCAAATGGTATTTAATTCACTTCCCGGGGTGAAGAAACCCTTTTTGAGAACTCAGAGTGAGTAAATTGGCCATTTTCATGCACTTTTAACCATTCCATAAATCTTGTGTTTAGGGCCCCTGGAAGCATGAAAATCACTTTAAACATGCTAATTTTAGCTCTAACACTGATGATCCACCTACAAATGTGAACTGACATTCAAAAATAAAACATTTGAAAACGGACCATTTTCCACATTTCTGAAGCATGACGTAATGGGGGGGTGTTATCTCTTTTGTCGAAAATCAGCCGTTTTTGCTTGAACATTAAATGCCTCCAAATGGTATTTAATTCACTTCCCGAGCCCCTGGAAGCATGAAAATCACTTTAAACATGCTAATTCTAGCTCTAACACTGATGATCCACCTACAAATGTGAACTGACGTTCAAAAATAAAACATTTGAAAACGGACCATTTTCCACATTTCTGAAGCATGACGTAATGGGGGGGGTGTTATCTCTTTTGTCGAAAATCAGCCGTTTTTGCTCGAACATTAAATGCCTCCAAATAGTATTTAATTCACTTCCCGGGGTGAAGAAACCCTTTTTGAGAACTCAGAGTGAGTAAATTGGCCATTTTCATGCACTTTTAACCATTCCATAAATCTTGTGTTTAGGGCCCCTGGAAGCATGAAAATCACTTTAAACATGCTAATTTTAGCTCTAACACTGATGATCCACCTACAAATGTGAACTGACGTTCAAAAATAAAACATTTGAAAACGGACCATTTTCCACATTTCTGAAGCATGACGTAATGGGGGGTGTTATCTCTTTTGTCGAAAATCAGCCATTTTTGCTCGAACATTAAATGCCTCCGAATAGTATTTAATTCACTTCCCGGGGTGAAGAAACCCTTTTTGAGAACTCAGAGTGAGTAAATTGGCCATTTTCATGTACTTTTAGCCATTCCATAAATCTTGTGTTTAGGGCCCCTGGAAGCATGAAAATCACTTTAAACATGCTAATTTTAGCTCTAACACTGATGATCCACCTACAAATGTGAACTGACGTTCAAAAATAAAACATTTGAAAACGGACCATTTTCCACATTTCTGAAGCATGACGTAATGGGGGGTGTTATCTCTTTTGTCGAAAATCAGCCGTTTTTGCTCGAACATTAAATGCCTCCAAATGGTATTTAATTAACTTCCCGGGGTGAAGAAATCCTTTTTGAGAACTCAGAGTGAGTAAATTGGCCATTTTCATGCACTTTTAACCATTCCATAAATCTTGTGTTTAGGGCCCCTGGAAGCATGAAAATCACTTTAAACATGCTAATTTTAGCTCTAACACTGATGATCCACCTACAAATGTGAACTGACGTTCAAAAATAAAACATTTGAAAACGGATCATTTTCCACATTTCTGAAGCATGACGTAATGGGGGGGTGTTATCTCTTTTGTCGAAAATCAGCCGTTTTTGCTTGAACATTAAATGCCTCCAAATGGTATTTAATTCACTTCCCGAGCCCCTGGAAGCATGAAAATCACTTTAAACATGCTAATTTTAGCTCTAACACTGATGATCCACCTACAAATGTGAACTGACGTTCAAAAATAAAACATTTGAAAACGGACCATTTTCCACATTTCTGAAGCATGACGTAATGGGGGGGTGTTATCTCTATTGTCGAAAATCAGCCGTTTTTGCTCGAACATTAAATGCCTCCAAATGGTATTTAATTCACTTCCCGGGGTGAAGAAACCCTTTTTGAGAACTCAGAGTGAGTAAATTGGCCATTTTCATGCACTTTTAACCATTCCATAAATCTTGTGTTTAGGGCCCCTGGAAGCATGAAAATCACTTTAAACATGCTAATTTTAGCTCTAACACTGATGATCCACCTACAAATGTGAACTGACGTTCAAAAATAAAACATTTGAAAACGGACCATTTTCCACATTTCTGAAGCATGACGTAATGGGGGGATGTTATCTCTTTTGTCGAAAATCAGTCGTTTTTGCTCGAACATTAAATGCCTCCAAATGGTATTTAATTAACGTCCCGGGGTGAAGAAACCCTTTTTGAGAACTCAGAGTGAGTAAATTGGCCATTTTCATGCACTTTTAACCATTCCATAAATCTTGTGTTTAGGGCCCCTGGAAGCATGAAAATCACTTTAAACATGCTAATTTTAGCTCTAACACTGATGATCCACCTACAAATGTGAACTGACGTTCAAAAATAAAACATTTGAAAACGGACCATTTTCCACATTTCTGAAGCATGACGTAATGGGGGGTGTTATCTCTTTTGTCGAAAATCAGCCGTTTTTGCTCGAACATTAAATGCCTCCGAATAGTATTTAATTCACTTCCCGGGGTGAAGAAACCCTTTTTGAGAACTCAGAGTGAGTAAATTGGCCATTTTCATGTACTTTTAACCATTCCATAAATCTTGTGTTTAGGGCCCCTGGAAGCATGAAAATCACTTTAAACATGCTAATTTTAGCTCTAACACTGATGATCCACCTACAAATGTGAACTGACGTTCAAAAATAAAACATTTGAAAACGGACCATTTTCCACATTTCTGAAGCATGACGTAATGGGGGGGTGTTATCTCTTTTGTCGAAAATCAGCCGTTTTTGCTTGAACATTAAATGCCTCCAAATGGTATTTAATTCACTTCCCGAGCCCCTGGAAGCATGAAAATCACTTTAAACATGCTAATTTTAGCTCTAACACTGATGATCCACCTACAAATGTGAACTGACGTTCAAAAATAAAACATTTGAAAACGGACCATTTTCCACATTTCTGAAGCATGACGTAATGGGGGGGTGTCATCTCTTTTGTCGAAAATCAGCCGTTTTTGCTTGAACATTAAATGCCTCCAAATGGTATTTAGGTCACTTCCGAGCCCCTGGAAGCATGAAAATCACTTTAAACATGCTAATTTTAGCTCTAACACTGATGATCCACCTACAAATGTGAACTGACGTTCAAAAATAAAACATTTGAAAACCGACCATTTTACACATTTCTGAAGCATGACGTAATGGGGGGGGGGGGTGTTATCTCTTTTGTCGAAAATCAGCCGTTTTTGCTCGAACATTAAATGCCTCCAAATGGTATTTAATTCACTTCCGGGGGTGAAGAAACCCTTTTTGAGAACTCAGAGTGAGTAAATTGGCCATTTTCATGCACTTTTAACCATTCCATAAATCTTGTGTTTAGGGCCCCTGGAAGCATGAAAATCACTTTAAACATGCTAATTTTAGCTCTAACACTGATGATCCACCTACAAATGTGAACTGACGTTCAAAAATAAAACATTTGAAAATGGACCATTTTCCACATTTCTGAAGCATGACGTAATGAGGGGGTGTTATCTCTTTTGTCGAAAATCAGCCGTTTTTGCTCGAACATTAAATGCCTCCAAATGGTATTTAATTCACTTCCCGGGGTGAAGAAACCCTTTTTGAGAACTCAGAGTGAGTAAATTGGCCATTTTCATGCACTTTTAACCATTCCATAAATCTTGTGTTTAGGGCCCCTGGAAGCATGAAAATCACTTTAAACATGCTAATTTTAGCTCTAACACTGATGATCCACCTACAAATGTGAACTGACGTTCAAAAATAAAACATTTGAAAATGGACCATTTTCCACATTTCTGAAGCATGACGTAATGGGGGGGTGTTATCTCTTTTGTCGAAAATCAGCCGTTTTTGCTTGAACATTAAATGCCTCCAAATGGTATTTAATTCACTTCCCGAGCCCCTGGAAGCATGAAAATCACTTTAAACATGCTAATTTTAGCTCTAACACTGATGATCCACCTACAAATGTGAACTGACGTTCAAAAATAAAACATTTGAAAACGGACCATTTTCCACATTTCTGAAGCATGACGTAATGGGGGGGTGTTATCTCTTTTGTCGAAAATCAGCCGTTTTTGCTCGAACATTAAATGCCTCCAAATGGTATTTAATTCACTTCCCGGGGTGAAGAAACCCTTTTTGAGAACTCAGAGTGAGTAAATTGGCCATTTTCATGCACTTTTAACCATTCCATAAATCTTGTGTTTAGGGCCCCTGGAAGCATGAAAATCACTTTAAACATGCTAATTTTAGCTCTAACACTGATGATCCACCTACAAATGTGAACTGACGTTCAAAAATAAAACATTTGAAAAAGGACCATTTTCCACATTTCTGAAGCATGACGTAATGGGGGGGTGTTATCTCTTTTGTCGAAAATCAGCCGTTTTTGCTCGAACATTAAATGCCTCCAAATGGTATTTAATTAACTTCCCGGGGTGAAGAAACCCTTTTTGAGAACTCAGAGTGAGTAAATTGGCCATTTTCATGCACTTTTAACCATTCCATAAATCTTGTGTTTAGGGCCCCTGGAAGCATGAAAATCACTTTAAACATGCTAATTTTAGCTCTAACACTGATGATCCACCTACAAATGTGAACTGACGTTCAAAAATAAAACATTTGAAAATGGACCATTTTCCACATTTCTGAAGCATGACGTAATGGGGGGTGTTATCTCTTTTGTCGAAAATCAGCCATTTTTGCTTGAACATTAAATGCCTCCAAATGGTATTTAATTCACTTCCCGAGCCCCTGGAAGCATGAAAATCACTTTAAACATGCTAATTTTAGCTCTAACACTGATGATCCACCTACGAATGTGAACTGACATTCAAAAATAAAACATTTGAAAACGGACCATTTTCCACATTTCTGAAGCATGACGTAATGGGGGGGTGTTATCTCTTTTGTCGAAAATCAGCCGTTTTTGCTCGAACAATAAATGCCTCCAAATAGTACTTAATTCACTTCCCGGGGTGAAGAAACCCTTTTTGAGAACTCAGAGTGAGTAAATTGGCCATTTTCATGCACTTTTAACCATTCCATAAATCTTGTGTTTTGGGCCCCAAGAAGCATGAAAATCACTTTAAACATGCTAATTTTAGCTCTAACACTGATGATCCACCTACAAATGTGAACTGACGTTCAAAAATAAAACATTTGAAAACGGACCATTTTCCACATGTTTGAAGCATGACGTAATGGGGGGTGTTATCTCTTTTGTCAAAAATCAGCCGTTTTTGCTCGAACATTAAATGCCTCCAAATGGTATTTAATTAACTTCCCGGGGTGAAGAAACCCTTTTTGAGAACTCAGAGTGAGTAAATTGGCCATTTTCATGCACTTTTAACCATTCCATAAATCTTGTGTTTTGGGCCCCTGGAAGCATGAAAATCACTTTAAACATGCTAATTTTAGCTCTAACACTGATGATCCACCTACAAATGTGAACTGACGCTCAAAAATAAAACATTTGAAAACGGACCATTTTCCACATTTCTGAAGCATGACGTAATGGGGGGGTGTTATCTTTTGTCGAAAATCAGCCGTTTTTGCTCGAACATTAAATGCCTCCAAATGGTATTTAATTAACTTCCCGAGCCCCTGGAAGCATGAAAATCACTTTAAACATGCTAATTTTAGCTCTAACACTGATGATCCACCTACAAATGTGAACTGACGTTCAAAAATAAAACATTTGAAAACGGACCATTTTCCACATTTCTGAAGCATGACGTAATGGGGGGGTGTTATCTCTTTTGTCGAAAATCAGCCATTTTTGCTCGAACATTAAATGCCTCCAAATGGTATTTATTTCACTTCCCGAGCCCCTGGAAGCATGAAAATCACTTTAAACATGCTAATTTTAGCTCTAACACTGATTATCCACCTACAAATGTGAACTGACGTTCAAATATAAAACATTTGAAAACGGACCATTTTCCACATTTCTGAAGCATGACGTAATGGGGGGGTGTTATCTCTTTTGTCGAAAATCAGCCGTTTTTGCTCGAACATTAAATGCCTCCAAATGGTATTTATTTCACTTCCCGAGCCCCTGGAAGCATGAAATTCACTTTAAACATGCTAATTTTAGCTCTAACACTGATGATCCACCTACAAATGTGAACTGACGTTCAAAAATAAAACATTTGAAAACGGACCATTTTCCACATTTCTGAAGCATGACGTAATGGGGGGGTGTTATCTCTTTTGTCGAAAATCAGCCGTTTTTGCTCGAACATTAAATGCCTCCAAATGGTATTTAATTAACTTCCCGAGCCCCTGGAAGCATGAAAATCACTTTAAACATGCTAATTTTAGCTCTAACACTGATGATCCACCTACAAATGTGAACTGACGTTCAAAAATAAAACATTTGAAAACGGACCATTTTCCACATTTCTGAAGCATGACGTAATGGGGGGGTGTTATCTCTTTTGTCGAAAATCAGCCATTTTTGCTCGAACATTAAATGCCTCCAAATGGTATTTAATTAACTTCCCGAGCCCCTGGAAGCATGAAAATCACTTTAACCCCTTCGAAGCTAATGACGAGCTGGGCTCGTCATGGCGCTTACCTGCCGTGCGCTGATGACAAGGCCAGCTCGTCATGAAATAAAGTGAAACAACAAATTGCAGCGCAGGACGGGAAAACGCCTAGCAGCCATGTGGTTAAACAAGCTAATTTTAGCTCTAACACTGATGATCCACCTACAAATGTAAACTGACGTTCAAAAATAAAACATTTGAAAACGGACCATTTTCCACATTTCTGAAGCATGACGTAATGGGGGGGGTTATCTCTTTTGTCGAAAATCAGCCGTTTTTGCTCGAACATGAAATGCCTCCAAATGGTATTTAATTAACTTCCCGAGCCCCTGGAAGCATGAAAATCACTTTAAACATGCTAATTTTAGCTCTAACACTGATGATCCACCTACAAATGTGAACTGACGTTCAAAAATAAAACATTTGAAAACGGACCATTTTCCACATTTCTGAAGCATGACGTAATGGGGGGTGTTATCTCTTTTGTCGAAAATCAGCCGTTTTTGCTCGAACATTAAATGCCTCCAAATGGTATTTAATCAACTTCCCGAGCCCCTGGAAGCATGAAAATCACTTTAAACATGCTAATTTTAGCTCTAACACTGATGATCCACCTACAAATGTGAACTGACGTTCAAAAATAAAACATTTGAAAACGGACCATTTTCCACATTTCTGAAGCATGACGTAATGGGGGGGTGTTATCTCTTTTGTCGAAAATCAGCCGTTTTTGCTCGAACATTAAATGCCTCCAAATGGTATTTAATTAACTTCCCGGGGTGAAGAAACCCTTTTTGAGAACTCAGAGTGAGTAAATTGGCCATTTTCATGCACTTTTAACCATTCCATAAATCTTGTGTTTTGGGCCCCTGGAAGCATGAAAATCACTTTAAACATGCTAATTTTAGCTCTAACACTGATGATCCACCTACAAATGTGAACTGACGTTCAAAAATAAAACATTTGAAAACGGACCATTTTCCACATTTCTGAAGCATGACGTAATGGGGGGGGTGTTATCTCTTTTGTCGAAAATCAGCCGTTTTTGCTCGAACATTAAATGCCTCCAAATGGTATTTAATTAACTTCCCGAGCCCCTGGAAGCATGAAAATCACTTTAAACATGCTAATTTTAGCTCTAACACTTATGATCCACCTACAAATGTGAACTGACGTTCAAAAATAAAACATTTGAAAACGGACCATTTTCCACATTTCTGAAGCATGACGTAATGGGGGGGGTGTTATCTCTTTTTTTGAAAATCAGCCTTTTTTGCTCGAACATTAAATGCCTCCAAATGGTATTTATTTCACTTCCCGAGCCCCTGGAAGCATGAAAATCACTTTAAACATGCTAATTTTAGCTCTAACACTGATGATCCACCTACAAATGTGAACTGACGTTCAAAAATAAAACATTTGAAAACGGACCATTTTCCACATTTCTGAAGCATGACGTAATGGGGGGGTGTTATCTCTTTTGTCGAAAATCAGCCGTTTTTGCTCGAACATTAAATGCCTCCAAATGGTATTTAATTAACTTCCCGAGTCCCTGGAAGCATGAAAATCACTTTAAACATGCTAATTTTAGCTCTAACACTGATGATCCACCTACAAATGTGAACTTACGTTCAAAAATAAAACATTTGAAAACGGACCATTTTCCACATTTCTGAAGCATGACGTAATGGGGGGGTGTTATCTCTTTTGTCGAAAATCAGCCGTTTTTGCTCGAACATTAAATGCCTCCAAATTGTATTTAATTAACTTCCCGGGGTGAAGAAACCCTTTTTGAGAACTCAGAGTGAGTAAATTGGCCATTTTCATGCACTTTTAACCATTCCATAAATCTTGTGTTTTGGGCCCCTGGAAGCATGAAAATCACTTTAAACATGCTAATTTTAGCTCTAACACTGATGATGCACCTACAAATGTGAACTGACGTTCAAAAATAAAACATTTGAAAACGGACCATTTTCCACATTTCTGAAGCATGACGTAATGGGGGGGTGTTATCTCTTTTGTCGAAAATCATCCGTTTTTGCTCGAACATTAAATGCCTCCAAATGGTATTTAATTAACTTCCCGGGGTGAAGAAACCCTTTTTGAGAACTCAGAGTGAGTAAATTGGCCATTTTCATGCACTTTTAACCATTCCATAAATCTTGTGTTTTGGGCCCCTGGAAGCATGAAAATCACTTTAAACATGCTAATTTTAGCTCTAACACTGATGATCCACCTACAAATGTGAACTGACGTTCAAAAATAAAACATTTGAAAACGGACCATTTTCCACATTTCTGAAGCATGACGTAATGGGGGGGGTGTAATCTCTTTTGTCGAAAATCAGCCGTTTTTGCTCGAACATTAAATGCCTCCAAATGGTATTTAATTAACTTCCCGGGGTGAAGAAACCCTTTTTGAGAACTCAGAGTGAGTAAATTGGCCATTTTCATGCACTTTTAACCATTCCATAAATCTTGTGTTTTGGGCCCCAAGAAGCATGAAAATCACTTTAAACATGCTAATTTTAGCTCTAACACTGATGATCCACCTACAAATGTGAACTGACGTTCAAAAATAAAACATTTGAAAACGGACCATTTTCCACATGTTTGAAGCATGACGTAATGGGGGGTGTTATCTCTTTTGTCAAAAATCAGCCGTTTTTGCTCGAACATTAAATGCCTCCAAATGGTATTTAATTAACTTCCCGGGGTGAAGAAACCCTTTTTGAGAACTCAGAGTGAGTAAATTGGCCATTTTCATGCACTTTTAACCATTCCATAAATCTTGTGTTTTGGGCCCCTGGAAGCATGAAAATCACTTTAAACATGCTAATTTTAGCTCTAACACTGATGATCCACCTACAAATGTGAACTGACGCTCAAAAATAAAACATTTGAAAACGGACCATTTTCCACATTTCTGAAGCATGACGTAATGGGGGGGTGTTATCTTTTGTCGAAAATCAGCCGTTTTTGCTCGAACATTAAATGCCTCCAAATGGTATTTAATTAACTTCCCGAGCCCCTGGAAGCATGAAAATCACTTTAAACATGCTAATTTTAGCTCTAACACTGATGATCCACCTACAAATGTGAACTGACGTTCAAAAATAAAACATTTGAAAACGGACCATTTTCCACATTTCTGAAGCATGACGTAATGGGGGGGTGTTATCTCTTTTGTCGAAAATCAGCCATTTTTGCTCGAACATTAAATGCCTCCAAATGGTATTTATTTCACTTCCCGAGCCCCTGGAAGCATGAAAATCACTTTAAACATGCTAATTTTAGCTCTAACACTGATTATCCACCTACAAATGTGAACTGACGTTCAAATATAAAACATTTGAAAACGGACCATTTTCCACATTTCTGAAGCATGACGTAATGGGGGGGTGTTATCTCTTTTGTCGAAAATCAGCCGTTTTTGCTCGAACATTAAATGCCTCCAAATGGTATTTATTTCACTTCCCGAGCCCCTGGAAGCATGAAATTCACTTTAAACATGCTAATTTTAGCTCTAACACTGATGATCCACCTACAAATGTGAACTGACGTTCAAAAATAAAACATTTGAAAACGGACCATTTTCCACATTTCTGAAGCATGACGTAATGGGGGGGTGTTATCTCTTTTGTCGAAAATCAGCCGTTTTTGCTCGAACATTAAATGCCTCCAAATGGTATTTAATTAACTTCCCGAGCCCCTGGAAGCATGAAAATCACTTTAAACATGCTAATTTTAGCTCTAACACTGATGATCCACCTACAAATGTGAACTGACGTTCAAAAATAAAACATTTGAAAACGGACCATTTTCCACATTTCTGAAGCATGACGTAATGGGGGGGTGTTATCTCTTTTGTCGAAAATCAGCCATTTTTGCTCGAACATTAAATGCCTCCAAATGGTATTTAATTAACTTCCCGAGCCCCTGGAAGCATGAAAATCACTTTAACCCCTTCGAAGCTAATGACGAGCTGGGCTCGTCATGGCGCTTACCTGCCGTGCGCTGATGACAAGGCCAGCTCGTCATGAAATAAAGTGAAGCAACAAATTGCAGCGCAGGACGGGAAAACGCCTAGCAGCCATGTGGTTAAACATGCTAATTTTAGCTCTAACACTGATGATCCACCTACAAATGTAAACTGACGTTCAAAAATAAAACATTTGAAAACGGACCATTTTCCACATTTCTGAAGCATGACGTAATGGGGGGGGGTTATCTCTTTTGTCGAAAATCAGCCGTTTTTGCTCGAACATGAAATGCCTCCAAATGGTATTTAATTAACTTCCCGAGCCCCTGGAAGCATGAAAATCACTTTAAACATGCTAATTTTAGCTCTAACACTGATGATCCACCTACAAATGTGAACTGACGTTCAAAAATAAAACATTTGAAAACGGACCATTTTCCACATTTCTGAAGCATGACGTAATGGGGGGTGTTATCTCTTTTGTCGAAAATCAGCCGTTTTTGCTCGAACATTAAATGCCTCCAAATGGTATTTAATCAACTTCCCGAGCCCCTGGAAGCATGAAAATCACTTTAAACATGCTAATTTTAGCTCTAACACTGATGATCCACCTACAAATGTGAACTGACGTTCAAAAATAAAACATTTGAAAACGGACCATTTTCCACATTTCTGAAGCATGACGTAATGGGGGGGTGTTATCTCTTTTGTCGAAAATCAGCCGTTTTTGCTCGAACATTAAATGCCTCCAAATGGTATTTAATTAACTTCCCGGGGTGAAGAAACCCTTTTTGAGAACTCAGAGTGAGTAAATTGGCCATTTTCATGCACTTTTAACCATTCCATAAATCTTGTGTTTTGGGCCCCTGGAAGCATGAAAATCACTTTAAACATGCTAATTTTAGCTCTAACACTGATGATCCACCTACAAATGTGAACTGACGTTCAAAAATAAAACATTTGAAAACGGACCATTTTCCACATTTCTGAAGCATGACGTAATGGGGGGGTGTTATCTCTTTTGTCGAAAATCAGCCGTTTTTGCTCGAACATTAAATGCCTCCAAATGGTATTTAATTAACTTCCCGAGCCCCTGGAAGCATGAAAATCACTTTAAACATGCTAATTTTAGCTCTAACACTTATGATCCACCTACAAATGTGAACTGACGTTCAAAAATAAAACATTTGAAAACGGACCATTTTCCACATTTCTGAAGCATGACGTAATGGGGGGGGTGTTATCTCTTTTTTGGAAAATCAGCCTTTTTTGCTCGAACATTAAATGCCTCCAAATGGTATTTATTTCACTTCCCGAGCCCCTGGAAGCATGAAAATCACTTTAAACATGCTAATTTTAGCTCTAACACTGATGATCCACCTACAAATGTGAACTGACGTTCAAAAATAAAACATTTGAAAACGGACCATTTTCCACATTTCTGAAGCATGACGTAATGGGGGGGTGTTATCTCTTTTGTCGAAAATCAGCCGTTTTTGCTCGAACATTAAATGCCTCCAAATGGTATTTAATTAACTTCCCGAGTCCCTGGAAGCATGAAAATCACTTTAAACATGCTAATTTTAGCTCTAACACTGATGATCCACCTACAAATGTGAACTTACGTTCAAAAATAAAACATTTGAAAACGGACCATTTTCCACATTTCTGAAGCATGACGTAATGGGGGGGTGTTATCTCTTTTGTCGAAAATCAGCCGTTTTTGCTCGAACATTAAATGCCTCCAAATTGTATTTAATTAACTTCCCGGGGTGAAGAAACCCTTTTTGAGAACTCAGAGTGAGTAAATTGGCCATTTTCATGCACTTTTAACCATTCCATAAATCTTGTGTTTTGGGCCCCTGGAAGCATGAAAATCACTTTAAACATGCTAATTTTAGCTCTAACACTGATGATGCACCTACAAATGTGAACTGACGTTCAAAAATAAAACATTTGAAAACGGACCATTTTCCACATTTCTGAAGCATGACGTAATGGGGGGGTGTTATCTCTTTTGTCGAAAATCATCCGTTTTTGCTCGAACATTAAATGCCTCCAAATGGTATTTAATTAACTTCCCGGGGTGAAGAAACCCTTTTTGAGAACTCAGAGTGAGTAAATTGGCCATTTTCATGCACTTTTAACCATTCCATAAATCTTGTGTTTTGGGCCCCTGGAAGCATGAAAATCACTTTAAACATGCTAATTTTAGCTCTAACACTGATGATCCACCTACAAATGTGTACTGACGTTCAAAAATAAAACATTTGAAAAGGGACCATTTTCCACATTTCTGAAGCATGACGTAATGGGGGGGTGTTATCTCTTTTGTCGAAAATCAGACGTTTTTGCTCTAACATTAAATGCCTCCAAATGGTATTTAATTAACTTCCCGGGGTGAAGAAACCCTTTTTGAGAACTCAGAGTGAGTAAATTGGCCATTTTCATGCACTTTTAACCATTCCATAAATCTTGTGTTTTGGGCCCCAAGAAGCATGAAAATCACTTTAAACATGCTAATTTTAGCTCTAACACTGATGATCCACCTACAAATGTGAACTGACGTTCAAAAATAAAACATTTGAAAACGGACCATTTTCCACATTTCTGAAGCATGACGTAATGGGGGGGTGTTATCTCTTTTGTCGAAAATCAGCCGTTTTTGCTCGAACATTAAATGCCTCCAAATGGTACTTAATTAACTTCCCGAGCCCCTGGAAGCATGAAAATCACTTTAAACATGCTAATTTTAGCTCTAACACTGATGATCCACCTACAAATGTGAACTGACGTTCAAAAATAAAACATTTGAAAAGGGACCAATTTCCACATTTCTGAAGCATGACGTAATGGGGGGGTGTTATCTCTTTTGTCGAAAATCAGCCGTTTTTGCTCTAACATTAAATGCCTCCAAATGGTATTTAATTAACTTCCCGGGGTGAAGAAACCCTTTTTGAGAACTCAGAGTGAGTAAATTGGCCATTTTCATGCACTTTTAACCATTCCATAAATCTTGTGTTTTGGGCCCCAAGAAGCATGAAAATCACTTTAAACATGCTAATTTTAGCTCTAACACTGATGATCCACCTACAATTGTGAACTGACGTTCAAAAATAAAACATTTGAAAACGGACCATTTTCCACATTTCTGAAGCATGACGTAATGGGGGGGTGTTATCTCTTTTGTCGAAAATCAGCCGTTTTTGCTCTAACATTAAATGCCTCCAAATGGTAATTAATTAACTTCCCGGGGTGAAGAAACCCTTTTTGAGAACTCAGAGTGCGTAAATTGGCCATTTTCATGCACTTTTAACCATTCCATAAATCTTGTGTTTTGGGCCCCAAGAAGCATGAAAATCACTTTAAACATGCTAATTTTAGCTCTAACACTGATGATCCACCTACAAATGTGAACTGACGTTCAAAAATAAAACATTTGAAAATGGACCATTTTCCACATTTCTGAAGCATGACGTAATGGGGGGTGTTATCTCTTTTGTCGAAAATCAGCCGTTTTTGCTCTAACATTAAATGCCTCCAAATGGTATTTAATTAACTTCCCGGGGTGAAGAAACCCTTTTTGAGAACTCAGAGTGAGTAAATTGGCCATTTTCATGCACTTTTAACCATTCCATAAATCTTGTGTTTTGGGCCCCTGGAAGCATGAAAATCACTTTAAACATGCTAATTTTAGCTCTAACACTGATGATCCACCTACAAATGTGAACTGACGTTCAAAAATAAAACATTTGAAAACGGACCATTTTCCACATTTCTGAAGCATGACGTAATGGGGGGGTGTTATCTCTTTTGTCGAAAATCAGCCGTTTTTGCTCGAACATTAAATGCCTCCAAATGGTATTTAATTAACTTCCCCGGGTGAAGAAACCCTTTTTGAGAACTCAGAGTGAGTAAATTGGCCATTTTCATGCACTTTTAACCATTCCATGAATCTTGTGTTTTGGGTCCCAAGAAGCATGAAAATCACTTTAAACATGCTAATTTTAGCTCTAACACTGATGATCCACCTACAAATGTGAACTGACGTTCAAAAATAAAACATTTGAAAACGGACCATTTTCCACATTTTTGAAGCATGACGTAATGGGGGGTGTTATCTCTTTTGTCGAAAATCAGCCGTTTTTGCTCGAACATTAAATGCCTCCAAATGGTATTTAATTAACTTCCCGAGCCCCTGGAAGCATGAAAATCACTTTAAACATGCTAATTTTAGCTCTAACACTGATTATCCACCTACAAATGTGAACTGACGTTCAAAAATAAAACATTTGAAAACGGACCATTTTCCACATTTCTGAAGCATGACGTAATGGGGGGGTGTTATCTCTTTTGTCGAAAATCAGCCGTTTTTGCTCGAACATTAAATGCCTCCAAATGGTATTTATTTCACTTCCCGAGCCCCTGGAAGCATGAAATTCACTTTAAACATGCTAATTTTAGCTCTAACACTGATGATCCACCTACAAATGTGAACTGACGTTCAAAAATAAAACATTTGAAAACGGACCATTTTCCACATTTCTGAAGCATGACGTAATGGGGGGGTGTTATCTCTTTTGTCGAAAATCAGCCGTTTTTGCTCGAACATTAAATGCCTCCAAATGGTATTTAATTAACTTCCCGAGCCCCTGGAAGCATGAAAATCACTTTAAACATGCTAATTTTAGCTCTAACACTGATGATCCACCTACAAATGTGAACTGACGTTCAAAAATAAAACATTTGAAAACGGACCATTTTCCACATTTCTGAAGCATGACGTAATGGGGGGGTGTTATCTCTTTTGTCGAAAATCAGCCATTTTTGCTCGAACATTAAATGCCTCCAAATGGTATTTAATTAACTTCCCGAGCCCCTGGAAGCATGAAAATCACTTTAAACATGCTAATTTTAGCTCTAACACTGATGATCCACCTACAAATGTAAACTGACGTTCAAAAATAAAACATTTGAAAACGGACCATTTTCCACATTTCTGAAGCATGACGTAATGGGGGGGGTTATCTCTTTTGTCGAAAATCAGCCGTTTTTGCTCGAACATGAAATGCCTCCAAATGGTATTTAATTAACTTCCCGAGCCCCTGGAAGCATGAAAATCACTTTAAACATGCTAATTTTAGCTCTAACACTGATGATCCACCTACAAATGTGAACTGACGTTCAAAAATGAAACATTTGAAAACGGACCATTTTCCACATTTCTGAAGCATGACGTAATGGGGGGTGTTATCTCTTTTGTCGAAAATCAGCCGTTTTTGCTCGAACATTAAATGCCTCCAAATGGTATTTAATCAACTTCCCGAACCCCTGGAAGCATGAAAATCACTTTAAACATGCTAATTTTAGCTCTAACACTGATGATCCACCTACAAATGTGAACTGACGTTCAAAAATAAAACATTTGAAAACGGACCATTTTCCACATTTCTGAAGCATGACGTAATGGGGGGGTGTTATCTCTTTTGTCGAAAATCAGCCGTTTTTGCTCGAACATTAAATGCCTCCAAATGGTATTTAATTAACTTCCCGGGGTGAAGAAACCCTTTTTGAGAACTCAGAGTGAGTAAATTGGCCATTTTCATGCACTTTTAACCATTCCATAAATCTTGTGTTTTGGGCCCCTGGAAGCATGAAAATCACTTTAAACATGCTAATTTTAGCTCTAACACTGATGATCCACCTACAAATGTGAACTGACGTTCAAAAATAAAACATTTGAAAACGGACCATTTTCCACATTTCTGAAGCATGACGTAATGGGGGGGTGTTATCTCTTTTGTGGAAAATCAGCCGTTTTTGCTCGAACATTAAATGCCTCCAAATGGTATTTATTTCACTTCCCGAGCACCTGGAAGCATGAAAATCACTTTAAACATGCTAATTTTAGCTCTAACACTGATGATCCACCTACAAATGTGAACTGACGTTCAAAAATAAAACATTTGAAAACGGACCATTTTCCACATTTCTGAAGCATGACGTAATGGGGGGGTGTTATCTCTTTTGTCGAAAATCAGCCGTTTTTGCTCGAACATTAAATGCCTCCAAATGGTATTTAATTAACTTCCCGAGCCCCTGGAAGCATGAAAATCACTTTAAACATGCTAATTTTAGCTCTAACACTGATGATCCACCTACAAATGTGAACTGACGTTCAAAAATAAAACATTTGAAAACGGACCATTTTCCACATTTCTGAAGCATGACGTAATGGGGGGGTGTTATCTCTTTTGTCGAAAATCAGCCGTTTTTGCTCGAACATTAAATGCCTCCAAATGGTATTTAATTAACTTCCCGAGCCCCTGGAAGCATGAAAATCACTTTAAACATGCTAATTTTAGCTCTAACACTGATGATCCACCTACAAATGTGAACTGACGTTCAAAAATAAAACATTTGAAAACGGACCATTTTCCACATTTCTGAAGCATGACGTAATGGGGGGGTGTTATCTCTTTTGTCGAAAATCAGCCGCTTTTGCTCGAACATTAAATGCCTCCAAATGGTATTTAATTAACTTCCCGAGCCCCTGGAAGCATGAAAATCACTTTAAACATGCTAATTTTAGCTCTAACACTGATGATCCACCTACAAATGTGAACTGACGTTCAAAAATAAAACATTTGAAAACTGACCATTTTCCACATTTCTGAAGCATGACGTAATGGGGGGGTGTTATCTCTTTTGTCGAAAATCAGCCGTTTTTGCTCGAACATTAAATGCCTCCAAATGGTATTTAATTAACTTGCCCAGCCCCTGGAAGCATGAAAATCACTTTAAACATGCTAATTTTAGCTCTAACACTGATGATCCACCTACAAATGTGAACTGACGTTCAAAAATAAAACATTTGAAAACGGACCATTTTCCACATTTCTGAAGCATGACGTAATGGGGGGGTGTTATCTCTTTTGTCGAAAATCAGCCGTTTTTGCTCGAACATTAAATGCCTCCAAATGGTATTTATTTTACTTCCCGAGCCCCTGGAAGCATGAAAATCACTTTAAACATGCTAATTTTAGCTCTAACACTGATGATCCACCTACAAATGTGAACTGACGTTCAAAAATAAAACATTTGAAAACGGACCATTTTCCACATTTCTGAAGCATGACGTAATGGGGGGGTGTTATCTCTTTTGTCGAAAAACAGCCGTTTTTGCTCGAACATTAAATGCCTCCAAATGGTATTTAATTAACTTCCCGGGGTGAAGAAACCCTTTTTGAGAACTCAGAGTGAGTAAATTGGCCATTTTCATGCACTTTTAACCATTCCATAAATCTTGTGTTTTGGGCCCCTGGAAGCATGAAAATCACTTTAAACATGTTAATTTTAGCTCTAACACTGATGATCCATCTACAAATGTGAACTGACGTTCAAAAATAAAACATTTGAAAACGGACCATTTTCCACATTTCTGAAGCATGACGTAATGGGGGGGGTGTTATCTCTTTTGTGGAAAATCAGCCGTTTTTGCTCGAACATTAAATGCCTCCAAATGGTATTTATTTCACTTCCCGAGCCCCTGGAAGCATGAAAATCACTTTAAACATGCTAATTTTAGCTCTAACACTTATGATCCACCTACAAATGTGAACTGACGTTCAAAAATAAAACATTTGAAAACTGACCATTTTCCACATTTCTGAAGCATGACGTAATGGGGGGGTGTTATCTCTTTTGTCGAAAATCAGCCGTTTTTGCTCTAACATTAAATGCCTCCAAATGGTATTTAATTAACTTCCCGGGGTGAAGAAACCCTTTTTGAGAACTCAGAGTGAGTAAATTGGCCATTTTCATGCACTTTTAACCATTCCATAAATCTTGTGTTTTGGGCCCCTGGAAGCATGAAAATCACTTTAAACATGCTAATTTTAGCTCTAACACTGATGATCCACCTACAAATGTGAACTGACGTTCAAAAATAAAACATTTGAAAACGGACCATTTTCCACATTTCTGAAGCATGACGTAATGGGGGGGTGTTATCTCTTTTGTCGAAAATCAGCCGTTTTTGCTCGAACATTAAATGCCTCCAAATGGTATTTAATTAACTTACCGAGCCCCTGGAAGCATGAAAATCACTTTAAACATGCTAATTTTAGCTCTAACACTGATGATCCACCTACAAATGTGAACTGACGTTCAAAAATAAAACATTTGAAAACGGACCATTTTCCACATTTCTGAAGCATGACGTAATGGGGGGGTGTTAGCTCTTTTGTCGAAAATCAGCCGTTTTTGCTCGAACATTAAATGCCTCCAAATGGTATTTAATTAACTTCCCGGGGTGAAGAAACCCTTTTTGAGAACTCAGAGTGAGTAAATTGGCCATTTTCATGCCCTTTTAACCATTCCATAAATCTTGTGTTTTGGGCCCCTGGAAGCATGAAAATCACTTTAAACATGCTAATTTTAGCTCTAACACTGACGATCCACCTACAAATGTGAACTGACGTTCAAAAATAAAACATTTGAAAAGGGACCATTTTCCACATTTCTGAAGCATGACGTAATGGGGGGGGTGTTATCTCTTTTGTCGAAAATCAGCCGTTTTTGCTCTAACATTAAATGCCTCCAAATGGTATTTAATTAACTTCCCGGGGTGAAGAAACCCTTTTTGAGAACTCAGAGTGAGTAAATTGGCCATTTTCATGCACTTTTAACCATTCCATAAATCTTGTGTTTTGGGCCCCTGGAAGCATGAAAATCACTTTAAAAATGCTAATTTTAGCTCTAACACTGATGATCCACCTACAAATGTGAACTGACGTTCAAAAATAAAACATTTGAAAACGGACCATTTTCCACATTTCTGAAGCATGACGTAATGGGGGGGTGTTATCTCTTTTGTCGAAAATCAGCCGTTTTTGCTCGAACATTAAATGCCTCCAAATGGTATTTAATTAACTTCCCGAGCCCCTGGAAGCATGAAAATCACTTTAAACATGCTAATTTTAGCTCTAACACTGATGATCCACCTACAAATGTGAACTGACGTTCAAAAATAAAACATTTGAAAACGGACCATTTTCCACATTTCTGAAGCATGACGTAATGGGGGGGTGTTATCTCTTTTGTCGAAAATCAGCCATTTTTGCTCGAACATTAAATGCCTCCAAATGGTATTTAATTAACTTCCCGAGCCCCTGGAAGCATGAAAATCACTTTAAACATGCTAATTTTAGCTCTAACACTGATGATCCACCTACAAATGTAAACTGACGTTCAAAAATAAAACATTTGAAAACGGACCATTTTCCACATTTCTGAAGCATGACGTAATGGGGGGGGGGTTATCTCTTTTGTCGAAAATCAGCCGTTTTTGCTCGAACATGAAATGCCTCCAAATGGTATTTAATTAACTTCCCGAGCCCCTGGAAGCATGAAAATCACTTTAAACATGCTAATTTTAGCTCTAACACTGATGATCCACCTACAAATGTGAACTGACGTTCAAAAATGAAACATTTGAAAACGGACCATTTTCCACATTTCTGAAGCATGACGTAATGGGGGGTGTTATCTCTTTTGTCGAAAATCAGCCGTTTTTGCTCGAACATTAAATGCCTCCAAATGGTATTTAATCAACTTCCCGAGCCCCGGGAAGCATGAAAATCACTTTAAACATGCTAATTTTAGCTCTAACACTGATGATCCACCTACAAATGTGAACTGACGTTCAAAAATAAAACATTTGAAAACGGACCATTTTCCACATTTCTGAAGCATGACGTAATGGGGGGGTGTTATCTCTTTTGTCGAAAATCAGCCGTTTTTGCTCGAACATTAAATGCCTCCAAATGGTATTTAATTAACTTCCCGGGGTGAAGAAACCCTTTTTGAGAACTCAGAGTGAGTAAATTGGCCATTTTCATGCACTTTTAACCATTCCATAAATCTTGTGTTTTGGGCCCCTGGAAGCATGAAAATCACTTTAAACATGCTAATTTTAGCTCTAACACTGATGATCCACCTACAAATGTGAACTGACGTTCAAAAATAAAACATTTGAAAACGGACCATTTTCCACATTTCTGAAGCATGACGTAATGGGGGGGTGTTATCTCTTTTGTGGAAAATCAGCCGTTTTTGCTCGAACATTAAATGCCTCCAAATGGTATTTATTTCACTTCCCGAGCACCTGGAAGCATGAAAATCACTTTAAACATGCTAATTTTAGCTCTAACACTGATGATCCACCTACAAATGTGAACTGACGTTCAAAAATAAAACATTTGAAAACGGACCATTTTCCACATTTCTGAAGCATGACGTAATGGGGGGATGTTATCTCTTTTGTCGAAAATCAGCCGTTTTTGCTCGAACATTAAATGCCTCCAAATGGTATTTAATTAACTTCCCGAGCCCCTGGAAGCATGAAAATCACTTTAAACATGCTAATTTTAGCTCTAACACTGATGATCCACCTACAAATGTGAACTGACGTTCAAAAATAAAACATTTGAAAACGGACCATTTTCCACATTTCTGAAGCATGACGTAATGGGGGGGTGTTATCTCTTTTGTCGAAAATCAGCCGTTTTTGCTCGAACATTAAATGCCTCCAAATGGTATTTAATTAACTTCCCGAGCCCCTGGAAGCATGAAAATCACTTTAAACATGCTAATTTTAGCTCTAACACTGATGATCCACCTACAAATGTGAACTGACGTTCAAAAATAAAACATTTGAAAACGGACCATTTTCCACATTTCTGAAGCATGACGTAATGGGGGGGTGTTATCTCTTTTGTCGAAAATCAGCCGCTTTTGCTCGAACATTAAATGCCTCCAAATGGTATTTAATTAACTTCCCGAGCCCCTGGAAGCATGAAAATCACTTTAAACATGCTAATTTTAGCTCTAACACTGATGATCCACCTACAAATGTGAACTGACGTTCAAAAATAAAACATTTGAAAACTGACCATTTTCCACATTTCTGAAGCATGACGTAATGGGGGGGTGTTATCTCTTTTGTCGAAAATCAGCCGTTTTTGCTCGAACATTAAATGCCTCCAAATGGTATTTAATTAACTTCCCCAGCCCCTGGAAGCATGAAAATCACTTTAAACATGCTAATTTTAGCTCTAACACTGATGATCCACCTACAAATGTGAACTGACGTTCAAAAATAAAACATTTGAAAACGGACCATTTTCCACATTTCTGAAGCATGACGTAATGGGGGGGTGTTATCTCTTTTGTCGAAAATCAGCCGTTTTTGCTCGAACATTAAATGCCTCCAAATGGTATTTATTTCACTTCCCGAGCCCCTGGAAGCATGAAAATCACTTTAAACATGCTAATTTTAGCTCTAACACTGATGATCCACCTACAAATGTGAACTGACGTTCAAAATTAAAACATTTGAAAACGGACCATTTTCCACATTTCTGAAGCATGACGTAATGGGGGGGTGTTATCTCTTTTGTCGAAAAACAGCCGTTTTTGCTCGAACATTAAATGCCTCCAAATGGTATTTAATTAACTTCCCGGGGTGAAGAAACCCTTTTTGAGAACTCAGAGTGAGTAAATTGGCCATTTTCATGCACTTTTAACCATTCCATAAATCTTGTGTTTTGGGCCCCTGGAAGCATGAAAATCACTTTAAACATGCTAATTTTAGCTCTAACACTGATGATCCATCTACAAATGTGAACTGACGTTCAAAAATAAAACATTTGAAAACGGACCATTTTCCACATTTCTGAAGCATGACGTAATGGGGGGGGTGTTATCTCTTTTGTGGAAAATCAGCCGTTTTTGCTCGAACATTAAATGCCTCCAAATGGTATTTATTTCACTTCCCGAGCCCCTGGAAGCATGAAAATCACTTTAAACATGCTAATTTTAGCTCTAACACTTATGATCCACCTACAAATGTGAACTGACGTTCAAAAATAAAACATTTGAAAACTGACCATTTTCCACATTTCTGAAGCATGACGTAATGGGGGGGTGTTATCTCTTTTGTCGAAAATCAGCCGTTTTTGCTCTAACATTAAATGCCTCCAAATGGTATTTAATTAACTTCCCGGGGTGAAGAAACCCTTTTTGAGAACTCAGAGTGAGTAAATTGGCCATTTTCATGCACTTTTAACCATTCCATAAATCTTGTGTTTTGGGCCCCTGGAAGCATGAAAATCACTTTAAACATGCTAATTTTAGCTCTAACACTGATGATCCACCTACAAATGTGAACTGACGTTCAAAAATAAAACATTTGAAAACGGACCATTTTCCACATTTCTGAAGCATGACGTAATGGGGGGGTGTTATCTCTTTTGTCGAAAATCAGCCGTTTTTGCTCGAACATTAAATGCCTCCAAATGGTATTTAATTAACTTACCGAGCCCCTGGAAGCATGAAAATCACTTTAAACATGCTAATTTTAGCTCTAACACTGATGATCCACCTACAAATGTGAACTGACGTTCAAAAATAAAACATTTGAAAAGGGACCATTTTCCACATTTCTGAAGCATGACGTAATGGGGGGGTGTTATCTCTTTTGTCGAAAATCAGCCGTTTTTGCTCTAACATTAAATGCCTCCAAATGGTATTTAATTAACTTCCCGGGGTGAAGAAACCCTTTTTGAGAACTCAGAGTGAGTAAATTGGCCATTTTCATGCACTTTTAACCATTCCATGAATCTTGTGTTTTGGGCCCCTGGAAGCATGAAAATCACTTTAAAAATGCTAATTTTAGCTCTAACACTGATGATCCACCTACAAATGTGAACTGACGTTCAAAAATAAAACATTTGAAAACGGACCATTTTCCACATTTCTGAAGCATGACGTAATGGGGGGGTGTTATCTCTTTTGTCGAAAATCAGCCGTTTTTGCTCTAACATTAAATGCCTCCAAATGGTATTTAATTAACTTCCTGGGGTGAAGAAACCCTTTTTGAGAACTCAGAGTGAGTAAATTGGCCATTTTCATGCACTTTTAACCATTCCATAAATCTTGTGTTTTGGGCCCCTGGAAGCATGAAAATCACTTTAAACATGCTAATTTTAGCTCTAACACTGATGATCCACCTACAAATGTGAACTGACGTTCAAAAATAAAACATTTGAAAACGGACCATTTTCCACATTTCTGAAGCATGACATAATGGGGGGGTGTTATCTCTTTTGTCGAAAATCAGCCGTTTTTGCTCTAACATTAAATGCCTCCAAATGGTATTTAATTAACTTCCCGGGGTGAAGAAACCCTTTTTGAGAACTCAGAGTGCGTAAATTGGCCATTTTCATGCACTTTTAACCATTCCATAAATCTTGTGTTTTGGGCCCCAAGAAGCATGAAAATCACTTTAAACATGCTAATTTTAGCTCTAACGCTGATGATCCACCTACAAATGTGAACTGACGTTCAAAAATAAAACATTTGAAAACGGACCATTTTCCACATTTCTGAAGCATGACGTAATGGGGGGTGTTATCTCTTTTGTCGAAAATCAGCCGTTTTTGCTCTAACATTAAATGCCTCCAAATGGTATTTAATTAACTTCCCGGGGTGAAGAAACCCTTTTTGAGAACTCAGAGTGAGTAAATTGGCCATTTTCATGCACTTTTAACCATTCCATAAATCTTGTGTTTTGGGCCCCTGGAAGCATGAAAATCACTTTAAACATGCTAATTTTAGCTCTAACACTGATGATCCACCTACAAATGTGTACTGACGTTCAAAAATAAAACATTTGAAAACGGACCATTTTCCACATTTCTGAAGCATGACGTAATGGGGGGGTGTTATCTCTTTTGTCGAAAATCAGCCGTTTTTGCTCGAACATTAAATGCCTCCAAATGGTATTTAATTAACTTCCCGGGGTGAAGAAACCCTTTTTGAGAACTCAGAGTGGTAAATTGGCCATTTTCATGCACTTTTAACCATTCCATAAATCTTGTGTTTTGGGCCCCAAGAAGCATGAAAATCACTTTAAACATGCTAATTTTAGCTCTAACACTGATGATCCACCTACAAATGTGAACTGACGTTCAAAAATAAAACATTTGAAAACGGACCATTTTCCACATGTTTGAAGCATGACGTAATGGGGGGTGTTATCTCTTTTGTCAAAAATCAGCCGTTTTTGCTCGAACATTAAATGCCTCCAAATGGTATTTAATTAACTTCCCGGGGTGAAGAAACCCTTTTTGAGAACTCAGAGTGAGTAAATTGGCCATTTTCATGCACTTTTAACCATTCCATAAATCTTGTGTTTTGGGCCCCTGGAAGCATGAAAATCACTTTAAACATGCTAATTTTAGCTCTAACACTGATGATCCACCTACAAATGTGAACTGACGCTCAAAAATAAAACATTTGAAAACGGACCATTTTCCACATTTCTGAAGCATGACGTAATGGGGGGGTGTTATCTTTTGTCGAAAATCAGCCGTTTTTGCTCGAACATTAAATGCCTCCAAATGGTATTTAATTAACTTCCCGAGCCCCTGGAAGCATGAAAATCACTTTAAACATGCTAATTTTAGCTCTAACACTGATGATCCACCTACAAATGTGAACTGACGTTCAAAAATAAAACATTTGAAAACGGACCATTTTCCACATTTCTGAAGCATGACGTAATGGGGGGGTGTTATCTCTTTTGTCGAAAATCAGCCATTTTTGCTCGAACATTAAATGCCTCCAAATGGTATTTATTTCACTTCCCGAGCCCCTGGAAGCATGAAAATCACTTTAAACATGCTAATTTTAGCTCTAACACTGATTATCCACCTACAAATGTGAACTGACGTTCAAATATAAAACATTTGAAAACGGACCATTTTCCACATTTCTGAAGCATGACGTAATGGGGGGGTGTTATCTCTTTTGTCGAAAATCAGCCGTTTTTGCTCGAACATTAAATGCCTCCAAATGGTATTTATTTCACTTCCCGAGCCCCTGGAAGCATGAAATTCACTTTAAACATGCTAATTTTAGCTCTAACACTGATGATCCACCTACAAATGTGAACTGACGTTCAAAAATAAAACATTTGAAAACGGACCATTTTCCACATTTCTGAAGCATGACGTAATGGGGGGGTGTTATCTCTTTTGTCGAAAATCAGCCGTTTTTGCTCGAACATTAAATGCCTCCAAATGGTATTTAATTAACTTCCCGAGCCCCTGGAAGCATGAAAATCACTTTAAACATGCTAATTTTAGCTCTAACACTGATGATCCACCTACAAATGTGAACTGACGTTCAAAAATAAAACATTTGAAAACGGACCATTTTCCACATTTCTGAAGCATGACGTAATGGGGGGGTGTTATCTCTTTTGTCGAAAATCAGCCATTTTTGCTCGAACATTAAATGCCTCCAAATGGTATTTAATTAACTTCCCGAGCCCCTGGAAGCATGAAAATCACTTTAACCCCTTCGAAGCTAATGACGAGCTGGGCTCGTCATGGCGCTTACCTGCCGTGCGCTGATGACAAGGCCAGCTCGTCATGAAATAAAGTGAAACAACAAATTGCAGCGCAGGACGGGAAAACGCCTAGCAGCCATGTGGTTAAACATGCTAATTTTAGCTCTAACACTGATGATCCACCTACAAATGTAAACTGACGTTCAAAAATAAAACATTTGAAAACGGACCATTTTCCACATTTCTGAAGCATGACGTAATGGGGGGGGGGTTATCTCTTTTGTCGAAAATCAGCCGTTTTTGCTCAAACATGAAATGCCTCCAAATGGTATTTAATTAACTTCCCGAGCCCCTGGAAGCATGAAAATCACTTTAAACATGCTAATTTTAGCTCTAACACTGATGATCCACCTACAAATGTGAACTGACGTTCAAAAATAAAACATTTGAAAACGGACCATTTTCCACATTTCTGAAGCATGACGTAATGGGGGGGTGTTATCTCTTTTGTCGAAAATCAGCCATTTTTGCTCGAACATTAAATGCCTCCAAATGGTATTTAATTAACTTCCCGGGGTGAAGAAACCCTTTTTGAGAACTCAGAGTGAGTAAATTGGCCATTTTCATGCACTTTTAACCATTCCATAAATCTTGTGTTTTGGGCCCCTGGAAGCATGAAAATCACTTTAAACATGCTAATTTTAGCTCTAACACTGATGATCCACCTACAAATGTGAACTGACGTTCAAAAATAAAACATTTGAAAACGGACCATTTTCCACATTTCTGAAGCATGACGTAATGGGGGGGGTGTTATCTCTTTTGTGGAAAATCAGCCGTTTTTGCTCGAACATTAAATGCCTCCAAATGGTATTTATTTCACTTCCCGAGCACCTGGAAGCATGAAAATCACTTTAAACATGCTAATTTTAGCTCTAACACTGATGATCCACCTACAAATGTGAACTGACGTTCAAAAATAAAACATTTGAAAACGGACCATTTTCCACATTTCTGAAGCATGACGTAATGGGGGGGTGTTATCTCTTTTGTCGAAAATCAGCCGTTTTTGCTCGAACATTAAATGCCTCCAAATGGTATTTAATTAACTTCCCGAGCCCCTGGAAGCATGAAAATCACTTTAAACATGCTAATTTTAGCTCTAACACTGATGATCCACCTACAAATGTGAACTGACGTTCAAAAATAAAACATTTGAAAACGGACCATTTTCCACATTTCTGAAGCATGACGTAATGGGGGGGTGTTATCTCTTTTGTCGAAAATCAGCCGCTTTTGCTCGAACATTAAATGCCTCCAAATGGTATTTAATTAACTTCCCGAGCCCCTGGAAGCATGAAAATCACTTTAAACATGCTAATTTTAGCTCTAACACTGATGATCCACCTACAAATGTGAACTGACGTTCAAAAATAAAACATTTGAAAACTGACCATTTTCCACATTTCTGAAGCATGACGTAATGGGGGGGTGTTATCTCTTTTGTCGAAAATCAGCCGTTTTTGCTCGAACATTAAATGCCTCCAAATGGTATTTAATTAACTTCCCGAGCCCCTGGAAGCATGAAAATCACTTTAAACATGCTAATTTTAGCTCTAACACTGATGATCCACCTACAAATGTGAACTGACGTTCAAAAATAAAACATTTGAAAACGGACCATTTTCCACATTTCTGAAGCATGACGTAATGGGGGGTGTTATCTCTTTTGTCGAAAATCAGCCGTTTTTGCTCGAACATTAAATGCCTCCAAATGGTATTTATTTCACTTCCCGAGCCCCTGGAAGCATGAAAATCACTTTAAACATGCTAATTTTAGCTCTAACACTGATGATCCACCTACAAATGTGAACTGACGTTCAAAAATAAAACATTTGAAAACGGACCATTTTCCACATTTCTGAAGCATGACGTAATGGGGGGGTGTTATCTCTTTTGTCGAAAATCAGCCGTTTTTGCTCGAACATTAAATGCCTCCAAATGGTATTTAATTAACTTCCCGGGGTGAAGAAACCCTTTTTGAGAACTCAGAGTGAGTAAATTGGCCATTTTCATGCACTTTTAACCATTCCATAAATCTTGTGTTTTGGGCCCCTGGAAGCATGGAAATCACTTTAAACATGCTAATTTTAGCTCTAACACTGATGATCCATCTACAAATGTGAACTGACGTTCAAAAATAAAACATTTGAAAACGGACCATTTTCCACATTTCTGAAGCATGACGTAATGGGGGGGGGTGTTATCTCTTTTGTGGAAAATCAGCCGTTTTTGCTCGAACATTAAATGCCTCCAAATGGTATTTATTTCACTTCCCGAGCCCCTGGAAGCATGAAAATCACTTTAAACATGCTAATTTTAGCTCTAACACTTATGATCCACCTACAAATGTGAACTGACGTTCAAAAATAAAACATTTGAAAACTGACCATTTTCCACATTTCTGAAGCATGACGTAATGGGGGGGTGTTATCTCTTTTGTCGAAAATCAGCCGTTTTTGCTCGAACATTAAATGCCTCCAAATGGTATTTAATTAACTTCCCGAGCCCCTGGAAGCATGAAAATCACTTTAAACATGCTAATTTTAGCTCTAACACTGATGATCCACCTACAAATGTGAACTGACGTTCAAAAATAAAACATTTGAAAAGGGACCAATTTCCACATTTCTGAAGCATGACGTAATGGGGGGGTGTTATCTCTTTTGTCGAAAATCAGCCGTTTTTGCTCTAACATTAAATGCCTCCAAATGGTATTTAATTAACTTCCCGGGGTGAAGAAACCCTTTTTGAGAACTCAGAGTGAGTAAATTGGCCATTTTCATGCACTTTTAACCATTCCATAAATCTTGTGTTTTGGGCCCCAAGAAGCATGAAAATCACTTTAAACATGCTAATTTTAGCTCTAACACTGATGATCCACCTACAATTGTGAACTGACGTTCAAAAATAAAACATTTGAAAACGGACCATTTTCCACATTTCTGAAGCATGACGTAATGGGGGGGTGTTATCTCTTTTGTGGAAAATCAGCCGTTTTTGCTCGAACATTAAATGCCTCCAAATGGTATTTATTTCACTTCCCGAGCACCTGGAAGCATGAAAATCACTTTAAACATGCTAATTTTAGCTCTAACACTGATGATCCACCTACAAATGTGAACTGACGTTCAAAAATAAAACATTTGAAAACGGACCATTTTCCACATTTCTGAAGCATGACGTAATGGGGGGGTGTTATCTCTTTTGTGGAAAATCAGCCGTTTTTGCTCGAACATTAAATGCCTCCAAATGGTATTTAATTAACTTCCCGAGCCCCTGGAAGCATGAAAATCACTTTAAACATGCTAATTTTAGCTCTAACACTGATGATCCACCTACAAATGTGAACTGACGTTCAAAAATAAAACATTTGAAAACGGACCATTTTCCACATTTCTGAAGCATGACGTAATGGGGGGGTGTTATCTCTTTTGTCGAAAATCAGCCGTTTTTGCTCGAACATTAAATGCCTCCAAATGGTATTTAATTAACTTCCCGAGCCCCTGGAAGCATGAAAATCACTTTAAACATGCTAATTTTAGCTCTAACACTGATGATCCACCTACAAATGTGAACTGACGTTCAAAAATAAAACATTTGAAAACGGACCATTTTCCACATTTCTGAAGCATGACGTAATGGGGGGGTGTTATCTCTTTTGTCGAAAATCAGCCGCTTTTGCTCGAACATTAAATGCCTCCAAATGGTATTTAATTAACTTCCCGAGCCCCTGGAAGCATGAAAATCACTTTAAACATGCTAATTTTAGCTCTAACACTGATGATCCACCTACAAATGTGAACTGACGTTCAAAAATAAAACATTTGAAAACTGACCATTTTCCACATTTCTGAAGCATGACGTAATGGGGGGGTGTTATCTCTTTTGTCGAAAATCAGCCGTTTTTGCTCGAACATTAAATGCCTCCAAATGGTATTTAATTAACTTCCCGAGCCCCTGGAAGCATGAAAATCACTTTAAACATGCTAATTTTAGCTCTAACACTGATGATCCACCTACAAATGTGAACTGACGTTCAAAAATAAAACATTTGAAAACGGACCATTTTCCACATTTCTGAAGCATGACGTAATGGGGGGGTGTTATCTCTTTTGTCGAAAATCAGCCGTTTTTGCTCGAACATTAAATGCCTCCAAATGGTATTTATTTCACTTCCCGAGCCCCTGGAAGCATGAAAATCACTTTAAACATGCTAATTTTAGCTCTAACACTGATGATCCACCTACAAATGTGAACTGACGTTCAAAAATAAAACATTTGAAAACGGACCATTTTCCACATTTCTGAAGCATGACGTAATGGGGGGGTGTTATCTCTTTTGTCGAAAATCAGCCGTTTTTGCTCGAACATTAAATGCCTCCAAATGGTATTTAATTAACTTCCCGGGGTGAAGAAACCCTTTTTGAGAACTCAGAGTGAGTAAATTGGCCATTTTCATGCACTTTTAACCATTCCATAAATCTTGTGTTTTGGGCCCCTGGAAGCATGGAAATCACTTTAAACATGCTAATTTTAGCTCTAACACTGATGATCCATCTACAAATGTGAACTGACGTTCAAAAATAAAACATTTGAAAACGGACCATTTTCCACATTTCTGAAGCATGACGTAATGGGGGGGGTGTTATCTCTTTTGTGGAAAATCAGCCGTTTTTGCTCGAACATTAAATGCCTCCAAATGGTATTTATTTCACTTCCCGAGCCCCTGGAAGCATGAAAATCACTTTAAACATGCTAATTTTAGCTCTAACACTTATGATCCACCTACAAATGTGAACTGACGTTCAAAAATAAAACATTTGAAAACTGACCATTTTCCACATTTCTGAAGCATGACGTAATGGGGGGGTGTTATCTCTTTTGTCGAAAATCAGCCGTTTTTGCTCGAACATTAAATGCCTCCAAATGGTATTTAATTAACTTCCCGAGCCCCTGGAAGCATGAAAATCACTTTAAACATGCTAATTTTAGCTCTAACACTGATGATCCACCTACAAATGTGAACTGACGTTCAAAAATAAAACATTTGAAAAGGGACCAATTTCCACATTTCTGAAGCATGACGTAATGGGGGGGTGTTATCTCTTTTGTCGAAAATCAGCCGTTTTTGCTCTAACATTAAATGCCTCCAAATGGTATTTAATTAACTTCCCGGGGTGAAGAAACCCTTTTTGAGAACTCAGAGTGAGTAAATTGGCCATTTTCATGCACTTTTAACCATTCCATAAATCTTGTGTTTTGGGCCCCAAGAAGCATGAAAATCACTTTAAACATGCTAATTTTAGCTCTAACACTGATGATCCACCTATAATTGTGAACTGACGTTCAAAAATAAAACATTTGAAAACGGACCATTTTCCACATTTCTGAAGCATGACGTAATGGGGGGGTGTTATCTCTTTTGTCGAAAATCAGCCGTTTTTGCTCTAACATTAAATGCCTCCAAATGGTAATTAATTAACTTCCCGGGGTGAAGAAACCCTTTTTGAGAACTCAGAGTGCGTAAATTGGCCATTTTCATGCACTTTTAACCATTCCATAAATCTTGTGTTTTGGGCCCCAAGAAGCATGAAAATCACTTTAAACATGCTAATTTTAGCTCTAACACTGATGATCCACCTACAAATGTGAACTGACGTTCAAAAATAAAACATTTGAAAACGGACCATTTTCCACATTTCTGAAGCATGACGTAATGGGGGGTGTTATCTCTTTTGTCGAAAATCAGCCGTTTTTGCTCTAACATTAAATGCCTCCAAATGGTATTTAATTAACTTCCCGGGGTGAAGAAACCCTTTTTGAGAACTCAGAGTGAGTAAATTGGCCATTTTCATGCACTTTTAACCATTCCATAAATCTTGTGTTTTGGGCCCCTGGAAGCATGAAAATCACTTTAAACATGCTAATTTTAGCTCTAACACTGATGATCCACCTACAAATGTGAACTGACGTTCAAAAATAAAACATTTGAAAACGGACCATTTTCCACATTTCTGAAGCATGACGTAATGGGGGGGTGTTATCTCTTTTGTCGAAAATCAGCAGTTTTTGCTCGAACATTAAATGCCTCCAAATGGTATTTAATTAACTTCCCCGGGTGAAGAAACCCTTTTTGAGAACTCAGAGTGAGTAAATTGGCCATTTTCATGCACTTTTAACCATTCCATGAATCTTGTGTTTTGGGCCCCAAGAAGCATGAAAATCACTTTAAACATGCTAATTTTAGCTCTAACACTGATGATCCACCTACAAATGTGAACTGACGTTCAAAAATAAAACATTTGAAAACGGACCATTTTCCACATTTTTGAAGCATGACGTAATGGGGGGTGTTATCTCTTTTGTCGAAAATCAGCCGTTTTTGCTCGAACATTAAATGCCTCCAAATGGTATTTAATTAACTTCCCGAGCCCCTGGAAGCATGAAAATCACTTTAAACATGCTAATTTTAGCTCTAACACTGATTATCCACCTACAAATGTGAACTGACGTTCAAAAATAAAACATTTGAAAACGGACCATTTTCCACATTTCTGAAGCATGACGTAATGGGGGGGTGTTATCTCTTTTGTCGAAAATCAGCCGTTTTTGCTCGAACATTAAATGCCTCCAAATGGTATTTATTTCACTTCCCGAGCCCCTGGAAGCATGAAATTCACTTTAAACATGCTAATTTTAGCTCTAACACTGATGATCCACCTACAAATGTGAACTGACGTTCAAAAATAAAACATTTGAAAACGGACCATTTTCCACATTTCTGAAGCATGACGTAATGGGGGGGTGTTATCTCTTTTGTCGAAAATCAGCCGTTTTTGCTCGAACATTAAATGCCTCCAAATGGTATTTAATTAACTTCCCGAGCCCCTGGAAGCATGAAAATCACTTTAAACATGCTAATTTTAGCTCTAACACTGATGATCCACCTACAAATGTGAACTGACGTTCAAAAATAAAACATTTGAAAACGGACCATTTTCCACATTTCTGAAGCATGACGTAATGGGGGGGTGTTATCTCTTTTGTCGAAAATCAGCCATTTTTGCTCGAACATTAAATGCCTCCAAATGGTATTTAATTAACTTCCCGAGCCCCTGGAAGCATGAAAATCACTTTAAACATGCTAATTTTAGCTCTAACACTGATGATCCACCTACAAATGTAAACTGACGTTCAAAAATAAAACATTTGAAAACGGACCATTTTCCACATTTCTGAAGCATGACGTAATGGGGGGGGGTTATCTCTTTTGTCGAAAATCAGCCGTTTTTGCTCGAACATGAAATGCCTCCAAATGGTATTTAATTAACTTCCCGAGCCCCTGGAAGCATGAAAATCACTTTAAACATGCTAATTTTAGCTCTAACACTGATGATCCACCTACAAATGTGAACTGACGTTCAAAAATGAAACATTTGAAAACGGACCATTTTCCACATTTCTGAAGCATGACGTAATGGGGGGTGTTATCTCTTTTGTCGAAAATCAGCCGTTTTTGCTCGAACATTAAATGCCTCCAAATGGTATTTAATCAACTTCCCGAACCCCTGGAAGCATGAAAATCACTTTAAACAAGCTAATTTTAGCTCTAACACTGATGATCCACCTACAAATGTGAACTGACGTTCAAAAATAAAACATTTGAAAACGGACCATTTTCCACATTTCTGAAGCATGACGTAATGGGGGGGTGTTATCTCTTTTGTCGAAAATCAGCCGTTTTTGCTCGAACATTAAATGCCTCCAAATGGTATTTAATTAACTTCCCGGGGTGAAGAAACCCTTTTTGAGAACTCAGAGTGAGTAAATTGGCCATTTTCATGCACTTTTAACCATTCCATAAATCTTGTGTTTTGGGCCCCTGGAAGCATGAAAATCACTTTAAACATGCTAATTTTAGCTCTAACACTGATGATCCACCTACAAATGTGAACTGACGTTCAAAAATAAAACATTTGAAAACGGACCATTTTCCACATTTCTGAAGCATGACGTAATGGGGGGGTGTTATCTCTTTTGTCGAAAATCAGCCGTTTTTGCTCGAACATTAAATGCCTCCAAATGGTATTTAATTAACTTCCCGAGCCCCTGGAAGCATGAAAATCACTTTAAACATGCTAATTTTAGCTCTAACACTGATGATCCACCTACAAATGTGAACTGACGTTCAAAAATAAAACATTTGAAAACGGACCATTTTCCACATTTCTGAAGCATGACGTAATGGGGGGGTGTTATCTCTTTTGTCGAAAATCAGCCGTTTTTGCTCGAACATTAAATGCCTCCAAATGGTATTTAATTAACTTCCCGAGCCCCTGGAAGCATGAAAATCACTTTAAACATGCTAATTTTAGCTCTAACACTGATGATCCACCTACAAATGTGAACTGACGTTCAAAAATAAAACATTTGAAAACGGACCATTTTCCACATTTCTGAAGCATGACGTAATGGGGGGGTGTTATCTCTTTTGTCGAAAATCAGCCGCTTTTGCTCGAACATTAAATGCCTCCAAATGGTATTTAATTAACTTCCCGAGCCCCTGGAAGCATGAAAATCACTTTAAACATGCTAATTTTAGCTCTAACACTGATGATCCACCTACAAATGTGAACTGACGTTCAAAAATAAAACATTTGAAAACTGACCATTTTCCACATTTCTGAAGCATGACGTAATGGGGGGGTGTTATCTCTTTTGTCGAAAATCAGCCGTTTTTGCTCGAACATTAAATGCCTCCAAATGGTATTTAATTAACTTGCCCAGCCCCTGGAAGCATGAAAATCACTTTAAACATGCTAATTTTAGCTCTAACACTGATGATCCACCTACAAATGTGAACTGACGTTCAAAAATAAAACATTGGAAAACGGACCATTTTCCACATTTCTGAAGCATGACGTAATGGGGGGGTGTTATCTCTTTTGTCGAAAATCAGCCGTTTTTGCTCGAACATTAAATGCCTCCAAATGGTATTTATTTTACTTCCCGAGCCCCTGGAAGCATGAAAATCACTTTAAACATGCTAATTTTAGCTCTAACACTGATGATCCACCTACAAATGTGAACTGACGTTCAAAAATAAAACATTTGAAAACGGACCATTTTCCACATTTCTGAAGCATGACGTAATGGGGGGGTGTTATCTCTTTTGTCGAAAAACAGCCGTTTTTGCTCGAACATTAAATGCCTCCAAATGGTATTTATTTCACTTCCCGAGCACCTGGAAGCATGAAAATCACTTTAAACATGCTAATTTTAGCTCTAACACTGATGATCCACCTACAAATGTGAACTGACGTTCAAAAATAAAACATTTGAAAACGGACCATTTTCCACATTTCTGAAGCATGACGTAATGGGGGGGTGTTATCTCTTTTGTCGAAAATCAGCCGTTTTTGCTCGAACATTAAATGCCTCCAAATGGTATTTAATTAACTTCCCGAGCCCCTGGAAGCATGAAAATCACTTTAAACATGCTAATTTTAGCTCTAACACTGATGATCCACCTACAAATGTGAACTGATGTTCAAAAATAAAACATTTGAAAACGGACCATTTTCCACATTCCTGAAGCATGACGTAATGGGGGGGTGTTATCTCTTTTGTCGAAAATCAGCCGCTTTTGCTCGAACATTAAATGCCTCCAAATGGTATTTAATTAACTTCCCGAGCCCCTGGAAGCATGAAAATCACTTTAAACATGCTAATTTTAGCTCTAACACTGATGATCCACCTACAAATGTGAACTGACGTTCAAAAATAAAACATTTGAAAACTGACCATTTTCCACATTTCTGAAGCATGACGTAATGGGGGGGTGTTATCTCTTTTGTCGAAAATCAGCCGTTTTTGCTCGAACATTAAATGCCTCCAAATGGTATTTAATTAACTTCCCCAGCCCCTGGAAGCATGAAAATCACTTTAAACATGCTAATTTTAGCTCTAACACTGATGATCCACCTACAAATGTGAACTGACGTTCAAAAATAAAACATTTGAAAACGGACCATTTTCCACATTTCTGAAGCATGACGTAATGGGGGGGGGTTATCTCTTTTGTCGAAAATCAGCCGTTTTTGCTCGAACATGAAATGCCTCCAAATGGTATTTAATTAACTTCCCGAGCCCCTGGAAGCATGAAAATCACTTTAAACATGCTCATTTTAGCTCTAACACTGATGATCCACCTACAAATGTGAACTGACGTTCAAAAATGAAACATTTGAAAACGGACCATTTTCCACATTTCTGAAGCATGACGTAATGGGGGGTGTTATCTCTTTTGTCGAAAATCAGCCGTTTTTGCTCGAACATTAAATGCCTCCAAATGGTATTTAATCAACTTCCCGAACCCCTGGAAGCATGAAAATCACTTTAAACAAGCTAATTTTAGCTCTAACACTGATGATCCACCTACAAATGTGAACTGACGTTCAAAAATAAAACATTTGAAAACGGACCATTTTCCACATTTCTGAAGCATGACGTAATGGGGGGGTGTTATCTCTTTTGTCGAAAATCAGCCGTTTTTGCTCGAACATTAAATGCCTCCAAATGGTATTTAATTAACTTCCCGGGGTGAAGAAACCCTTTTTGAGAACTCAGAGTGAGTAAATTGGCCATTTTCATGCACTTTTAACCATTCCATAAATCTTGTGTTTTGGGCCCCTGGAAGCATGAAAATCACTTTAAACATGCTAATTTTAGCTCTAACACTGATGATCCACCTACAAATGTGAACTGACGTTCAAAAATAAAACATTTGAAAACGGACCATTTTCCACATTTCTGAAGCATGACGTAATGGGGGGGTGTTATCTCTTTTGTGGAAAATCAGCCGTTTTTGCTCGAACATTAAATGCCTCCAAATGGTATTTATTTCACTTCCCGAGCACCTGGAAGCATGAAAATCACTTTAAACATGCTAATTTTAGCTCTAACACTGATGATCCACCTACAAATGTGAACTGACGTTCAAAAATAAAACATTTGAAAACGGACCATTTTCCACATTTCTGAAGCATGACGTAATGGGGGGGTGTTATCTCTTTTGTCGAAAATCAGCCGTTTTTGCTCGAACATTAAATGCCTCCAAATGGTATTTAATTAACTTCCCGAGCCCCTGGAAGCATGAAAATCACTTTAAACATGCTAATTTTAGCTCTAACACTGATGATCCACCTACAAATGTGAACTGACGTTCAAAAATAAAACATTTGAAAACGGACCATTTTCCACATTTCTGAAGCATGACGTAATGGGGGGGTGTTATCTCTTTTGTCGAAAATCAGCCGTTTTTGCTCGAACATTAAATGCCTCCAAATGGTATTTAATTAACTTCCCGAGCCCCTGGAAGCATGAAAATCACTTTAAACATGCTAATTTTAGCTCTAACACTGATGATCCACCTACAAATGTGAACTGACGTTCAAAAATAAAACATTTGAAAACGGACCATTTTCCACATTTCTGAAGCATGACGTAATGGGGGGGTGTTATCTCTTTTGTCGAAAATCAGCCGCTTTTGCTCGAACATTAAATGCCTCCAAATGGTATTTAATTAACTTCCCGAGCCCCTGGAAGCATGAAAATCACTTTAAACATGCTAATTTTAGCTCTAACACTGATGATCCACCTACAAATGTGAACTGACGTTCAAAAATAAAACATTTGAAAACTGACCATTTTCCACATTTCTGAAGCATGACGTAATGGGGGGGTGTTATCTCTTTTGTCGAAAATCAGCCGTTTTTGCTCGAACATTAAATGCCTCCAAATGGTATTTAATTAACTTGCCCAGCCCCTGGAAGCATGAAAATCACTTTAAACATGCTAATTTTAGCTCTAACACTGATGATCCACCTACAAATGTGAACTGACGTTCAAAAATAAAACATTTGAAAACGGACCATTTTCCACATTTCTGAAGCATGACGTAATGGGGGGGTGTTATCTCTTTTGTCGAAAATCAGCCGTTTTTGCTCGAACATTAAATGCCTCCAAATGGTATTTATTTTACTTCCCGAGCCCCTGGAAGCATGAAAATCACTTTAAACATGCTAATTTTAGCTCTAACACTGATGATCCACCTACAAATGTGAACTGACGTTCAAAAATAAAACATTTGAAAACGGACCATTTTCCACATTTCTGAAGCATGACGTAATGGGGGGGTGTTATCTCTTTTGTCGAAAAACAGCCGTTTTTGCTCGAACATTAAATGCCTCCAAATGGTATTTATTTCACTTCCCGAGCACCTGGAAGCATGAAAATCACTTTAAACATGCTAATTTTAGCTCTAACACTGATGATCCACCTACAAATGTGAACTGACGTTCAAAAATAAAACATTTGAAAACGGACCATTTTCCACATTTCTGAAGCATGACGTAATGGGGGGGTGTTATCTCTTTTGTCGAAAATCAGCCGTTTTTGCTCGAACATTAAATGCCTCCAAATGGTATTTAATTAACTTCCCGAGCCCCTGGAAGCATGAAAATCACTTTAAACATGCTAATTTTAGCTCTAACACTGATGATCCACCTACAAATGTGAACTGACGTTCAAAAATAAAACATTTGAAAACGGACCATTTTCCACATTTCTGAAGCATGACGTAATGGGGGGGTGTTATCTCTTTTGTCGAAAATCAGCCGCTTTTGCTCGAACATTAAATGCCTCCAAATGGTATTTAATTAACTTCCCCAGCCCCTGGAAGCATGAAAATCACTTTAAACATGCTAATTTTAGCTCTAACACTGATGATCCACCTACAAATGTGAACTGACGTTCAAAAATAAAACATTTGAAAACGGACCATTTTCCACATTTCTGAAGCATGACGTAATGGGGGGGTGTTATCTCTTTTGTCGAAAATCAGCCGTTTTTGCTCGAACATTAAATGCCTCCAAATGGTATTTATTTCACTTCCCGAGCCCCTGGAAGCATGAAAATCACTTTAAACATGCTAATTTTAGCTCTAACACTGATGATCCACCTACAAATGTGAACTGACGTTCAAAATTAAAACATTTGAAAACGGACCATTTTCCACATTTCTGAAGCATGACGTAATGGGGGGGTGTTATCTCTTTTGTCGAAAAACAGCCGTTTTTGCTCGAACATTAAATGCCTCCAAATGGTATTTAATTAACTTCCCGGGGTGAAGAAACCCTTTTTGAGAACTCAGAGTGAGTAAATTGGCCATTTTCATGCACTTTTAACCATTCCATAAATCTTGTGTTTTGGGCCCCTGGAAGCATGAAAATCACTTTAAACATGCTAATTTTAGCTCTAACACTGATGATCCATCTACAAATGTGAACTGACGTTCAAAAATAAAACATTTGAAAACGGACCATTTTCCACATTTCTGAAGCATGACGTAATGGGGGGGGTGTTATCTCTTTTGTGGAAAATCAGCCGTTTTTGCTCGAACATTAAATGCCTCCAAATGGAATTTATTTCACTTCCCGAGCCCCTGGAAGCATGAAAATCACTTTAAACATGCTAATTTTAGCTCTAACACTTATGATCCACCTACAAATGTGAACTGACGTTCAAAAATAAAACATTTGAAAACTGACCATTTTCCACATTTCTGAAGCATGACGTAATGGGGGGGTGTTATCTCTTTTGTCGAAAATCAGCTGTTTTTGCTCTAACATTAAATGCCTCCAAATGGTATTTAATTAACTTCCCGGGGTGAAGAAACCCTTTTTGAGAACTCAGAGTGAGTAAATTGGCCATTTTCATGCACTTTTAACCATTCCATAAATCTTGTGTTTTGGGCCCCTGGAAGCATGAAAATCACTTTAAACATGCTAATTTTAGCTCTAACACTGATGATCCACCTACAAATGTGAACTGACGTTCAAAAATAAAACATTTGAAAACGGACCATTTTCCACATTTCTGAAGCATGACGTAATGGGGGGGTGTTATCTCTTTTGTCGAAAATCAGCCGTTTTTGCTCGAACATTAAATGCCTCCAAATGGTATTTAATTAACTTACCGAGCCCCTGGAAGCATGAAAATCACTTTAAACATGCTAATTTTAGCTCTAACACTGATGATCCACCTACAAATGTGAACTGACGTTCAAAAATAAAACATTTGAAAAGGGACCATTTTCCACATTTCTGAAGCATGACGTAATGGGGGGGTGTTATCTCTTTTGTCGAAAATCAGCCGTTTTTGCTCTAACATTAAATGCCTCCAAATGGTATTTAATTAACTTCCCGGGGTGAAGAAACCCTTTTTGAGAACTCAGAGTGAGTAAATTGGCCATTTTCATGCACTTTTAACCATTCCATGAATCTTGTGTTTTGGGCCCCTGGAAGCATGAAAATCACTTTAAAAATGCTAATTTTAGCTCTAACACTGATGATCCACCTACAAATGTGAACTGACGTTCAAAAATAAAACATTTGAAAACGGACCATTTTCCACATTTCTGAAGCATGACGTAATGGGGGGGTGTTATCTCTTTTGTCGAAAATCAGCCGTTTTTGCTCTAACATTAAATGCCTCCAAATGGTATTTAATTAACTTCCTGGGGTGAAGAAACCCTTATTGAGAACTCAGAGTGAGTAAATTGGCCATTTTCATGCACTTTTAACCATTCCATAAATCTTGTGTTTTGGGCCCCAAGAAGCATGAAAATCACTTTAAACATGCTAATTTTAGCTCTAACACTGATGATCCACCTACAAATGTGAACTGACGTTCAAAAATAAAACATTTGAAAACGGACCATTTTCCACATTTCTGAAGCATGACATAATGGGGGGGTGTTATCTCTTTTGTCGAAAATCAGCCGTTTTTGCTCTAACATTAAATGCCTCCAAATGGTATTTAATTAACTTCCCGGGGTGAAGAAACCCTTTTTGAGAACTCAGAGTGCGTAAATTGGCCATTTTCATGCACTTTTAACCATTCCATAAATCTTGTGTTTTGGGCCCCAAGAAGCATGAAAATCACTTTAAACATGCTAATTTTAGCTCTAACGCTGATGATCCACCTACAAATGTGAACTGACGTTCAAAAATAAAACATTTGAAAACGGACCATTTTCCACATTTCTGAAGCATGACGTAATGGGGGGTGTTATCTCTTTTGTCGAAAATCAGCCGTTTTTGCTCTAACATTAAATGCCTCCAAATGGTATTTAATTAACTTCCCGGGGTGAAGAAACCCTTTTTGAGAACTCAGAGTGAGTAAATTGGCCATTTTCATGCACTTTTAACCATTCCATAAATCTTGTGTTTTGGGCCCCTGGAAGCATGAAAATCACTTTAAACATGCTAATTTTAGCTCTAACACTGATGATCCACCTACAAATGTGTACTGACGTTCAAAAATAAAACATTTGAAAACGGACCATTTTCCACATTTCTGAAGCATGACGTAATGGGGGGGTGTTATCTCTTTTGTCGAAAATCAGCCGTTTTTGCTCGAACATTAAATGCCTCCAAATGGTATTTAATTAACTTCCCGGGGTGAAGAAACCCTTTTTGAGAACTCAGAGTGGTAAATTGGCCATTTTCATGCACTTTTAACCATTCCATAAATCTTGTGTTTTGGGCCCCAAGAAGCATGAAAATCACTTTAAACATGCTAATTTTAGCTCTAACACTGATGATCCACCTACAAATGTGAACTGACGTTCAAAAATAAAACATTTGAAAACGGACCATTTTCCACATGTTTGAAGCATGACGTAATGGGGGGTGTTATCTCTTTTGTCAAAAATCAGCCGTTTTTGCTCGAACATTAAATGCCTCCAAATGGTATTTAATTAACTTCCCGGGGTGAAGAAACCCTTTTTGAGAACTCAGAGTGAGTAAATTGGCCATTTTCATGCACTTTTAACCATTCCATAAATCTTGTGTTTTGGGCCCCTGGAAGCATGAAAATCACTTTAAACATGCTAATTTTAGCTCTAACACTGATGATCCACCTACAAATGTGAACTGACGCTCAAAAATAAAACATTTGAAAACGGACCATTTTCCACATTTCTGAAGCATGACGTAATGGGGGGGTGTTATCTTTTGTCGAAAATCAGCCGTTTTTGCTCGAACATTAAATGCCTCCAAATGGTATTTAATTAACTTCCCGAGCCCCTGGAAGCATGAAAATCACTTTAAACATGCTAATTTTAGCTCTAACACTGATGATCCACCTACAAATGTGAACTGACGTTCAAAAATAAAACATTTGAAAACGGACCATTTTCCACATTTCTGAAGCATGACGTAATGGGGGGGTGTTATCTCTTTTGTCGAAAATCAGCCATTTTTGCTCGAACATTAAATGCCTCCAAATGGTATTTATTTCACTTCCCGAGCCCCTGGAAGCATGAAATTCACTTTAAACATGCTAATTTTAGCTCTAACACTGATGATCCACCTACAAATGTGAACTGACGTTCAAAAATAAAACATTTGAAAACGGACCATTTTCCACATTTCTGAAGCATGACGTAATGGGGGGGTGTTATCTCTTTTGTCGAAAATCAGCCGTTTTTGCTCGAACATTAAATGCCTCCAAATGGTATTTAATTAACTTCCCGAGCCCCTGGAAGCATGAAAATCACTTTAAACATGCTAATTTTAGCTCTAACACTGATGATCCACCTACAAATGTGAACTGACGTTCAAAAATAAAACATTTGAAAACGGACCATTTTCCACATTTCTGAAGCATGACGTAATGGGGGGGTGTTATCTCTTTTGTCGAAAATCAGCCATTTTTGCTCGAACATTAAATGCCTCCAAATGGTATTTAATTAACTTCCCGAGCCCCTGGAAGCATGAAAATCACTTTAACCCCTTCGAAGCTAATGACGAGCTGGGCTCGTCATGGCGCTTACCTGCCGTGCGCTGATGACAAGGCCAGCTCGTCATGAAATAAAGTGAAACAACAAATTGCAGCGCAGGACGGGAAAACGCCTAGCAGCCATGTGGTTAAACATGCTAATTTTAGCTCTAACACTGATGATCCACCTACAAATGTAAACTGACGTTCAAAAATAAAACATTTGAAAACGGACCATTTTCCACATTTCTGAAGCATGACGTAATGGGGGGGGGGTTATCTCTTTTGTCGAAAATCAGCCGTTTTTGCTCGAACATGAAATGCCTCCAAATGGTATTTAATTAACTTCCCGAGCCCCTGGAAGCATGAAAATCACTTTAAACATGCTAATTTTAGCTCTAACACTGATGATCCACCTACAAATGTGAACTGACGTTCAAAAATAAAACATTTGAAAACGGACCATTTTCCACATTTCTGAAGCATGACGTAATGGGGGGGTGTTATCTCTTTTGTCGAAAATCAGCCATTTTTGCTCGAACATTAAATGCCTCCAAATGGTATTTAATTAACTTCCCGGGGTGAAGAAACCCTTTTTGAGAACTCAGAGTGAGTAAATTGGCCATTTTCATGCACTTTTAACCATTCCATAAATCTTGTGTTTTGGGCCCCTGGAAGCATGAAAATCACTTTAAACATGCTAATTTTAGCTCTAACACTGATGATCCACCTACAAATGTGAACTGACGTTCAAAAATAAAACATTTGAAAACGGACCATTTTCCACATTTCTGAAGCATGACGTAATGGGGGGGGTGTTATCTCTTTTGTGGAAAATCAGCCGTTTTTGCTCGAACATTAAATGCCTCCAAATGGTATTTATTTCACTTCCCGAGCACCTGGAAGCATGAAAATCACTTTAAACATGCTAATTTTAGCTCTAACACTGATGATCCACCTACAAATGTGAACTGACGTTCAAAAATAAAACATTTGAAAACAGACCATTTTCCACATTTCTGAAGCATGACGTAATGGGGGGGTGTTATCTCTTTTGTCGAAAATCAGCCGTTTTTGCTCGAACATTAAATGCCTCCAAATGGTATTTAATTAACTTCCCGAGCCCCTGGAAGCATGAAAATCACTTTAAACATGCTAATTTTAGCTCTAACACTGATGATCCACCTACAAATGTGAACTGACGTTCAAAAATAAAACATTTGAAAACGGACCATTTTCCACATTTCTGAAGCATGACGTAATGGGGGGGTGTTATCTCTTTTGTCGAAAATCAGCCGTTTTTGCTCGAACATTAAATGCCTCCAAATGGTATTTAATTAACTTCCCGAGCCCCTGGAAGCATGAAAATCACTTTAAACATGCTAATTTTAGCTCTAACACTGATGATCCACCTACAAATGTGAACTGACGTTCAAAAATAAAACATTTGAAAACGGACCATTTTCCACATTTCTGAAGCATGACGTAATGGGGGGGTGTTATCTCTTTTGTCGAAAATCAGCCGCTTTTGCTCGAACATTAAATGCCTCCAAATGGTATTTAATTAACTTCCCGAGCCCCTGGAAGCATGAAAATCACTTTAAACATGCTAATTTTAGCTCTAACACTGATGATCCACCTACAAATGTGAACTGACGTTCAAAAATAAAACATTTGAAAACTGACCATTTTCCACATGTCTGAAGCATGACGTAATGGGGGGTTGTTATCTCTTTTGTCGAAAATCAGCCGTTTTTGCTCGAACATTAAATGCCTCCAAATGGTATTTAATTAACTTCCCGAGCCCCTGGAAGCATGAAAATCACTTTAAACATGCTAATTTTAGCTCTAACACTGATGATCCACCTACAAATGTGAACTGACGTTCAAAAATAAAACATTTGAAAACGGACCATTTTCCACATTTCTGAAGCATGACGTAATGGGGGGGTGTTATCTCTTTTGTCGAAAATCTGCCGTTTTTGCTCGAACATTAAATGCCTCCAAATGGTATTTATTTCACTTCCCGAGCCCCTGGAAGCATGAAAATCACTTTAAACATGCTAATTTTAGCTCTAACACTGATGATCCACCTACAAATGTGAACTGACGTTCAAAAATAAAACATTTGAAAACGGACCATTTTCCACATTTCTGAAGCATGACGTAATGGGGGGGTGTTATCTCTTTTGTCGAAAATCAGCCGTTTTTGCTCGAACATTAAATGCCTCCAAATGGTATTTAATTAACTTCCCGGGGTGAAGAAACCCTTTTTGAGAACTCAGAGTGAGTAAATTGGCCATTTTCATGCACTTTTAACCATTCCATAAATCTTGTGTTTTGGGCCCCTGGAAGCATGGAAATCACTTTAAACATGCTAATTTTAGCTCTAACACTGATGATCCATCTACAAATGTGAACTGACGTTCAAAAATAAAACATTTGAAAACGGACCATTTTCCACATTTCTGAAGCATGACGTAATGGGGGGGGTGTTATCTCTTTTGTGGAAAATCAGCCGTTTTTGCTCGAACATTAAATGCCTCCAAATGGTATTTATTTCACTTCCCGAGCCCCTGGAAGCATGAAAATCACTTTAAACATGCTAATTTTAGCTCTAACACTTATGATCCACCTACAAATGTGAACTGACGTTCAAAAATAAAACATTTGAAAACTGACCATTTTCCACATTTCTGAAGCATGACGTAATGGGGGGGTGTTATCTCTTTTGTCGAAAATCAGCCGTTTTTGCTCTAACATTAAATGCCTCCAAATGGTATTTAATTAACTTCCCGGGGTGAAGAAACCCTTTTTGAGAACTCAGAGTGAGTAAATTGGCCATTTTCATGCACTTTTAACCATTCCATAAATCTTGTGTTTTGGGCCCCTGGAAGCATGAAAATCACTTTAAACATGCTAATTTTAGCTCTAACACTGATGATCCACCTACAAATGTGAACTGACGTTCAAAAATAAAACATTTGAAAACGGACCATTTTCCACATTTCTGAAGCATGACGTAATGGGGGGTGTTATCTCTTTTGTCGAAAATCAGCCGTTTTTGCTCGAACATTAAATGCCTCCAAATGGTATTTAATTAACTTCCCGAGCCCCTGGAAGCATGAAAATCACTTTAAACATGCTAATTTTAGCTCTAACACTGATGATCCACCTACAAATGTGAACTGACGTTCAAAAATAAAACATTTGAAAACGGACCATTTTCCACATTTCTGAAGCATGACGTAATGGGGGGGTGTTAGCTCTTTTGTCGAAAATCAGCCGTTTTTGCTCGAACATTAAATGCCTCCAAATGGTATTTAATTAACTTCCCGGGGTGAAGAAACCCTTTTTGAGAACTCAGAGTGAGTAAATTGGCCATTTTCATGCCCTTTTAACCATTCCATAAATCTTGTGTTTTGGGCCCCAAGAAGCATGAAAATCACTTTAAACATGCTAATTTTAGCTCTAACGCTGATGATCCACCTACAAATGTGAACTGACGTTCAAAAATAAAACATTTGAAAACGGACCATTTTCCACATTTCTGAAGCATGACGTAATGGGGGGTGTTATCTCTTTTGTCGAAAATCAGCCGTTTTTGCTCTAACATTAAATGCCTCCAAATGGTATTTAATTAACTTCCCGGGGTGAAGAAACCCTTTTTGAGAACTCAGAGTGAGTAAATTGGCCATTTTCATGCACTTTTAACCATTCCATAAATCTTGTGTTTTGGGCCCCTGGAAGCATGAAAATCACTTTAAACATGCTAATTTTAGCTCTAACACTGATGATCCACCTACAAATGTGAACTGACGTTCAAAAATAAAACATTTGAAAACGGACCATTTTCCACATTTCTGAAGCATGACGTAATGGGGGGGGTGTAATCTCTTTTGTCGAAAATCAGCCGTTTTTGCTCGAACATTAAATGCCTCCAAATGGTATTTAATTAACTTCCCGGGGTGAAGAAACCCTTTTTGAGAACTCAGAGTGAGTAAATTGGCCATTTTCATGCACTTTTAACCATTCCATAAATCTTGTGTTTTGGGCCCCAAGAAGCATGAAAATCACTTTAAACATGCTAATTTTAGCTCTAACACTGATGATCCACCTACAAATGTGAACTGACGTTCAAAAATAAAACATTTGAAAACGGACCATTTTCCACATGTTTGAAGCATGACGTAATGGGGGGTGTTATCTCTTTTGTCAAAAATCAGCCGTTTTTGCTCGAACATTAAATGCCTCCAAATGGTATTTAATTAACTTCCCGGGGTGAAGAAACCCTTTTTGAGAACTCAGAGTGAGTAAATTGGCCATTTTCATGCACTTTTAACCATTCCATAAATCTTGTGTTTTGGGCCCCTGGAAGCATGAAAATCACTTTAGACATGCTAATTTTAGCTCTAACACTGATGATCCACCTACAAATGTGAACTGACGTTCAAAAATAAAACATTTGAAAACGGACCATTTTCCACATTTCTGAAGCATGACGTAATGGGGGGGTGTTATCTTTTGTCGAAAATCAGCCGTTTTTGCTCGAACATTAAATGCCTCCAAATGGTATTTAATTAACTTCCCGAGCCCCTGGAAGCATGAAAATCACTTTAAACATGCTAATTTTAGCTCTAACACTGATGATCCACCTACAAATGTGAACTGACGTTCAAAAATAAAACATTTGAAAACGGACCATTTTCCACATTTCTGAAGCATGACGTAATGGGGGGGTGTTATCTTTTGTCGAAAATCAGCCGTTTTTGCTCGAACATTAAATGCCTCCAAATGGTATTTAATTAACTTCCCGAGCCCCTGGAAGCATGAAAATCACTTTAAACATGCTAATTTTAGCTCTAACACTGATGATCCACCTACAAATGTGAACTGACGTTCAAAAATAAAACATTTGAAAACGGACCATTTTCCACATTTCTGAAGCATGACGTAATGGGGGGGTGTTATCTCTTTTGTCGAAAATCAGCCGTTTTTGCTCGAACATTAAATGCCTCCAAATGGTATTTATTTCACTTCCCGAGCCCCTGGAAGCATGAAAATCACTTTAAACATGCTAATTTTAGCTCTAACACTGATGATCCACCTACAAATGTGAACTGACGTTCAAAAATAAAACATTTGAAAACGGACCATTTTCCACATTTCTGAAGCATGACGTAATGGGGGGGGTGTTATCTCTTTTGTCGAAAATCAGCCGTTTTTGCTCGAACATTAAATGCCTCCAAATGGTATTTATTTCACTTCCCGAGCCCCTGGAAGCATGAAAATCACTTTAAACATGCTAATTTTAGCTCTAACACTGATGATCCACCTACAAATGTGAACTGACGTTCAAAAATAAAACATTTGAAAACGGACCATTTTCCACATTTCTGAAGCATGACGTAATGGGGGGGTGTTATCTCTTTTGTCGAAAATCAGCCGTTTTTGCTCGAACATTAAATGCCTCCAAATGGTATTTAATTAACTTCCCGAGCCCCTGGAAGCATGAAAATCACTTTAAACATGCTAATTTTAGCTCTAACACTGATGATCCACCTACAAATGTGAACTGACGTTCAAAAATAAAACATTTGAAAACGGACCATTTTCCACATTTCTGAAGCATGACGTAATGGGGGGGTGTTATCTCTTTTGTCGAAATTCAGCCGTTTTTGCTCGAACATTAAATGCCTCCAAATGGTATTTAATTAACTTCCCGGGGTGAAGAAACCCTTTTTGAGAACTCAGAGTGAGTAAATTGGCCATTTTCATGCACTTTTAACCATTCCATAAATCTTGTGTTTTGGGCCCCTGGAAGCATGAAAATCACTTTAAACATGCTAATTTTAGCTCTAACACTGATGATCCACCTACAAATGTGAACTGACGTTCAAAAATAAAACATTTGAAAACGGACCATTTTCCACATTTCTGAAGCATGACGTAATGGGGGGGTGTTATCTCTTTTGTGGAAAATCAGCCGTTTTTGCTCGAACATTAAATGCCTCCAAATGGTATTTATTTCACTTCCCGAGCCCCTGGAAGCATGAAAATCACTTTAAACATGCTAATTTTAGCTCTAACACTGATGATCCACCTACAAATGTGAACTGACGTTCAAAAATAAAACATTTGAAAACGGACCATTTTCCACATTTCTGAAGCATGACGTAATGGGGGGGTGTTATCTCTTTTGTCGAAAATCAGCCGTTTTTGCTCGAACATTAAATGCCTCCAAATGGTATTTAATTAACTTCCCGAGCCCCTGGAAGCATGAAAATCACTTTAAACATGCTAATTTTAGCTCTAACACTGATGATCCACCTACAAATGTGAACTGACGTTCAAAAATAAAACATTTGAAAACGGACCATTTTCCACATTTCTGAAGCATGACGTAATGGGGGGGTGTTATCTCTTTTGTCGAAAATCAGCCGTTTTTGCTCGAACATTAAATGCCTCCAAATGGTATTTATTTCACTTCCCGAGCCCCTGGAAGCATGAAAATCACTTTAAACATGCTAATTTTAGCTCTAACACTGTTGATCCACCTACAAATGTGAACTGACGTTCAAAAATAAAACATTTGAAAACGGACCATTTTCCACATTTCTGAAGCATGACGTAATGGGGGGGTGTTATCTCTTTTGTCGAAAATCAGCCGTTTTTGCTCGAACATTAAATGCCTCCAAATGGTATTTAATTAACTTCCCGGGGTGAAGAAACCCTTTTTGAGAACTCAGAGTGAGTAAATTGGCCATTTTCATGCACTTTTAACCATTCCATAAATCTTGTGTTTTGGGCCCCTGGAAGCATGAAAATCACTTTAAACATGCTAATTTTAGCTCTAACACTGATGATCCACCTACAAATGTGAACTGACATTCAAAAATAAAACATTTGAAAACGGACCATTTTCCACATTTCTGAAGCATGACGTAATGGGGGGGGTGTTATCTCTTTTGTCGAAAATCAGCCGTTTTTGCTCGAACATTAAATGCCTCCAAATGGTATTTAATTAACTTCCCGGGGTGAAGAAACCCTTTTTGAGAACTCAGAGTGAGTAAATTGGCCATTTTCATGCACTTTTAACCATTCCATAAATCTTGTGTTTTGGGCCCCTGGAAGCATGAAAATCACTTTAAATATGCTAATTTTAGCTCTAACACTGATGATCCACCTACAAATGTGAACTGACGTTCAAAAATAAAACATTTGAAAACGGACCATTTTCCACATTTCTGAAGCATGACGTAATGGGGGGGTGTTATCTCTTTTGTGGAAAATCAGCCTTTTTTGCTCGAACATTAAATGCCTCCAAATGGTATTTATTTCACTTCCCGAGCCCCTGGAAGCATGAAAATCACTTTAAACATGCTAATTTTAGCTCTAACACTGATGATCCACCTACAAATGTGAACTGACGTTCAAAAATAAAACATTTGAAAACGGACCATTTTCCACATTTCTGAAGCATGACGTAATGGGGGGGTGTTATCTCTTTTGTCGAAAATCAGCCGTTTTTGCTCGAACATTAAATGCCTCCAAATGGTATTTAATTAACTTCTCGGGGTGAAGAAACCCTTTTTGAGAACTCAGAGTGAGTAAATTGGCCATTTTCATGCACTTTTAACCATTCCATAAATCTTGTGTTTTGGGCCCCTGGAAGCATGAAAATCACTTTAAACATGCTAATTTTAGCTCTAACACTGATGATCCACCTACAAATGTGAACTGACGTTCAAAAATAAAACATTTGAAAACGGACCATTTTCCACATTTCTGAAGCATGACGTAATGGGGGGGTGTTATCTCTTTTGTCGAAAATCAGCCGTTTTTGCTCTAACATTAAATGCCTCCAAATGGTATTTAATTAACTTCCCGGGGTGAAGAAACCCTTTTTGAGAACTCAGAGTGAGTAAATTGGCCATTTTCATGCACTTTTAACCATTCCATAAATCTTGTGTTTTGGGCCCCTGGAAGCATGAAAATCACTTTAAACATGCTAATTTTAGCTCTAACACTGATGATCCACCTACAAATGTGAACTGACGTTCAAAAATAAAACATTTGAAAACGGACCATTTTCCACATTTCTGAAGCATGACGTAATGGGTGGGTGTTATCTCTTTTGTCGAAAATCAGCCGTTTTTGATCGAACATTAAATGCCTCCAAATGGTATTTAATTAACTTCCCGAGCCCCTGGAAGCATGAAAATCACTTTAAACATGCTAATTTTAGCTCTAACACTGATGATCCACCTACAAATGTGAACTGACGTTCAAAAATAAAACATTTGAAAACGGACCATTTTCCACATTTCTGAAGCATGACGTAATGGGGGGTGTTATCTCTTTTGTCGAAAATCAGCTGTTTTTGCTCGAACATTAAATGCCTCCAAATGGTATTTATTTCACTTCCCGAGCCCCTGGAAGCATGAAAATCACTTTAAACATGCTAATTTTAGCTCTAACACTGATGATCCACCTACAAATGTGAACTGACGTTCAAAAATAAAACATTTGAAAACGGACCATTTTCCACATTTCTGAAGCATGACGTAATGGGGGGGTGTTATCTCTTTTGTCGAAAATCAGCCGTTTTTGCTCGAACATTAAATGCCTCCAAATGGTATTTAATTAACTTCCCGGGGTGAAGAAACCCTTTTTGAGAACTCAGAGTGAGTAAATTGGCCATTTTCATGCACTTTTAACCATTCCATAAATCTTGTGTTTTGGGCCCCTGGAAGCATGAAAATCACTTTAAACATGCTAATTTTAGCTCTAACACTGATGATCCACCTACAAATGTGAACTGACGTTCAAAAATAAAACATTTGAAAACGGACCATTTTCCACATTTCTGAAGCATGACGTAATGGGGGGGTGTTATCTCTTTTGTCGAAAATCAGCCGTTTTTGCTCTAACATTAAATGCCTCCAAATGGTATTTAATTAACTTCCCGGGGTGAAGAAACCCTTTTTGAGAACTCAGAGTGAGTAAATTGGCCATTTTCATGCACTTTTAACCATTTCATAAATCTTGTGTTTTGGGCCCCAAGAAGCATGAAAATCACTTTAAACATGCTAATTTTAGCTCTAACACTGATGATCCACCTACAAATGTGAACTGACGTTCAAAAATAAAACATTTGAAAACGGACCATTTTCCACATTTCTGAAGCATGACGTAATGGGGGGGGTGTTATCTCTTTTGTCGAAAATCAGCTGTTTTTGCTCTAACATTAAATGCCTCCAAATGGTATTTAATTAACTTCCCGAGCCCCTGGAAGCATGAAAATCACTTTAAACATGCTAATTTTAGCTCTAACACTGATGATCCACCTACAAATGTGAACTGACGTTCAAAAATAAAACATTTGAAAACGGACCATTTTCCACATTTCTGAAGCATGACGTAATGGGGGGGTGTTATCTCTTTTGTCGAAAATCTGCCGTTTTTGCTCGAACATTAAATGCCTCCAAATGGTATTTATTTCACTTCCCGAGCCCCTGGAAGCATGAAAATCACTTTAAACATGCTAATTTTAGCTCTAACACTGATGATCCACCTACAAATGTGAACTGACGTTCAAAAATAAAACATTTGAAAACGGACCATTTTCCACATTTCTGAAGCATGACGTAATGGGGGGGTGTTATCTCTTTTGTCGAAAATCAGCCGTTTTTGCTCGAACATTAAATGCCTCCAAATGGTATTTAATTAACTTCCCGGGGTGAAGAAACCCTTTTTGAGAACTCAGAGTGAGTAAATTGGCCATTTTCATGCACTTTTAACCATTCCATAAATCTTGTGTTTTGGGCCCCTGGAAGCATGAAAATCACTTTAAACATGCTAATTTTAGCTCTAACACTGATGATCCACCTACAAATGTGAACTGACATTCAAAAATAAAACATTTGAAAACGGACCATTTTCCACATTTCTGAAGCATGACGTAATGGGGGGGTGTTATCTCTTTTGTCGAAAATCAGCCGTTTTTGCTCGAACATTAAATGCCTCCAAATGGTATTTAATTAACTTCCCGGGGTGAAGAAACCCTTTTTGAGAACTCAGAGTGAGTAAATTGGCCATTTTCATGCACTTTTAACCATTCCATGAATCTTGTGTTTTGGGCCCCTGGAAGCATGAAAATCACTTTAAATATGCTAATTTTAGCTCTAACACTGATGATCCACCTACAAATGTGAACTGACGTTCAAAAAAAAAACATTTGAAAACGGACCATTTTCCACATTTCTGAAGCATGACGTAATGGGGGGGTGTTATCTCTTTTGTCGAAAATCAGCCGTTTTTGCTCGAACATTAAATGCCTCCAAATGGTATTTAATTAACTTCCCGAGCCCCTGGAAGCATGAAAATCACTTTAAACATGCTAATTTTAGCTCTAACACTTATGATCCACCTACAAATGTGAACTGACGTTCAAAAATAAAACATTTGAAAACGGACCATTTTCCACATTTCTGAAGCATGACGTAATGGGGGGGTGTTATCTCTTTTGTGGAAAATCAGCCTTTTTTGCTCGAACATTAAATGCCTCCAAATGGTATTTATTTCACTTCCCGAGCCCCTGGAAGCATGAAAATCACTTTAAACATGCTAATTTTAGCTCTAACACTGATGATCCACCTACAAATGTGAACTGACGTTCAAAAATAAAACATTTGAAAACGGACCATTTTCCACATTTCTGAAGCATGACGTAATGGGGGGGTGTTATCTCTTTTGTCGAAAATCAGCCGTTTTTGCTCGAACATTAAATGCCTCCAAATGGTATTTAATTAACTTCCCGGGGTGAAGAAACCCTTTTTGAGAACTCAGAGTGAGTAAATTGGCCATTTTCATGCACTTTTAACCATTCCATAAATCTTGTGTTTTGGGCCCCTGGAAGCATGAAAATCACTTTAAACATGCTAATTTTAGCTCTAACACTGATGATCCACCTACAAATGTGAACTGACATTCAAAAATAAAACATTTGAAAACGGACCATTTTCCACATTTCTGAAGCATGACGTAATGGGGGGGGTGTTATCTCTTTTGTCGAAAATCAGCCGTTTTTGCTCGAACATTAAATGCCTCCAAATGGTATTTAATTAACTTCCCGGGGTGAAGAAACCCTTTTTGAGAACTCAGAGTGAGTAAATTGGCCATTTTCATGCACTTTTAACCATTCCATAAATCTTGTGTTTTGGGCCCCTGGAAGCATGAAAATCACTTTAAATATGCTAATTTTAGCTCTAACACTGATGATCCACCTACAAATGTGAACTGACGTTCAAAAATAAAACATTTGAAAACGGACCATTTTCCACATTTCTGAAGCATGACGTAATGGGGGGGGTGTTATCTCTTTTGTCGAAAATCAGCCGTTTTTGCTCGAACATTAAATGCCTCCAAATGGTATTTAATTAACTTCCCGAGCCCCTGGAAGCATGAAAATCACTTTAAACATGCTAATTTTAGCTCTAACACTTATGATCCACCTACAAATGTGAACTGACGTTCAAAAATAAAACATTTGAAAACGGACCATTTTCCACATTTCTGAAGCATGACGTAATGGGGGGGGTGTTATCTCTTTTGTGGAAAATCAGCCTTTTTTGCTCGAACATTAAATGCCTCCAAATGGTATTTATTTCACTTCCCGAGCCCCTGGAAGCATGAAAATCACTTTAAACATGCTAATTTTAGCTCTAACACTGATGATCCACCTACAAATGTGAACTGACGTTCAAAAATAAAACATTTGAAAACGGACCATTTTCCACATTTCTGAAGCATGACGTAATGGGGGGGTGTTATCTCTTTTGTCGAAAATCAGCCGTTTTTGCTCGAACATTAAATGCCTCCAAATGGTATTTAATTAACTTCCCGGGGTGAAGAAACCCTTTTTGAGAACTCAGAGTGAGTAAATTGGCCATTTTCATGCACTTTTAACCATTCCATAAATCTTGTGTTTTGGGCCCCTGGAAGCATGAAAATCACTTTAAACATGCTAATTTTAGCTCTAACACTGATGATCCACCTACAAATGTGAACTGACGTTCAAAAATAAAACATTTGAAAACGGACCATTTTCCACATTTCTGAAGCATGACGTAATGGGGGGGTGTTATCTCTTTTGTCGAAAATCAGCCGTTTTTGCTCTAACATTAAATGCCTCCAAATGGTATTTAATTAACTTCCCGGGGTGAAGAAACCCTTTTTGAGAACTCAGAGTGAGTAAATTGGCCATTTTCATGCACTTTTAACCATTCCATAAATCTTGTGTTTTGGGCCCCTGGAAGCATGAAAATCACTTTAAACATGCTAATTTTAGCTCTAACACTGATGATCCACCTACAAATGTGAACTGACGTTCAAAAATAAAACATTTGAAAACGGACCATTTTCCACATTTCTGAAGCATGACGTAATGGGTGGGTGTTATCTCTTTTGTCGAAAATCAGCCGTTTTTGATCGAACATTAAATGCCTCCAAATGGTATTTAATTAACTTCCCGAGCCCCTGGAAGCATGAAAATCACTTTAAACATGCTAATTTTAGCTCTAACACTGATGATCCACCTACAAATGTGAACTGACGTTCAAAAATAAAACATTTGAAAACGGACCATTTTCCACATTTCTGAAGCATGACGTAATGGGGGGTGTTATCTCTTTTGTCGAAAATCAGCCGTTTTTGCTCGAACATTAAATGCCTCCAAATGGTATTTATTTCACTTCCCGAGCCCCTGGAAGCATGAAAATCACTTTAAACATGCTAATTTTAGCTCTAACACTGATGATCCACCTACAAATGTGAACTGACGTTCAAAAATAAAACATTTGAAAACGGACCATTTTCCACATTTCTGAAGCATGACGTAATGGGGGGGTGTTATCTCTTTTGTCGAAAATCAGCCGTTTTTGCTCGAACATTAAATGCCTCCAAATGGTATTTAATTAACTTCCCGGGGTGAAGAAACCCTTTTTGAGAACTCAGAGTGAGTAAATTGGCCATTTTCATGCACTTTTAACCATTCCATAAATCTTGTGTTTTGGGCCCCTGGAAGCATGAAAATCACTTTAAACATGCTAATTTTAGCTCCAACACTGATGATCCACCTACAAATGTGAACTGACGTTCAAAAATAAAACATTTGAAAACGGACCATTTTCCACATTTCTGAAGCATGACGTAATGGGGGGGTGTTATCTCTTTTGTCGAAAATCAGCCGTTTTTGCTCTAACATTAAATGCCTCCAAATGGTATTTAATTAACTTCCCGGGGTGAAGAAACCCTTTTTGAGAACTCAGAGTGAGTAAATTGGCCATTTTCATGCACTTTTAACCATTTCATAAATCTTGTGTTTTGGGCCCCAAGAAGCATGAAAATCACTTTAAACATGCTAATTTTAGCTCTAACACTGATGATCCACCTACAAATGTGAACTGACGTTCAAAAATAAAACATTTGAAAACGGACCATTTTCCACATTTCTGAAGCATGACGTAATGGGGGGGTGTTATCTCTTTTGTCGAAAATCAGCCGTTTTTGCTCTAACATTAAATGCCTCCAAATGGTATTTAATTAACTTCCCGAGCCCCTGGAAGCATGAAAATCACTTTAAACATGCTAATTTTAGCTCTAACACTGATGATCCACCTACAAATGTGAACTGACGTTCAAAAATAAAACATTTGAAAACGGACCATTTTCCACATTTCTGAAGCATGACGTAATGGGGGGGTGTTATCTCTTTTGTCGAAAATCAGCCGTTTTTGCTCGAACATTAAATGCCTCCAAATGGTATTTAATTAACTTCCCGGGGTGAAGAAACCCTTTTTGAGAACTCAGAGTGAGTAAATTGGCCATTTTCATGCACTTTTAACCATTCCATAAATCTTGTGTTTTGGGCCCCTGGAAGCATGAAAATCACTTTAAACATGCTAATTTTAGCTCTAACACTGATGATCCACCTACAAATGTGAACTGACGTTCAAAAATAAAACATTTGAAAACGGACCATTTTCCACATTTCTGAAGCATGACGTAATGGGGGGGTGTTATCTCTTTTGTCGAAAATCAGCCGTTTTTGCTCTAACATTAAATGCCTCCAAATGGTATTTAATTAACTTCCCGGGGTGAAGAAACCCTTTTTGAGAACTCAGAGTGAGTAAATTGGCCATTTTCATGCACTTTTAACCATTCCATAAATCTTGTGTTTTGGGCCCCTGGAAGCATGAAAATCACTTTAAACATGCTAATTTTAGCTCTAACACTGATGATCCACCTACAAATGTGAACTGACGTTCAAAAATAAAACATTTGAAAACGGACCATTTTCCACATTTCTGAAGCATGACGTAATGGGTGGGTGTTATCTCTTTTGTCGAAAATCAGCCGTTTTTGATCGAACATTAAATGCCTCCAAATGGTATTTAATTAACTTCCCGAGCCCCTGGAAGCATGAAAATCACTTTAAACATGCTAATTTTAGCTCTAACACTGATGATCCACCTACAAATGTGAACTGACGTTCAAAAATAAAACATTTGAAAACGGACCATTTTCCACATTTCTGAAGCATGACGTAATGGGGGGTGTTATCTCTTTTGTCGAAAATCAGCCGTTTTTGCTCGAACATTAAATGCCTCCAAATGGTATTTATTTCACTTCCCGAGCCCCTGGAAGCATGAAAATCACTTTAAACATGCTAATTTTAGCTCTAACACTGATGATCCACCTACAAATGTGAACTGACGTTCAAAAATAAAACATTTGAAAACGGACCATTTTCCACATTTCTGAAGCATGACGTAATGGGGGGGTGTTATCTCTTTTGTCGAAAATCAGCCGTTTTTGCTCGAACATTAAATGCCTCCAAATGGTATTTAATTAACTTCCCGGGGTGAAGAAACCCTTTTTGAGAACTCAGAGTGAGTAAATTGGCCATTTTCATGCACTTTTAACCATTCCATAAATCTTGTGTTTTGGGCCCCTGGAAGCATGAAAATCACTTTAAACATGCTAATTTTAGCTCCAACACTGATGATCCACCTACAAATGTGAACTGACGTTCAAAAATAAAACATTTGAAAACGGACCATTTTCCACATTTCTGAAGCATGACGTAATGGGGGGGTGTTATCTCTTTTGTCGAAAATCAGCCGTTTTTGCTCTAACATTAAATGCCTCCAAATGGTATTTAATTAACTTCCCGGGGTGAAGAAACCCTTTTTGAGAACTCAGAGTGAGTAAATTGGCCATTTTCATGCACTTTTAACCATTTCATAAATCTTGTGTTTTGGGCCCCAAGAAGCATGAAAATCACTTTAAACATGCTAATTTTAGCTCTAACACTGATGATCCACCTACAAATGTGAACTGACGTTCAAAAATAAAACATTTGAAAACGGACCATTTTCCACATTTCTGAAGCATGACGTAATGGGGGGGTGTTATCTCTTTTGTCGAAAATCAGCCGTTTTTGCTCTAACATTAAATGCCTCCAAATGGTATTTAATTAACTTCCCGAGCCCCTGGAAGCATGAAAATCACTTTAAACATGCTAATTTTAGCTCTAACACTGATGATCCACCTACAAATGTGAACTGACGTTCAAAAATAAAACATTTGAAAACGGACCATTTTCCACATTTCTGAAGCATGACGTAATGGGGGGGTGTTATCTCTTTTGTCAAAAATCAGCCGTTTTTGCTCGAACATTAAATGCCTCCAAATGGTATTTATTCCACTTCCCGAGCCCCTGGAAGCATGAAAATCACTTTAAACATGCTAATTTTAGCTCTAACACTGATGATCCACCTACAAATGTGAACTGACGTTCAAAAATAAAACATTTGAAAACGGACCATTTTCCACATTTCTGAAGCATGACGTAATGGGGGGGTGTTATCTCTTTTGTCGAAAATCAGCCGTTTTTGCTCGAACATTAAATGCCTCCAAATGGTATTTAATTAACTTCCCGGGGTGAAGAAACCCTTTTTGAGAACTCAGAGTGAGTAAATTGGCCATTTTCATGCACTTTTAACCATTCCATAAATCTTGTGTTTTGGGCCCCTGGAAGCATGAAAATCACTTTAAACATGCTAATTTTAGCTCTAACACTGATGATCCACCTACAAATGTGAACTGACATTCAAAAATAAAACATTTGAAAACGGACCATTTTCCACATTTCTGAAGCATGACGTAATGGGGGGGTGTTATCTCTTTTGTCGAAAATCAGCCGTTTTTGCTCGAACATTAAATGCCTCCAAATGGTATTTAATTAACTTCCCGGGGTGAAGAAACCCTTTTTGAGAACTCAGAGTGAGTAAATTGGCCATTTTCATGCACTTTTAACCATTCCATAAATCTTGTGTTTTGGGCCCCTGGAAGCATGAAAATCACTTTAAATATGCTAATTTTAGCTCTAACACTGATGATCCACCTACAAATGTGAACTGACGTTCAAAAAAAAAACATTTGAAAACGGACCATTTTCCACATTTCTGAAGCATGACGTAATGGGGGGGGTGTTATCTCTTTTGTCGAAAATCAGCCGTTTTTGCTCGAACATTAAATGCCTCCAAATGGTATTTAATTAACTTCCCGAGCCCCTGGAAGCATGAAAATCACTTTAAACATGCTAATTTTAGCTCTAACACTTATGATCCACCTACAAATGTGAACTGACGTTCAAAAATAAAACATTTGAAAACGGACCATTTTCCACATTTCTGAAGCATGACGTAATGGGGGGGTGTTATCTCTTTTGTGGAAAATCAGCCTTTTTTGCTCGAACATTAAATGCCTCCAAATGGTATTTATTTCACTTCCCGAGCCCCTGGAAGCATGAAAATCACTTTAAACATGCTAATTTTAGCTCTAACACTGATGATCCACCTACAAATGTGAACTGACGTTCAAAAATAAAACATTTGAAAACGGACCATTTTCCACATTTCTGAAGCATGACGTAATGGGGGGGTGTTATCTCTTTTGTCGAAAATCAGCCGTTTTTGCTCGAACATTAAATGCCTCCAAATGGTATTTAATTAACTTCCCGAGTCCCTGGAAGCATGAAAATCACTTTAAACATGCTAATTTTAGCTCTAACACTGATGATCCACCTACAAATGTGAACTTACGTTCAAAAATAAAACATTTGAAAACGGACCATTTTCCACATTTCTGAAGCATGACGTAATGGGGGGGTGTTATCTCTTTTGTCGAAAATCAGCCGTTTTTGCTCGAACATTAAATGCCTCCAAATTGTATTTAATTAACTTCCTGGGGTGAAGAAACCCTTTTTGAGAACTCAGAGTGAGTAAATTGGCCATTTTCATGCACTTTTAACCATTCCATAAATCTTGTGTTTTGGGCCCCTGGAAGCATGAAAATCACTTTAAACATGCTAATTTTAGCTCTAACACTGATGATGCACCTACAAATGTGAACTGACGTTCAAAAATAAAACATTTGAAAACGGACCATTTTCCACATTTCTGAAGCATGACGTAATGGGGGGGTGTTATCTCTTTTGTCGAAAATCAGCCGTTTTTGCTCGAACATTAAATGCCTCCAAATGGTATTTAATTAACTTCCCGGGGTGAAGAAACCCTTTTTGAGAACTCAGAGTGAGTAAATTGGCCATTTTCATGCACTTTTAACCATTCCATAAATCTTGTGTTTTGGGCCCCTGGAAGCATGAAAATCACTTTAAACATGCTAATTTTAGCTCTAACACTGATGATCCACCTACAAATGTGTACTGACGTTCAAAAATAAAACATTTGAAAACGGACCATTTTCCACATTTCTGAAGCATGACGTAATGGGGGGGTGTTATCTCTTTTGTCGAAAATCAGCCGTTTTTGCTCTAACATTAAATGCCTCCAAATGGTATTTAATTAACTTCCCGGGGTGAAGAAACCCTTTTTGAGAACTCAGAGTGAGTAAATTGGCCATTTTCATGCACTTTTAACCATTCCATAAATCTTGTGTTTTGGGCCCCAAGAAGCATGAAAATCACTTTAAACATGCTAATTTTAGCTCTAACACTGATGATCCACCTACAAATGTGAACTGACGTTCCAAAATAAAACATTTGAAAACGGACCATTTTCCACATTTCTGAAGCATGACGTAATGGGGGGGTGTTATCTCTTTTGTCGAAAATCAGCCGTTTTTGATCGAACATTAAATGCCTCCAAATGGTATTTAATTAACTTCCCGAGCCCCTGGAAGCATGAAAATCACTTTAAACATGCTAATTTTAGCTCTAACACTGATGATCCACCTACAAATGTGAACTGACGTTCAAAAATAAAACATTTGAAAAGGGACCAATTTCCACATTTCTGAAGCATGACGTAATGGGGGGGTGTTATCTCTTTTGTCGAAAATCAGCCGTTTTTGCTCTAACATTAAATGCCTCCAAATGGTATTTAATTAACTTCCCGGGGTGAAGAAACCCTTTTTGAGACCTCAGAGTGAGTAAATTGGCCATTTTCATGCACTTTTAACCATTCCATAAATCTTGTGTTTTGGGCCCCAAGAAGCATGAAAATCACTTTAAACATGCTAATTTTAGCTCTAACACTGATGATCCACCTACAATTGTGAACTGACGTTCAAAAATAAAACATTTGAAAACGGACCATTTTCCACATTTCTGAAGCATGACGTAATGGGGGGGTGTTATCTCTTTTGTCGAAAATCAGCCGTTTTTGCTCTAACATTAAATGCCTCCAAATGGTAATTAATTAACTTCCCGGGGTGAAGAAACCCTTTTTGAGAACTCAGAGTGCGTAAATTGGCCATTTTCATGCACTTTTAACCATTCCATAAATCTTGTGTTTTGGGCCCCAAGAAGCATGAAAATCACTTTAAACATGCTAATTTTAGCTCTAACACTGATGATCCACCTACAAATGTGAACTGACGTTCAAAAATAAAACATTTGAAAACGGACCATTTTCCACATTTCTGAAGCATGACGTAATGGGGGGTGTTATCTCTTTTGTCGAAAATCAGCCGTTTTTGCTCTAACATTAAATGCCTCCAAATGGTATTTAATTAACTTCCCGGGGTGAAGAAACCCTTTTTGAGAACTCAGAGTGAGTAAATTGGCCATTTTCATGCACTTTTAACCATTCCATAAATCTTGTGTTTTGGGCCCCTGGAAGCATGAAAATCACTTTAAACATGCTAATTTTAGCTCTAACACTGATGATCCACCTACAAATGTGAACTGACGTTCAAAAATAAAACATTTGAAAACGGACCATTTTCCACATTTTTGAAGCATGACGTAATGGGGGGTGTTATCTCTTTTGTCGAAAATCAGCCGTTTTTGCTCGAACATTAAATGCCTCCAAATGGTATTTAATTAACTTCCCGGGGTGAAGAAACCCTTTTTGAGAACTCAGAGTGAGTAAATTGGCCATTTTCATGCACTTTTAACCGTTCCATAAATCTTGTGTTTTGGGCCCCTGGAAGCATGAAAATCACTTTAAACATGCTAATTTTAGCTCTAACACTGATGATCCACCTACAAATGTGAACTGACGCTCAAAAATAAAACATTTGAAAACGGACCATTTTCCACATTTCTGAAGCATGACGTAATGGGGGGGTGTTATCTTTTGTCGAAAATCAGCCGTTTTTGCTCGAACATTAAATGCCTCCAAATGGTATTTAATTAACTTCCCGAGCCCCTGGAAGCATGAAAATCACTTTAAACATGCTAATTTTAGCTCTAACACTGATTATCCACCTACAAATGTGAACTGACGTTCAAAAATAAAACATTTGAAAACGGACCATTTTCCACATTTCTGAAGCATGACGTAATGGGGGGGTGTTATCTCTTTTGTCGAAAATCAGCCGTTTTTGCTCGAACATTAAATGCCTCCAAATGGTATTTATTTCACTTCCCGAGCCCCTGGAAGCATGAAATTCACTTTAAACATGCTAATTTTAGCTCTAACACTGATGATCCACCTACAAATGTGAACTGAAGTTCAAAAATAAAACATTTGAAAACGGACCATTTTCCATTTTTCTGAAGCATGACGTAATGGGGGGGTGTTATCTCTTTTGTCGAAAATCAGCCGTTTTTGCTCGAACATTAAATGCCTCCAAATGGTATTTAATTAACTTCCCGAGCCCCTGGAAGCATGAAAATCACTTTAAACATGCTAATTTTAGCTCTAACACTGATGATCCACCTACAAATGTGAACTGACGTTCAAAAATAAAACATTTGAAAACGGACCATTTTCCACATTTCTGAAGCATGACGTAATGGGTGGGTGTTATCTCTTTTGTCGAAAATCAGCCGTTTTTGCTCGAACATTAAATGCCTCCAAATGGTATTTAATTAACTTCCCGAGCCCCTGGAAGCATGAAAATCACTTTAAACATGCTAATTTTAGCTCTAACACTGATGATCCACCTACAAATGTGAACTGACGTTCAAAAATAAAACATTTGAAAACGGACCATTTTCCACATTTCTGAAGCATGACGTAATGGGGGGTGTTATCTCTTTTGTCGAAAATCAGCCGTTTTTGCTCGAACATTAAATGCCTCCAAATGGTATTTATTTCACTTCCCGAGCCCCTGGAAGCATGAAAATCACTTTAAACATGCTAATTTTAGCTCTAACACTGATGATCCACCTACAAATGTGAACTGACGTTCAAAAATAAAACATTTGAAAACGGACCATTTTCCACATTTCTGAAGCATGACGTAATGGGGGGGTGTTATCTCTTTTGTCGAAAATCAGCCGTTTTTGCTCGAACATTAAATGCCTCCAAATGGTATTTAATTAACTTCCCGGGGTGAAGAAACCCTTTTTGAGAACTCAGAGTGAGTAAATTGGCCATTTTCATGCACTTTTAACCATTCCATAAATCTTGTGTTTTGGGCCCCTGGAAGCATGAAAATCACTTTAAACATGCTAATTTTAGCTCTAACACTGATGATCCACCTACAAATGTGAACTGACGTTCAAAAATAAAACATTTGAAAACAGACCATTTTCCACATTTCTGAAGCATGACGTAATGGGGGGGTGTTATCTCTTTTGTCGAAAATCAGCCGTTTTTGCTCTAACATTAAATGCCTCCAAATGGTATTTAATTAACTTCCCGGGGTGAAGAAACCCTTTTTGAGAACTCAGAGTGAGTAAATTGGCCATTTTCATGCACTTTTAACCATTCCATAAATCTTGTGTTTTGGGCCCCAAGAAGCATGAAAATCACTTTAAACATGCTAATTTTAGCTCTAACACTGATGATCCACCTACAAATGTGAACTTACGTTCAAAAATAAAACATTTGAAAACGGACCATTTTCCACATTTCTGAAGCATGACGTAATGGGGGGGGTGTTATCTCTTTTGTCGAAAATCAGCCGTTTTTGCTCTAACATTAAATGCCTCCAAATGGTATTTAATTAACTTCCCGAGCCCCTGGAAGCATGAAAATCACTTTAAACATGCTAATTTTAGCTCTAACACTGATGATCCACCTACAAATGTGAACTGACGTTCAAAAATAAAACATTTGAAAACGGACCATTTTCCACATTTCTGAAGCATGACGTAATGGGGGGGTGTTATCTCTTTTGTCGAAAATCAGCCGTTTTTGCTCGAACATTAAATGCCTCCAAATGGTATTTATTTCACTTCCCGAGCCCCTGGAAGCATGAAAATCACTTTAAACATGCTCATTTTAGCTCTAACACTGATGATCCACCTACAAATGTGAACTGACGTTCAAAAATAAAACATTTGAAAACGGACCATTTTCCACATTTCTGAAGCATGACGTAATGGGGGGGGTGTTATCTCTTTTGTCGAAAATCAGCCGTTTTTGCTCGAACATTAAATGCCTCCAAATGGTATTTAATTAACTTCCCGGGGTGAAGAAACCCTTTTTGAGAACTCAGAGTGAGTAAATTGGCCATTTTCATGCACTTTTAACCATTCCATAAATCTTGTGTTTTGGGCCCCTGGAAGCATGAAAATCACTTTAAACATGCTAATTTTAGCTCTAACACTGATGATCCACCTACAAATGTGAACTGACATTCAAAAATAAAACATTTGAAAACGGACCATTTTCCACATTTCTGAAGCATGACGTAATGGGGGGGTGTTATCTCTTTTGTCGAAAATCAGCCGTTTTTGCTCGAACATTAAATGCCTCCAAATGGTATTTAATTAACTTCCCGGGGTGAAGAAACCCTTTTTGAGAACTCAGAGTGAGTAAATTGGCCATTTTCATGCACTTTTAACCATTCCATAAATCTTGTGTTTTGGGCCCCTGGAAGCATGAAAATCACTTTAAATATGCTAATTTTAGCTCTAACACTGATGATCCACCTACAAATGTGAACTGACGTTCAAAAATAAAACATTTGAAAACGGACCATTTTCCACATTTCTGAAGCATGACGTAATGGGGGGGGTGTTATCTCTTTTGTCGAAAATCAGCCGTTTTTGCTCGAACATTAAATGCCTCCAAATGGTATTTAATTAACTTCCCGAGCCCCTGGAAGCATGAAAATCACTTTAAACATGCTAATTTTAGCTCTAACACTGATGATCCACCTACAAATGTGAACTGACGTTCAAAAATAAAACATTTGAAAACGGACCATTTTCCACATTTCTGAAGCATGACGTAATGGGGGGGGTGTTATCTCTTTTGTCGAAAATCAGCCGTTTTTGCTCGAACATTAAATGCCTCCAAATGGTATTTAATTAACTTCCCGAGCCCCTGGAAGCATGAAAATCACTTTAAACATGCTAATTTTAGCTCTAACACTGATGATCCACCTACAAATGTGAACTGACGTTCAAAAATAAAACATTTGAAAACGGACCATTTTCCACATTTCTGAAGCATGACGTAATGGGGGGGTGTTATCTCTTTTGTCGAAAATCAGCCGTTTTTGCTCGAACATTAAATGCCTCCAAATGGTATTTAATTAACTTCCCGAGTCCCTGGAAGCATGAAAATCACTTTAAACATGCTAATTTTAGCTTTAACACTGATGATCCACCTACAAATGTGAACTTACGTTCAAAAATAAAACATTTGAAAACGGACCATTTTCCACATTTCTGAAGCATGACGTAATGGGGGGGTGTTATCTCTTTTGTCGAAAATCAGCCGTTTTTGCTCGAACATTAAATGCCTCCAAATTGTATTTAATTAACTTCCCGGGGTGAAGAAACCCTTTTTGAGAACTCAGAGTGAGTAAATTGGCCATTTTCATGCACTTTTAACCATTCCATAAATCTTGTGTTTTGGGCCCCTGGAAGCATGAAAATCACTTTAAACATGCTAATTTTAGCTCTAACACTGATGATGCACCTACAAATGTGAACTGACGTTCAAAAATAAAACATTTGAAAACGGACCATTTTCCACATTTCTGAAGCATGACGTAATGGGGGGGTGTTATCTCTTTTGTCGAAAATCAGCCGTTTTTGCTCGAACATTAAATGCCTCCAAATGGTATTTAATTAACTTCCCGGGGTGAAGAAACCCTTTTTGAGAACTCAGAGTGAGTAAATTGGCCATTTTCATGCACTTTTAACCATTCCATAAATCTTGTGTTTTGGGCCCCTGGAAGCATGAAAATCACTTTAAACATGCTAATTTTAGCTCTAACACTGATGATCCACCTACAAATGTGTACTGACGTTCAAAAATAAAACATTTGAAAACGGACCATTTTCCACATTTCTGAAGCATGACGTAATGGGGGGGTGTTATCTCTTTTGTCGAAAATCAGCCGTTTTTGCTCTAACATTAAATGCCTCCAAATGGTATTTAATTAACTTCCCGGGGTGAAGAAACCCTTTTTGAGAACTCAGAGTGAGAAATTGGCCATTTTCATGCACTTTTAACCATTCCATAAATCTTGTGGTTTGGGCCCCAAGAAGCATGAAAATCACTTTAAACATGCTAATTTTAGCTCTAACACTGATGATCCACCTACAAATGTGAACTGACGCTCAAAAATAAAACATTTGAAAACGGACCATTTTCCACATTTCTGAAGCATGACGTAATGGGGGGGTGTTATCTTTTGTCGAAAATCAGCCGTTTTTGCTCGAACATTAAATGCCTCCAAATGGTATTTAATTAACTTCCCGAGCCCCTGGAAGCATGAAAATCACTTTAAACATGCTAATTTTAGCTCTAACACTGATTATCCACCTACAAATGTGAACTGACGTTCAAAAATAAAACATTTGAAAACGGACCATTTTCCACATTTCTGAAGCATGACGTAATGGGGGGGTGTTATCTCTTTTGTCGAAAATCAGCCGTTTTTGCTTGAACATTAAATGCCTCCAAATGGTATTTATTTCACTTCCCGAGCCCCTGGAAGCATGAAATTCACTTTAAACATGCTAATTTTAGCTCTAACACTGATGATCCACCTATAAATGTGAACTGACGTTCAAAAATAAAACATTTGAAAACGGACCATTTTCCACATTTCTGAAGCATGACGTAATGGGGGGGTGTTATCTCTTTTGTCGAAAATCAGCCGTTTTTGCTCGAACATTAAATGCCTCCAAATGGTATTTAATTAACTTCCCGAGCCCCTGGAAGCATGAAAATCACTTTAAACATGCTAATTTTAGCTCTAACACTGATGATCCACCTACAAATGTGAACTGACGTTCAAAAATAAAACATTTGAAAACGGACCATTTTCCACATTTCTGAAGCATGACGTAATGGGGGGGTGTTATCTCTTTTGTCGAAAATCAGCCATTTTTGCTCGAACATTAAATGCCTCCAAATGGTATTTAATTAACTTCCCGAGCCCCTGGAAGCATGAAAATCACTTTAAACATGCTAATTTTAGCTCTAACACTGATGATCCACCTACAAATGTAAACTGACGTTCAAAAATAAAACATTTGAAAACGGACCATTTTCCACATTTCTGAAGCATGACGTAATGGGGGGGGTTATCTCTTTTGTCGAAAATCAGCCGTTTTTGCTCGAACATGAAATGCCTCCAAATGGTATTTAATTAACTTCCCGAGCCCCTGGAAGCATGAAAATCACTTTAAACATGCTAATTTTAGCTCTAACACTGATGATCCACCTACAAATGTGAACTGACGTTCAAAAATAAAACATTTGAAAACGGACCATTTTCCACATTTCTGAAGCATGACGTAATGGGGGGTGTTATCTCTTTTGTCGAAAATCAGCCGTTTTTGCTCGAACATTAAATGCCTCCAAATGGTATTTAATCAACTTCCCGAGCCCCTGGAAGCATGAAAATCACTTTAAACATGCTAATTTTAGCTCTAACACTGATGATCCACCTACAAATGTGAACTGACGTTCAAAAATAAAACATTTGAAAACGGACCATTTTCCACATTTCTGAAGCATGACGTAATGGGGGGGTGTTATCTCTTTTGTCGAAAATCAGCCGTTTTTGCTCGAACATTAAATGCCTCCAAATGGTATTTAATTAACTTCCCGGGGTGAAGAAACCCTTTTTGAGAACTCAGAGTGAGTAAATTGGCCATTTTCATGCACTTTTAACCATTCCATAAATCTTGTGTTTTGGGCCCCTGGAAGCATGAAAATCACTTTAAACATGCTAATTTTAGCTCTAACACTGATGATCCACCTACAAATGTGAACTGACGTTCAAAAATAAAACATTTGAAAATGGACCATTTTCCACATTTCTGAAGCATGACGTAATGGGGGGGTGTTATCTCTTTTGTGGAAAATCAGCCGTTTTTGCTCGAACATTAAATGCCTCCAAATGGTATTTATTTCACTTCCCGAGCACCTGGAAGCATGAAAATCACTTTAAACATGCTAATTTTAGCTCTAACACTGATGATCCACCTACAAATGTGAACTGACGTTCAAAAATAAAACATTTGAAAACGGACCATTTTCCACATTTCTGAAGCATGACGTAATGGGGGGGTGTTATCTCTTTTGTCGAAAATCTGCCGTTTTTGCTCGAACATTAAATGCCTCCAAATGGTATTTAATTAACTTCCCGAGCCCCTGGAAGCATGAAAATCACTTTAAACATGCTAATTTTAGCTCTAACACTGATGATCCACCTACAAATGTGAACTGACGTTCAAAAATAAAACATTTGAAAACGGACCATTTTCCACATTTCTGAAGCATGACGTAATGGGGGGGTGTTATCTCTTTTGTCGAAAATCAGCCGTTTTTGCTCGAACATTAAATGCCTCCAAATGGTATTTAATTAACTTCCCGAGCCCCTGGAAGCATGAAAATCACTTTAAACATGCTAATTTTAGCTCTAACACTGATGATCCACCTACAAATGTGAACTGACGTTCAAAAATAAAACATTTGAAAACGGACCATTTTCCACATTTCTGAAGCATGACGTAATGGGGGGGTGTTATCTCTTTTGTCGAAAATCAGCCGCTTTTGCTCGAACATTAAATGCCTCCAAATGGTATTTAATTAACTTCCCGAGCCCCTGGAAGCATGAAAATCACTTTAAACATGCTAATTTTAGCTCTAACACTGATGACCCACCTACAAATGTGAACTGACGTTCAAAAATAAAACATTTGAAAACGGACCATTTTCCACATTTCTGAAGCATGACGTAATGGGGGGGTGTTATCTCTTTTGTCGAAAATCAGCCGTTTTTGCTCGAACATTAAATGCCTCCAAATGGTATTTAATTAACTTCCCGAGCCCCTGGAAGCATGAAAATCACTTTAAACATGCTAATTTTAGCTCTAACACTGATGATCCACCTACAAATGTGAACTGACGTTCAAAAATAAAACATTTGAAAACGGACCATTTTCCACATTTCTGAAGCATGACGTAATGGGGGGGTGTTATCTCTTTTGTCGAAAATCAGCCGTTTTTGCTCGAACATTAAATGCCTCCAAATGGTATTTATTTCACTTCCCGAGCCCCTGGAAGCATGAAAATCACTTTAAACATGCTAATTTTAGCTCTAACACTGATGATCCACCTACAAATGTGAACTGACGTTCAAAAATAAAACATTTGAAAACGGACCATTTTCCACATTTCTGAAGCATGACGTAATGGGGGGGTGTTATCTCTTTTGTCGAAAATCAGCCGTTTTTGCTCGAACATTAAATGCCTCCAAATGGTATTTAATTAACTTCCCGGGGTGAAGAAACCCTTTTTGAGAACTCAGAGTGAGTAAATTGGCCATTTTCATGCACTTTTAACCATTCCATAAATCTTGTGTTTTGGGCCCCTGGAAGCATGAAAATCACTTTAAACATGCTAATTTTAGCTCTAACACTGATGATCCATCTACAAATGTGAACTGACGTTCAAAAATAAAACATTTGAAAACGGACCATTTTCCACATTTCTGAAGCATGACGTAATGGGGGGGGTGTTATCTCTTTTGTGGAAAATCAGCCGTTTTTGTTCGAACATTAAATGCCTCCAAATGGTATTTATTTCACTTCCCGAGCCCCTGGAAGCATGAAAATCACTTTAAACATGCTAATTTTAGCTCTAACACTTATGATCCACCTACAAATGTGAACTGACGTTCAAAAATAAAACATTTGAAAACTGACCATTTTCCACATTTCTGAAGCATGACGTAATGGGGGGGTGTTATCTCTTTTGTCGAAAATCAGCCGTTTTTGCTCTAACATTAAATGCCTCCAAATGGTATTTAATTAACTTCCCGGGGTGAAGAAACCCTTTTTGAGAACTCCGAGTGAGTAAATTGGCCATTTTCATGCACTTTTAACCATTCCATAAATCTTGTGTTTTGGGCCCCTGGAAGCATGAAAATCACTTTAAACATGCTAATTTTAGCTCTAACACTGATGATCCACCTACAAATGTGAACTGACGTTCAAAAATAAAACATTTGAAAACGGACCATTTTCCACATTTCTGAAGCATGACGTAATGGGGGGGTGTTATCTCTTTTGTCGAAAATCAGCCGTTTTTGCTCGAACATTAAATGCCTCCAAATGGTATTTAATTAACTTCCCGAGCCCCTGGAAGCATGAAAATCACTTTAAACATGCTAATTTTAGCTCTAACACTGATGATCCACCAACAAATGTGAACTGACGTTCAAAAATAAAACATTTGAAAACGGACCATTTTCCACATTTCTGAAGCATGACGTAATGGGGGGGTGTTAGCTCTTTTGTCGAAAATCAGCCGTTTTTGCTCGAACATTAAATGCCTCCAAATGGTATTTAATTAACTTCCCGGGGTGAAGAAACCCTTTTTGAGAACTCAGAGTGAGTAAATTGGCCATTTTCATGCCCTTTTAATCATTCCATAAATCTTGTGTTTTGGGCCCCTGGAAGCATGAAAATCACTTTAAACATGCTAATTTTAGCTCTAACACTGACGATCCACCTACAAATGTGAACTGACGTTCAAAAATAAAACATTTGAAAAGGGACCATTTTCCACATTTCTGAAGCATGACGTAATGGGGGGGGTGTTATCTCTTTTGTCGAAAATCAGCCGTTTTTGCTCTAACATTAAATGCCTCCAAATGGTATTCAATTAACTTCCCCGGGTGAAGAAACCCTTTTTGAGAACTCAGAGTGAGTAAATTGGCCATTTTCATGCACTTTTAACCATTCCATAAATCTTGTGTTTTGGGCCCCTGGAAGCATGAAAATCACTTTAAAAATGCTAATTTTAGCTCTAACACTGATGATCCACCTACAAATGTGAACTGACGTTCAAAAATAAAACATTTGAAAACGGACCATTTTCCACATTTCTGAAGCATGACGTAATGGCGGGGTGTTATCTCTTTTGTCGAAAATCAGCCGTTTTTGCTCGAACATTAAATGCCTCCAAATGGTATTTAATTAACTTCCCGAGCCCCTGGAAGCATGAAAATCACTTTAAACATGCTAATTTTAGCTCTAACACTGATGATCCACCTACAAATGTGAACTGACGTTCAAAAATAAAACATTTGAAAACGGACCATTTTCCACATTTCTGAAGCATGACGTAATGGGGGGTGTTATCTCTTTTGTCGAAAATCAGCCGTTTTTGCTCGAACATGAAATGCCTCCAAATGGTATTTAATTAACTTCCCGAGCCCCTGGAAGCATGAAAATCACTTTAAACATGCTAATTTTAGCTCTAACACTGATGATCCACCTACAAATGTGAACTGACGTTCAAAAATAAAACATTTGAAAACGGACCATTTTCCACATTTCTGAAGCATGACGTAATGGGGGGGTGTTATCTCTTTTGTCGAAAATCAGCCGTTTTTGCTCGAACATTAAATGCCTCCAAATGGTATTTAATCAACTTCCCGAGCCCCTGGAAGCATGAAAATCACTTTAAACATGCTAATTTTAGCTCTAACACTGATGATCCACCTACAAATGTGAACTGACGTTCAAAAATAAAACATTTGAAAACGGACCATTTTCCACATTTCTGAAGCATGACGTAATGGGGGGGTGTTATCTCTTTTGTCGAAATTCAGCCGTTTTTGCTCGAACATTAAATGCCTCCAAATGGTATTTAATTAACTTCCCGGGGTGAAGAAACCCTTTTTGAGAACTCAGAGTGAGTAAATTGGCCATTTTCATGCACTTTTAACCATTCCATAAATCTTGTGTTTTGGGCCCCAAGAAGCATGAAAATCACTTTAAACATGCTAATTTTAGCTCTAACACTGATGATCCACCTACAAATGTGAACTGACGTTCAAAAATAAAACATTTGAAAACGGACCATTTTCCACATTTCTGAAGCATGACGTAATGGGGGGGTGTTATCTCTTTTGTGGAAAATCAGCCGTTTTTGCTCGAACATTAAATGCCTCCAAATGGTATTTATTTCACTTCCCGAGCCCCTGGAAGCATGAAAATCACTTTAAACATGCTAATTTTAGCTCTAACACTGATGATCCACCTACAAATGTGAACTGACGTTCAAAAATAAAACATTTGAAAACGGACCATTTTCCACATTTCTGAAGCATGACGTAATGGGGGGGTGTTATCTCTTTTGTCGAAAATCAGCCGTTTTTGCTCGAACATTAAATGCCTCCAAATGGTATTTAATTAACTTCCCGAGCCCCTGGAAGCATGAAAATCACTTTAAACATGCTAATTTTAGCTCTAACACTGATGATCCACCTACAAATGTGAACTGACGTTCAAAAATAAAACATTTGAAAACGGACCATTTTCCACATTTCTGAAGCATGACGTAATGGGGGGGTGTTATCTCTTTTGTCGAAAATCAGCCGTTTTTGCTCGAACATTAAATGCCTCCAAATGGTATTTATTTCACTTCCCGAGCCCCTGGAAGCATGAAAATCACTTTAAACATGCTAATTTTAGCTCTAACACTGATGATCCACCTACAAATGTGAACTGACGTTCAAAAATAAAACATTTGAAAACGGACCATTTTCCACATTTCTGAAGCATGACGTAATGGGGGGGTGTTATCTCTTTTGTCGAAAATCAGCTGTTTTTGCTCGAACATTAAATGCCTCCAAATGGTATTTAATTAACTTCCCGGGGTGAAGAAACCCTTTTTGAGAACTCAGAGTGAGTAAATTGGCCATTTTCATGCACTTTTAACCATTCCATAAATCTTGTGTTTTGGGCCCCTGGAAGCATGAAAATCACTTTAAACATGCTAATTTTAGCTCTAACACTGATGATCCACCTACAAATGTGAACTGACATTCAAAAATAAAACATTTGAAAACGGACCATTTTCCACATTTCTGAAGCATGACGTAATGGGGGGGGGTGTTATCTCTTTTGTCGAAAATCTGCCGTTTTTGCTCGAACATTAAATGCCTCCAAATGGTATTTAATTAACTTCCCGGGGTGAAGAAACCCTTTTTGAGAACTCAGAGTGAGTAAATTGGCCATTTTCATGCACTTTTAACCATTCCATAAATCTTGTGTTTTGGGCCCCTGGAAGCATGAAAATCACTTTAAATATGCTAATTTTAGCTCTAACACTGATGATCCACCTACAAATGTGAACTGACGTTCAAAAATAAAACATTTGAAAACGGACCATTTTCCACATTTCTGAAGCATGACGTAATGGGGGGGGTGTTATCTCTTTTGTCGAAAATCAGCCGTTTTTGCTCGAACATTAAATGCCTCCAAATGGTATTTAATTAACTTCCCGAGCCCCTGGAAGCATGAAAATCACTTTAAACATGCTAATTTTAGCTCTAACACTTATGATCCACCTACAAATGTGAACTGACGTTCAAAAATAAAACATTTGAAAACGGACCATTTTCCACATTTCTGAAGCATGACGTAATGGGGGGGTGTTATCTCTTTTGTGGAAAATCAGCCTTTTTTGCTCGAACATTAAATGCCTCCAAATGGTATTTATTTCACTTCCCGAGCCCCTGGAAGCATGAAAATCACTTTAAACATGCTAATTTTAGCTCTAACACTGATGATCCACCTACAAATGTGAACTGACGTTCAAAAATAAAACATTTGAAAACGGACCATTTTCCACATTTCTGAAGCATGACGTAATGGGGGGGTGTTATCTCTTTTGTCGAAAATCAGCCGTTTTTGCTCGAACATTAAATGCCTCCAAATGGTATTTAATTAACTTCCCGGGGTGAAGAAACCCTTTTTGAGAACTCAGAGTGAGTAAATTGGCCATTTTCATGCACTTTTAACCATTCCATAAATCTTGTGTTTTGGGCCCCTGGAAGCATGAAAATCACTTTAAACATGCTAATTTTAGCTCTAACACTGATGATCCACCTACAAATGTGAACTGACGTTCAAAAATAAAACATTTGAAAACAGACCATTTTCCACATTTCTGAAGCATGACGTAATGGGGGGGTGTTATCTCTTTTGTCGAAAATCAGCCGTTTTTGCTCTAACATTAAATGCCTCCAAATGGTATTTAATTAACTTCCCGGGGTGAAGAAACCCTTTTTGAGAACTCAGAGTGAGTAAATTGGCCATTTTCATGCACTTTTAACCATTCCATAAATCTTGTGTTTTGGGCCCCTGGAAGCATGAAAATCACTTTAAACATGCTAATTTTAGCTCTAACACTGATGATCCACCTACAAATGTGAACTGACGTTCAAAAATAAAACATTTGAAAACGGACCATTTTCCACATTTCTGAAGCATGACGTAATGGGGGGTGTTATCTCTTTTGTCGAAAATCAGCCGTTTTTGCTCGAACATTAAATGCCTCCAAATGGTATTTATTTCACTTCCCGAGCCCCTGGAAGCATGAAAATCACTTTAAACATGCTAATTTTAGCTCTAACACTGATGATCCACCTACAAATGTGAACTGACGTTCAAAAATAAAACATTTGAAAACGGACCATTTTCCACATTTCTGAAGCATGACGTAATGGGGGGGTGTTATCTCTTTTGTCGAAAATCAGCCGTTTTTGCTCGAACATTAAATGCCTCCAAATGGTATTTAATTAACTTCCCGGGGTGAAGAAACCCTTTTTGAGAACTCAGAGTGAGTAAATTGGCCATTTTCATGCACTTTTAACCATTCCATAAATCTTGTGTTTTGGGCCCCTGGAAGCATGAAAATCACTTTAAACATGCTAATTTTAGCTCTAACACTGATGATCCACCTACAAATGTGAACTGACGTTCAAAAATAAAACATTTGAAAACGGACCATTTTCCACATTTCTGAAGCATGACGTAATGGGGGGGTGTTATCTCTTTTGTCGAAAATCAGCCGTTTTTGCTCTAACATGAAATGCCTCCAAATGGTATTTAATTAACTTCCCGGGGTGAAGAAACCCTTTTTGAGAACTCAGAATGAGTAAATTGGCCATTTTCATGCACTTTTAACCATTTCATAAATCTTGTGTTTTGGGCCCCAAGAAGCATGAAAATCACTTTAAACATGCTAATTTTAGCTCTAACACTGATGATCCACCTACAAATGTGAACTGACGTTCAAAAATAAAACATTTGAAAACGGACCATTTTCCACATTTCTGAAGCATGACGTAATGGGGGGGGTGTTATCTCTTTTGTCGAAAATCAGCCGTTTTTGCTCTAACATTAAATGCCTCCAAATGGTATTTAATTAACTTCCCGAGCCCCTGGAAGCATGAAAATCACTTTAAACATGCTAATTTTAGCTCTAACACTGATGATCCACCTTTAAATGTGAACTGACGTTCAAAAATAAAAAATTTGAAAACGGACCATTTTCCGCATTTCTGAAGCATGACGTAATGGGGGGGTGTTATCTCTTTTGTCGAAAATCAGCCGTTTTTGCTCGAACATTAAATGCCTCCAAATGGTATTTAATTAACTTCCCGGGGTGAAGAAACCCTTTTTGAGAACTCAGAGTGAGTAAATTGGCCATTTTCATGCACTTTTAACCATTCCATAAATCTTGTGTTTTGGGCCCCTGGAAGCATGAAAATCACTTTAAACATGCTAATTTTAGCTCTAACACTGATGATCCACCTACAAATGTGAACTGACGTTCAAAAATAAAACATTTGAAAACGGACCATTTTCCACATTTCTGAAGCATGACGTAATGGGGGGGTGTTATCTCTTTTGTCGAAAATCAGCCGTTTTTGCTCTAACATGAAATGCCTCCAAATGGTATTTAATTAACTTCCCGGGGTGAAGAAACCCTTTTTGAGAACTCAGAATGAGTAAATTGGCCATTTTCATGCACTTTTAACCATTTCATAAATCTTGTGTTTTGGGCCCCAAGAAGCATGAAAATCACTTTAAACATGCTAATTTTAGCTCTAACACTTATGATCCACCTACAAATGTGAACTGACGTTCAAAAATAAAACATTTGAAAACGGACCATTTTCCACATTTCTGAAGCATGACGTAATGGGGGGGTGTTATCTCTTTTGTGGAAAATCAGCCTTTTTTGCTCGAACATTAAATGCCTCCAAATGGTATTTATTTCACTTCCCGAGCCCCTGGAAGCATGAAAATCACTTTAAACATGCTAATTTTAGCTCTAACACTGATGATCCACCTACAAATGTGAACTGACGTTCAAAAATAAAACATTTGAAAACGGACCATTTTCCACATTTCTGAAGCATGACGTAATGGGGGGGTGTTATCTCTTTTGTCGAAAATCAGCCGTTTTTGCTCGAACATTAAATGCCTCCAAATGGTATTTAATTAACTTCCCGAGTCCCTGGAAGCATGAAAATCACTTTAAACATGCTAATTTTAGCTCTAACACTGATGATCCACCTACAAATGTGAACTTACGTTCAAAAATAAAACATTTGAAAACGGACCATTTTCCACATTTCTGAAGCATGACGTAATGGGGGGGTGTTATCTCTTATGTCGAAAATCAGCCGTTTTTGCTCGAACATTAAATGCCTCCAAATTGTATTTAATTAACTTCCCGGGGTGAAGAAACCCTTTTTGAGAACTCAGAGTGAGTAAATTGGCCATTTTCATGCACTTTTAACCATTCCATAAATCTTGTGTTTTGGGCCCCTGGAAGCATGAAAATCACTTTAAACATGCTAATTTTAGCTCTAACACTGATGATGCACCTACAAATGTGAACTGACGTTCAAAAATAAAACATTTGAAAACGGACCATTTTCCACATTTCTGAAGCATGACGTAATGGGGGGGTGTTATCTCTTTTGTCGAAAATCAGCCGTTTTTGCTCGAACATTAAATGCCTCCAAATGGTATTTAATTAACTTCCCGGGGTGAAGAAACCCTTTTTGAGAACTCAGAGTGAGTAAATTGGCCATTTTCATGCACTTTTAACCATTCCATAAATCTTGTGTTTTGGGCTCCTGGAAGCATGAAAATCACTTTAAACATGCTAATTTTAGCTCTAACACTGATGATCCACCTACAAATGTGTACTGACGTTCAAAAATAAAACATTTGAAAACGGACCATTTTCCACATTTCTGAAGCATGACGTAATGGGGGGTGTTATCTCTTTTGTCGAAAATCAGCCGTTTTTGCTCTAACATTAAATGCCTCCAAATGGTATTTAATTAACTTCCCGGGGTGAAGAAACCCTTTTTGAGAACTCAGAGTGAGTAAATTGGCCATTTTCATGCACTTTTAACCATTCCATAAATCTTGTGTTTTGGGCCCCAAGAAGCAGGAAAATCACTTTAAACATGCTAATTTTAGCTCTAACACTGATGATCCACCTACAAATGTGAACTGACGTTCAAAAATAAAACATTTGAAAACAGACCATTTTCCACATTTCTGAAGCATGACGTAATGGGGGGGTGTTATCTCTTTTGTCGAAAATCAGCCGTTTTTGTCGAAAATCAGCCGTTTTTGATCGAACATTAAATGCCTCCAAATGGTATTTAATTAACTTCCCGAGCCCCTGGAAGCATGAAAATCACTTTAAACATGCTAATTTTAGCTCTAACACTGATGATCCACCTACAAATGTGAACTGACGTTCAAAAATAAAACATTTGAAAAGGGACCAATTTCCACATTTCTGAAGCATGACGTAATGGGGGGGTGTTATCTCTTTTGTCGAAAATCAGCCGTTTTTGCTCTAACATTAAATGCCTCCAAATGGTATTTAATTAACTTCCCGGGGTGAAGAAACCCTTTTTGAGAACTCAGAGTGAGTAAATTGGCCATTTTCATGCACTTTTAACCATTCCATAAATCTTGTGTTTTGGGCCCCAAGAAGCATGAAAATCACTTTAAACATGCTAATTTTAGCTCTAACACTGATGATCCACCTACAATTGTGAACTGACGTTCAAAAATAAAACATTTGAAAACGGACCATTTTCCACATTTCTGAAGCATGACGTAATGGGGGGGTGTTATCTCTTTTGTCGAAAATCAGCCGTTTTTGCTCTAACATTAAATGCCTCCAAATGGTAATTAATTAACTTCCCGGGGTGAAGAAACCCTTTTTGAGAACTCAGAGTGCGTAAATTGGCCATTTTCATGCACTTTTAACCATTCCATAAATCTTGTGTTTTGGGCCCCAAGAAGCATGAAAATCACTTTAAACATGCTAATTTTAGCTCTAACACTGATGATCCACCTACAAATGTGAACTGACGTTCAAAAATAAAACATTTGAAAACGGACCATTTTCCACATTTCTGAAGCATGACGTAATGGGGGGTGTTATCTCTTTTGTCAAAAATCAGCCGTTTTTGCTCTAACATTAAATGCCTCCAAATGGTATTTAATTAACTTCCCGGGGTGAAGAAACCCTTTTTGAGAACTCAGAGTGAGTAAATTGGCCATTTTCATGCACTTTTAACCATTCCATAAATCTTGTGTTTTGGGCCCCTGGAAGCATGAAAATCACTTTAAACATGCTAATTTTAGCTCTAACACTGATGATCCACCTACAAATGTGAACTGACGTTCAAAAATAAAACATTTGAAAACGGACCATTTTCCACATTTCTGAAGCATGACGTAATGGGGGGGTGTAATCTCTTTTGTCGAAAATCAGCCGTTTTTGCTCGAACATTAAATGCCTCCAAATGGTATTTAATTAACTTCCCCGGGTGAAGAAACCCTTTTTGAGAACTCAGAGTGAGTAAATTGGCCATTTTCATGCACTTTTAACCATTCCATAAATCTTGTGTTTTGGGCCCCAAGAAGCATGAAAATCACTTTAAACATGCTAATTTTAGCTCTAACACTGATGATCCACCTACAAATGTGAACTGACGTTCAAAAATAAAACATTTGAAAACGGACCATTTTCCACATTTTTGAAGCATGACGTAATGGGGGGTGTTATCTCTTTTGTCGAAAATCAGCCGTTTTTGCTCGAACATTAAATGCCTCCAAATGGTATTTAATTAACTTCCCGGGGTGAAGAAACCCTTTTTGAGAACTCAGAGTGAGTAAATTGGCCATTTTCATGCACTTCTAACCGTTCCATAAATCTTGTGTTTTGGGCCCCTGGAAGCATGAAAATCACTTTAAACATGCTAATTTTAGCTCTAACACTGATGATCCACCTACAAATGTGAACTGACGCTCAAAAATAAAACATTTGAAAACGGACCATTTTCCACATTTCTGAAGCATGACGTAATGGGGGGGTGTTATCTTTTGTCGAAAATCAGCCGTTTTTGCTCGAACATTAAATGCCTCCAAATGGTATTTAATTAACTTCCCGAGCCCCTGGAAGCATGAAAATCACTTTAAACATGCTAATTTTAGCTCTAACACTGATTATCCACCTACAAATGTGAACTGACGTTCAAAAATAAAACATTTGAAAACGGACCATTTTCCACATTTCTGAAGCATGACGTAATGGGGGGGTGTTATCTCTTTTGTCGAAAATCAGCCGTTTTTGCTCGAACATTAAATGCCTCCAAATGGTATTTATTTCACTTCCCGAGCCCCTGGAAGCATGAAATTCACTTTAAACATGCTAATTTTAGCTCTAACACTGATGATCCACCTACAAATGTGAACTGAAGTTCAAAAATAAAACATTTGAAAACGGACCATTTTCCACATTTCTGAAGCATGACGTAATGGGGGGGTGTTATCTCTTTTGTCGAAAATCAGCCGTTTTTGCTCGAACATTAAATGCCTCCAAATGGTATTTAATTAACTTCCCGAGCCCCTGGAAGCATGAAAATCACTTTAAACATGCTAATTTTAGCTCTAACACTGATGATCCACCTACAAATGTGAACTGACGTTCAAAAATAAAACATTTGAAAACGGACCATTTTCCACATTTCTGAAGCATGACGTAATGGGTGGGTGTTATCTCTTTTGTCGAAAATCAGCCGTTTTTGCTCGAACATTAAATGCCTCCAAATGGTATTTATTTCACTTCCCGAGCCCCTGGAAGCATGAAAATCACTTTAAACATGCTAATTTTAGCTCTAACACTGATGATCCACCTACAAATGTGAACTGACGTTCAAAAATAAAACATTTGAAAACGGACCATTTTCCACATTTCTGAAGCATGACGTAATGGGGGGGTGTTATCTCTTTTGTCGAAAATCAGCCGTTTTTGCTCGAACATTAAATGCCTCCAAATGGTATTTAATTAACTTCCCGGGGTGAAGAAACCCTTTTTGAGAACTCAGAGTGAGTAAATTGGCCATTTTCATGCACTTTTAACCATTCCATAAATCTTGTGTTTTGGGCCCCTGGAAGCATGAAAATCACTTTAAACATGCTAATTTTAGCTCTAACACTGATGATCCACCTACAAATGTGAACTGACGTTCAAAAATAAAACATTTGAAAACAGACCATTTTCCACATTTCTGAAGCATGACGTAATGGGGGGGTGTTATCTCTTTTGTCGAAAATCAGCCGTTTTTGCTCTAACATTAAATGCCTCCAAATGGTATTTAATTAACTTCCCGGGGTGAAGAAACCCTTTTTGAGAACTCAGAGTGAGTAAATTGGCCATTTTCATGCACTTTTAACGATTCCATAAATCTTGTGTTTTGGGCCCCTGGAAGCATGAAAATCACTTTAAACATGCTAATTTTAGCTCTAACACTGATGATCCACCTACAAATGTGAACTGACGTTCAAAAATAAAACATTTGAAAACGGACCATTTTCCACATTTCTGAACCATGACGTAATGGGGGGTGTTATCTCTTTTGTCGAAAATCAGCCGTTTTTGCTCGAACATTAAATGCCTCCAAATGGTATTTATTTCACTTCCCGAGCCCCTGGAAGCATGAAAATCACTTTAAACATGCTAATTTTAGCTCTAACACTGATGATCCACCTACAAATGCGAACTGACGTTCAAAAATAAAACATTTGAAAACGGACCATTTTCCACATTTCTGAAGCATGACGTAATGGGGGGGTGTTATCTCTTTTGTCGAAAATCAGCCGTTTTTGCTCGAACATTAAATGCCTCCAAATGGTATTTAATTAACTTCCCGAGCCCCTGGATGCATGAAAATCACTTTAAACATGCTAATTTTAGCTCTAACACTGATGATCCACCTACAAATGTGAACTGACGTTCAAAAATAAAACATTTGAAAACTGACCATTTTCCACATTTCTGAAGCATGACGTAATGGGGGGGTGTTATCTCTTTTGTCGAAAATCAGCCGTTTTTGCTCGAACATTAAATGCCTCCAAATGGTATTTATTTCACTTCCCGAGCCCCTGGAAGCATGAAAATCACTTTAAACATGCTAATTTTAGCTCTAACACTGATGATCCACCTACAAATGCGAACTGACGTTCAAAAATAAAACATTTGAAAACGGACCATTTTCCACATTTCTGAAGCATGACGTAATGGGGGGGTGTTATCTCTTTTGTCGAAAATCAGCCGTTTTTGATCGAACATTAAATGCCTCCAAATGGTATTTAATTAACTTCCCGAGCCCCTGGAAGCATGAAAATCACTTTAAACATGCTAATTTTAGCTCTAACACTGATGATCCACCTACAAATGTGAACTGACGTTCAAAAATAAAACATTTGAAAACGGACCATTTTCCACATTTCTGAAGCATGACGTAATGGGGGGTGTTATCTCTTTTGTCGAAAATCAGCCGTTTTTGCTCGAACATTAAATGCCTCCAAATGGTATTTATTTCACTTCCCGAGCCCCTGGAAGCATGAAAATCACTTTAAACATGCTAATTTTAGCTCTAACACTGATGATCCACCTACAAATGTGAACTGACGTTCAAAAATAAAACATTTGAAAACGGACCATTTTCCACATTTCTGAAGCATGACGTAATGGGGGGGTGTTATCTCTTTTGTCGAAAATCAGCCGTTTTTGCTCGAACATTAAATGCCTCCAAATGGTATTTAATTAACTTCCCGGGGTGAAGAAACCCTTTTTGAGAACTCAGAGTGAGTAAATTGGCCATTTTCATGCACTTTTAACCATTCCATAAATCTTGTGTTTTGGGCCCCTGGAAGCATGAAAATCACTTTAAACATGCTAATTTTAGCTCTAACACTGATGATCCACCTACAAATGTGAACTGACGTTCAAAAATAAAACATTTGAAAACGGACCATTTTCCACATTTCTGAAGCATGACGTAATGGGGGGGTGTTATCTCTTTTGTCGAAAATCAGCCGTTTTTGCTCTAACATTAAATGCCTCCAAATGGTATTTAATTAACTTCCCGGGGTGAAGAAACCCTTTTTGAGAACTCAGAGTGAGTAAATTGGCCATTTTCATGCACTTTTAACCATTTCATAAATCTTGTGTTTTGGGCCCCAAGAAGCATGAAAATCACTTTAAACATGCTAATTTTAGCTCTAACACTGATGATCCACCTACAAATGTGAACTGACGTTCAAAAATAAAACATTTGAAAACGGACCATTTTCCACATTTCTGAAGCATGACGTAATGGGGGGGGTGTTATCTCTTTTGTCGAAAATCAGCCGTTTTTGCTCTAACATTAAATGCCTCCAAATGGTATTTAATTAACTTCCCGAGCCCCTGGAAGCATGAAAATCACTTTAAACATGCTAATTTTAGCTCTAACACTGATGATCCACCTACAAATGTGAACTGACGTTCAAAAATAAAACATTTGAAAACGGACCATTTTCCACATTTCTGAAGCATGACGTAATGGGGGGGTGTTATCTCTTTTGCCGAAAATCAGCCGTTTTTGCTCGAACATTAAATGCCTCCAAATGGTATTTAATTAACTTCCCGAGCCCCTGGAAGCATGAAAATCACTTTAAACATGCTAATTTTAGCTCTAACACTGATGATCCACCTACAAATGTGAACTGACGTTCAAAAATAAAACATTTGAAAAGGGACCAATTTCCACATTTCTGAAGCATGACGTAATGGGGGGGTGTTATCTCTTTTGTCGAAAATCAGCCGTTTTTGCTCTAACATTAAATGCCTCCAAATGGTATTTAATTAACTTCCCGGGGTGAAGAAACCCTTTTTGAGAACTCAGAGTGAGTAAATTGGCCATTTTCATGCACTTTTAACCATTCCATAAATCTTGTGTTTTGGGCCCCAAGAAGCATGAAAATCACTTTAAACATGCTAATTTTAGCTCTAACACTGATGATCCACCTACAATTGTGAACTGACGTTCAAAAATAAAACATTTGAAAACGGAATATTTTCCACATTTCTGAAGCATGACGTAATGGGGGGGTGTTATCTCTTTTGTCGAAAATCAGCCGTTTTTGCTCTAACATTAAATGCCTCCAAATGGTAATTAATTAACTTCCCGGGGTGAAGAAACCCTTTTTGAGAACTCAGAGTGCGTAAATTGGCCATTTTCATGCACTTTTAACCATTCCATAAATCTTGTGTTTTGGGCCCCAAGAAGCATGAAAATCACTTTAAACATGCTAATTTTAGCTCTAACACTGATGATCCACCTACAAATGTGAACTGACGTTCAAAAATAAAACATTTGAAAACGGACCATTTTCCACATTTCTGAAGTATGACGTAATGGGGGGTGTTATCTCTTTTGTCGAAAATCAGCCGTTTTTGCTCTAACATTAAATGCCTCCAAATGGTATTTAATTAACTTCCCGGGGTGAAGAAACCCTTTTTGAGAACTCAGAGTGAGTAAATTGGCCATTTTCATGCACTTTTAACCATTCCATAAATCTTGTGTTTTGGGCCCCTGGAAGCATGAAAATCACTTTAAACATGCTAATTTTAGCTCTAACACTGATGATCCACCTACAAATGTGAACTGACGTTCAAAAATAAAACATTTGAAAACGGACCATTTTCCACATTTCTGAAGCATGACGTAATGGGGGGGTGTAATCTCTTTTGTCGAAAATCAGCCGTTTTTGCTCGAACATTAAATGCCTCCAAATGGTATTTAATTAACTTCCCCGGGTGAAGAAACCCTTTTTGAGAACTCAGAGTGAGTAAATTGGCCATTTTCATGCACTTTTAACCATTCCATAAATCTTGTGTTTTGGGCCCCAAGAAGCATGAAAATCACTTTAAACATGCTAATTTTAGCTCTAACACTGATGATCCACCTACAAATGTGAACTGACGTTCAAAAATAAAACATTTGAAAACGGACCATTTTCCACATTTTTGAAGCATGACGTAATGGGGGGTGTTATCTCTTTTGTCGAAAATCAGCCGTTTTTGCTCGAACATTAAATGCCTCCAAATGGTATTTAATTAACTTCCCGGGGTGAAGAAACCCTTTTTGAGAACTCAGAGTGAGTAAATTGGCCATTTTCATGCACTTTTAACCGTTCCATAAATCTTGTGTTTTGGGCCCCTGGAAGCATGAAAATCACTTTAAACATGCTAATTTTAGCTCTAACACTGATGATCCACCTACAAATGTGAACTGACGCTCAAAAATAAAACATTTGAAAACGGACCATTTTCCACATTTCTGAAGCATGACGTAATGGGGGGGTGTTATCTTTTGTCGAAAATCAGCCGTTTTTGCTCGAACATTAAATGCCTCCAAATGGTATTTAATTAACTTCCCGAGCCCCTGGAAGCATGAAAATCACTTTAAACATGCTAATTTTAGCTCTAACACTGATTATCCACCTACAAATGTGAACTGACGTTCAAAAATAAAACATTTGAATACGGACCATTTTCCACATTTCTGAAGCATGACGTAATGGGGGGGTGTTATCTCTTTTGTCGAAAATCAGCCGTTTTTGCTCGAACATTAAATGCCTCCAAATGGTATTTATTTCACTTCCCGAGCCCCTGGAAGCATGAAATTCACTTTAAACATGCTAATTTTAGCTCTAACACTGATGATCCACCTACAAATGTGAACTGACGTTCAAAAATAAAACATTTGAAAACGGACCATTTTCCACATTTCTGAAGCATGACGTAATGGGGGGGTGTTATCTCTTTTGTCGAAAATCAGCCGTTTTTGCTCGAACATTAAATGCCTCCAAATGGTATTTAATTAACTTCCCGAGCCCCTGGAAGCATGAAAATCACTTTAAACATGCTAATTTTAGCTCTAACACTGATGATCCACCTACAAATGTGAACTGACGTTCAAAAATAAAACATTTGAAAACGGACCATTTTCCACATTTCTGAAGCATGACGTAATGGGGGGGTGTTATCTCTTTTGTCGAAAATCAGCCATTTTTGCTCGAACATTAAATGCCTCCAAATGGTATTTAATTAACTTCCCGAGCCCCTGGAAGCATGAAAATCACTTTAAACATGCTAATTTTAGCTCTAACACTGATGATCCACCTACAAATGTAAACTGACGTTCAAAAATAAAACATTTGAAAACGGACCATTTTCCACATTTCTGAAGCATGACGTAATGGGGGGGGGTTATCTCTTTTGTCGAAAATCAGCCGTTTTTGCTCGAACATTAAATGCCTCCAAATGGTATTTAATTAACTTCCCGGGGTGAAGAAACCCTTTTTGAGAACTCAGAGTGAGTAAATTGGCCATTTTCATGCACTTTTAACCATTCCATAAATCTTGTGTTTTGGGCCCCTGGAAGCATGAAAATCACTTTAAACATGCTAATTTTAGCTCTAACACTGATGATCCACCTACAAATGTGAACTGACGTTCAAAAATAAAACATTTGAAAACGGACCATTTTCCACATTTCTGAAGCATGACGTAATGGGGGGATGTTATCTCTTTTGTCGAAAATCAGCCGTTTTTGCTCGAACATTAAATGCCTCCAAATGGTATTTAATTAACTTCCCGAGCCCCTGGAAGCATGAAAATCACTTTAAACATGCTAATTTTAGCTCTAACACTGATGATCCACCTACAAATGTGAACTGACGTTCAAAAATAAAACATTTGAAAACGGACCATTTTCCACATTTCTGAAGCATGACGTAATGGGGGGGTGTTATCTCTTTTGTCGAAAATCAGCCGTTTTTGCTCGAACATTAAATGCCTCCAAATGGTATTTATTTCACTTCCCGAGCCCCTGGAAGCATGAAAATCACTTTAAATATGCTAATTTTAGCTCTAACACTGATGATCCACCTACAAATGTGAACTGACGTTCAAAAATAAAACATTTGAAAACGGACCATTTTCCACATTTCTGAAGCATGACGTAATGGGGGGGTGTTATCTCTTTTGTCGAAAATCAGCCGTTTTTGCTCGAACATTAAATGCCTCCAAATGGTATTTAATTAACTTCCCGGGGTGAAGAAACCCTTTTTGAGAACTCAGAGTGAGTAAATTGGCCATTTTCATGCACTTTTAACCATTCCATAAATCTTGTGTTTTGGGCCCCTGGAAGCATGAAAATCACTTTAAACATGCTAATTTTAGCTCTAACACTGATGATCCATCTACAAATGTGAACTGACGTTCAAAAATAAAACATTTGAAAACGGACCATTTTCCACATTTCTGAAGCATGACGTAATGGGGGGGGTGTTATCTCTTTTGTGGAAAATCAGCCGTTTTTGCTCGAACATTAAATGCCTCCAAATGGTATTTATTTCACTTCCCGAGCCCCTGGAAGCATGAAAATCACTTTAAACATGCTAATTTTAGCTCTAACACTTATGATCCACCTACAAATGTGAACTGACGTTCAAAAATAAAACATTTGAAAACTGACCATTTTCCACATTTCTGAAGCATGACGTAATGGGGGGGTGTTATCTCTTTTGTCGAAAATCAGCCGTTTTTGCTCTAACATTAAATGCCTCCAAATGGTATTTAATTAACTTCCCGGGGTGAAGAAACCCTTTTTGAGAACTCCGAGTGAGTAAATTGGCCATTTTCATGCACTTTTAACCATTCCATAAATCTTGTGTTTTGGGCCCCTGGAAGCATGAAAATCACTTTAAACATGCTAATTTTAGCTCTAACACTGATGATCCACCTACAAATGTGAACTGACGTTCAAAAATAAAACATTTGAAAACGGACCATTTTCCACATTTCTGAAGCATGACGTAATGGGGGGGTGTTATCTCTTTTGTCGAAAATCAGCCGTTTTTGCTCGAACATTAAATGCCTCCAAATGGTATTTAATTAACTTCCCGAGCCCCTGGAAGCATGAAAATCCCTTTAAACATGCTAATTTTAGCTCTAACACTGATGATCCACCTACAAATGTGAACTGACGTTCAAAAATAAAACATTTGAAAACGGACCATTTTCCACATTTCTGAAGCATGACGTAATGGGGGGGTGTTAGCTCTTTTGTCGAAAATCAGCCGTTTTTGCTCGAACATTAAATGCCTCCAAATGGTATTTAATTAACTTCCCGGGGTGAAGAAACCCTTTTTGAGAACTCAGAGTGAGTAAATTGGCCATTTTCATGCCCTTTTAACCATTCCATAAATCTTGTGTTTTGGGCCCCTGGAAGCATGAAAATCACTTTAAACATGCTAATTTTAGCTCTAACACTGACGATCCACCTACAAATGTGAACTGACGTTCAAAAATAAAACATTTGAAAAGGGACCATTTTCCACATTTCTGAAGCATGACGTAATGGGGGGGGTGTTATCTCTTTTGTCGAAAATCAGCCGTTTTTGCTCTAACATTAAATGCCTCCAAATGGTATTTAATTAACTTCCCGGGGTGAAGAAACCCTTTTTGAGAACTCAGAGTGAGTAAATTGGCCATTTTCATGCACTTTTAACCATTCCATAAATCTTGTGTTTTGGGCCCCTGGAAGCATGAAAATCACTTTAAAAATGCTAATTTTAGCTCTAACACTGATGATCCACCTACAAATGTGAACTGACGTTCAAAAATAAAACATTTGAAAACGGACCATTTTCCACATTTCTGAAGCATGACGTAATGGCGGGGTGTTATCTCTTTTGTCGAAAATCAGCCGTTTTTGCTCGAACATTAAATGCCTCCAAATGGTATTTAATTAACTTCCCGAGCCCCTGGAAGCATGAAAATCACTTTAAACATGCTAATTTTAGCTCTAACACTGATGATCCACCTACAAATGTGAACTGACGTTCAAAAATAAAACATTTGAAAACGGACCATTTTCCACATTTCTGAAGCATGACATAATGGGGGGGTGTTATCTCTTTTGTCGAAAATCAGCCGTTTTTGCTCGAACATTAAATGCCTCCAAATGGTATTTAATTAACTTCCCGAGCCCCTGGAAGCATGAAAATCACTTTAAACATGCTAATTTTAGCTCTAACACTGATGATCCACCTACAAATGTGAACTGACGTTCAAAAATAAAACATTTGAAAACGGACCATTTTCCACATTTCTGAAGCATGACGTAATGGGGGGTGTTATCTCTTTTGTCGAAAATCAGCCGTTTTTGCTCGAACATTAAATGCCTCCAAATGGTATTTAATTAACTTCCCGAGCCCCTGGAAGCATGAAAATCACTTTAAACATGCTAATTTTAGCTCTAACACTGATGATCCACCTACAAATGTGAACTGACGTTCAAAAATAAAACATTTGAAAAGGGACCATTTTCCACATTTCTGAAGCATGACGTAATGGGGGGGTGTTATCTCTTTTGTCGAAAATCAGCCGTTTTTGCTCTAACATTAAATGCCTCCAAATGGTATTTAATTAACTTCCCGGGGTGAAGAAACCCTTTTTGAGAACTCAGAGTGAGTAAATTGGCCATTTTCATGCACTTTTAACCATTCCATAAATCTTGTGTTTTGGGCCCCAAGAAGCATGAAAATCACTTTAAACATGCTAATTTTAGCTCTAACACTGATGATCCACCTACAATTGTGAACTGACGTTCAAAAATAAAACATTTGAAAACGGACCATTTTCCACATTTCTGAAGCATGACGTAATGGGGGGGTGTTATCTCTTTTGTCGAAAATCAGCCATTTTTGCTCGAACATTAAATGCCTCCAAATGGTATTTAATTAACTTCCCGAGCCCCTGGAAGCATGAAAATCACTTTAAACATGCTAATTTTAGCTCTAACACTGATGATCCACCTACAAATGTAAACTGACGTTCAAAAATAAAACATTTGAAAACGGACCATTTTCCACATTTCTGAAGCATGACGTAATGGGGGGGGGTTATCTCTTTTGTCGAAAATCAGCCGTTTTTGCTCGAACATTAAATGCCTCCAAATGGTATTTAATTAACTTCCCGGGGTGAAGAAACCCTTTTTGAGAACTCAGAGTGAGTAAATTGGCCATTTTCATGCACTTTTAACCATTCCATAAATCTTGTGTTTTGGGCCCCTGGAAGCATGAAAATCACTTTAAACATGCTAATTTTAGCTCTAACACTGATGATCCACCTACAAATGTGAACTGACGTTCAAAAATAAAACATTTGAAAACGGACCATTTTCCACATTTCTGAAGCATGACGTAATGGGGGGATGTTATCTCTTTTGTCGAAAATCAGCCGTTTTTGCTCGAACATTAAATGCCTCCAAATGGTATTTAATTAACTTCCCGAGCCCCTGGAAGCATGAAAATCACTTTAAACATGCTAATTTTAGCTCTAACACTGATGATCCACCTACAAATGTGAACTGACGTTCAAAAATAAAACATTTGAAAACGGACCATTTTCCACATTTCTGAAGCATGACGTAATGGGGGGGTGTTATCTCTTTTGTCGAAAATCAGCCGTTTTTGCTCGAACATTAAATGCCTCCAAATGGTATTTATTTCACTTCCCGAGCCCCTGGAAGCATGAAAATCACTTTAAATATGCTAATTTTAGCTCTAACACTGATGATCCACCTACAAATGTGAACTGACGTTCAAAAATAAAACATTTGAAAACGGACCATTTTCCACATTTCTGAAGCATGACGTAATGGGGGGGTGTTATCTCTTTTGTCGAAAATCAGCCGTTTTTGCTCGAACATTAAATGCCTCCAAATGGTATTTAATTAACTTCCCGGGGTGAAGAAACCCTTTTTGAGAACTCAGAGTGAGTAAATTGGCCATTTTCATGCACTTTTAACCATTCCATAAATCTTGTGTTTTGGGCCCCTGGAAGCATGAAAATCACTTTAAACATGCTAATTTTAGCTCTAACACTGATGATCCATCTACAAATGTGAACTGACGTTCAAAAATAAAACATTTGAAAACGGACCATTTTCCACATTTCTGAAGCATGACGTAATGGGGGGGGTGTTATCTCTTTTGTGGAAAATCAGCCGTTTTTGCTCGAACATTAAATGCCTCCAAATGGTATTTATTTCACTTCCCGAGCCCCTGGAAGCATGAAAATCACTTTAAACATGCTAATTTTAGCTCTAACACTTATGATCCACCTACAAATGTGAACTGACGTTCAAAAATAAAACATTTGAAAACTGACCATTTTCCACATTTCTGAAGCATGACGTAATGGGGGGGTGTTATCTCTTTTGCCGAAAATCAGCCGTTTTTGCTCGAACATTAAATGCCTCCAAATGGTATTTAATTAACTTCCCGAGCCCCTGGAAGCATGAAAATCACTTTAAACATGCTAATTTTAGCTCTAACACTGATGATCCACCTACAAATGTGAACTGACGTTCAAAAATAAAACATTTGAAAAGGGACCAATTTCCACATTTCTGAAGCATGACGTAATGGGGGGGTGTTATCTCTTTTGTCGAAAATCAGCCGTTTTTGCTCTAACATTAAATGCCTCCAAATGGTATTTAATTAACTTCCCGGGGTGAAGAAACCCTTTTTGAGAACTCAGAGTGAGTAAATTGGCCATTTTCATGCACTTTTAACCATTCCATAAATCTTGTGTTTTGGGCCCCAAGAAGCATGAAAATCACTTTAAACATGCTAATTTTAGCTCTAACACTGATGATCCACCTACAATTGTGAACTGACGTTCAAAAATAAAACATTTGAAAACGGAATATTTTCCACATTTCTGAAGCATGACGTAATGGGGGGGTGTTATCTCTTTTGTCGAAAATCAGCCGTTTTTGCTCTAACATTAAATGCCTCCAAATGGTAATTAATTAACTTCCCGGGGTGAAGAAACCCTTTTTGAGAACTCAGAGTGCGTAAATTGGCCATTTTCATGCACTTTTAACCATTCCATAAATCTTGTGTTTTGGGCCCCAAGAAGCATGAAAATCACTTTAAACATGCTAATTTTAGCTCTAACACTGATGATCCACCTACAAATGTGAACTGACGTTCAAAAATAAAACATTTGAAAACGGACCATTTTCCACATTTCTGAAGTATGACGTAATGGGGGGTGTTATCTCTTTTGTCGAAAATCAGCCGTTTTTGCTCTAACATTAAATGCCTCCAAATGGTATTTAATTAACTTCCCGGGGTGAAGAAACCCTTTTTGAGAACTCAGAGTGAGTAAATTGGCCATTTTCATGCACTTTTAACCATTCCATAAATCTTGTGTTTTGGGCCCCTGGAAGCATGAAAATCACTTTAAACATGCTAATTTTAGCTCTAACACTGATGATCCACCTACAAATGTGAACTGACGTTCAAAAATAAAACATTTGAAAACGGACCATTTTCCACATTTCTGAAGCATGACGTAATGGGGGGGTGTAATCTCTTTTGTCGAAAATCAGCCGTTTTTGCTCGAACATTAAATGCCTCCAAATGGTATTTAATTAACTTCCCCGGGTGAAGAAACCCTTTTTGAGAACTCAGAGTGAGTAAATTGGCCATTTTCATGCACTTTTAACCATTCCATAAATCTTGTGTTTTGGGCCCCAAGAAGCATGAAAATCACTTTAAACATGCTAATTTTAGCTCTAACACTGATGATCCACCTACAAATGTGAACTGACGTTCAAAAATAAAACATTTGAAAACGGACCATTTTCCACATTTTTGAAGCATGACGTAATGGGGGGTGTTATCTCTTTTGTCGAAAATCAGCCGTTTTTGCTCGAACATTAAATGCCTCCAAATGGTATTTAATTAACTTCCCGGGGTGAAGAAACCCTTTTTGAGAACTCAGAGTGAGTAAATTGGCCATTTTCATGCACTTTTAACCGTTCCATAAATCTTGTGTTTTGGGCCCCTGGAAGCATGAAAATCACTTTAAACATGCTAATTTTAGCTCTAACACTGATGATCCACCTACAAATGTGAACTGACGCTCAAAAATAAAACATTTGAAAACGGACCATTTTCCACATTTCTGAAGCATGACGTAATGGGGGGGTGTTATCTTTTGTCGAAAATCAGCCGTTTTTGCTCGAACATTAAATGCCTCCAAATGGTATTTAATTAACTTCCCGAGCCCCTGGAAGCATGAAAATCACTTTAAACATGCTAATTTTAGCTCTAACACTGATTATCCACCTACAAATGTGAACTGACGTTCAAAAATAAAACATTTGAATACGGACCATTTTCCACATTTCTGAAGCATGACGTAATGGGGGGGTGTTATCTCTTTTGTCGAAAATCAGCCGTTTTTGCTCGAACATTAAATGCCTCCAAATGGTATTTATTTCACTTCCCGAGCCCCTGGAAGCATGAAATTCACTTTAAACATGCTAATTTTAGCTCTAACACTGATGATCCACCTACAAATGTGAACTGACGTTCAAAAATAAAACATTTGAAAACGGACCATTTTCCACATTTCTGAAGCATGACGTAATGGGGGGGTGTTATCTCTTTTGTCGAAAATCAGCCGTTTTTGCTCGAACATTAAATGCCTCCAAATGGTATTTAATTAACTTCCCGAGCCCCTGGAAGCATGAAAATCACTTTAAACATGCTAATTTTAGCTCTAACACTGATGATCCACCTACAAATGTGAACTGACGTTCAAAAATAAAACATTTGAAAACGGACCATTTTCCACATTTCTGAAGCATGACGTAATGGGGGGGTGTTATCTCTTTTGTCGAAAATCAGCCATTTTTGCTCGAACATTAAATGCCTCCAAATGGTATTTAATTAACTTCCCGAGCCCCTGGAAGCATGAAAATCACTTTAAACATGCTAATTTTAGCTCTAACACTGATGATCCACCTACAAATGTAAACTGACGTTCAAAAATAAAACATTTGAAAACGGACCATTTTCCACATTTCTGAAGCATGACGTAATGGGGGGGGGTTATCTCTTTTGTCGAAAATCAGCCGTTTTTGCTCGAACATTAAATGCCTCCAAATGGTATTTAATTAACTTCCCGGGGTGAAGAAACCCTTTTTGAGAACTCAGAGTGAGTAAATTGGCCATTTTCATGCACTTTTAACCATTCCATAAATCTTGTGTTTTGGGCCCCTGGAAGCATGAAAATCACTTTAAACATGCTAATTTTAGCTCTAACACTGATGATCCACCTACAAATGTGAACTGACGTTCAAAAATAAAACATTTGAAAACGGACCATTTTCCACATTTCTGAAGCATGACGTAATGGGGGGATGTTATCTCTTTTGTCGAAAATCAGCCGTTTTTGCTCGAACATTAAATGCCTCCAAATGGTATTTAATTAACTTCCCGAGCCCCTGGAAGCATGAAAATCACTTTAAACATGCTAATTTTAGCTCTAACACTGATGATCCACCTACAAATGTGAACTGACGTTCAAAAATAAAACATTTGAAAACGGACCATTTTCCACATTTCTGAAGCATGACGTAATGGGGGGGTGTTATCTCTTTTGTCGAAAATCAGCCGTTTTTGCTCGAACATTAAATGCCTCCAAATGGTATTTATTTCACTTCCCGAGCCCCTGGAAGCATGAAAATCACTTTAAATATGCTAATTTTAGCTCTAACACTGATGATCCACCTACAAATGTGAACTGACGTTCAAAAATAAAACATTTGAAAACGGACCATTTTCCACATTTCTGAAGCATGACGTAATGGGGGGGTGTTATCTCTTTTGTCGAAAATCAGCCGTTTTTGCTCGAACATTAAATGCCTCCAAATGGTATTTAATTAACTTCCCGGGGTGAAGAAACCCTTTTTGAGAACTCAGAGTGAGTAAATTGGCCATTTTCATGCACTTTTAACCATTCCATAAATCTTGTGTTTTGGGCCCCTGGAAGCATGAAAATCACTTTAAACATGCTAATTTTAGCTCTAACACTGATGATCCACCTACAAATGTGAACTGACGTTCAAAAATAAAACATTTGAAAACGGACCATTTTCCACATTTCTGAAGCATGACGTAATGGGGGGGTGTTATCTCTTTTGTCGAAAATCAGCCGTTTTTGCTCGAACATTAAATGCCTCCAAATGGTATTTAATTAACTTCCCGAGCCCCTGGAAGCATGAAAATCACTTTAAACATGCTAATTTTAGCTCTAACACTGATGATCCACCTACAAATGTGAACTGACGTTCAAAAATAAAACATTTGAAAACGGACCATTTTCCACATTTCTGAAGCATGACGTAATGGGGGGGTGTTATCTCTTTTGTCGAAAATCAGCCATTTTTGCTCGAACATTAAATGCCTCCAAATGGTATTTAATTAACTTCCCGAGCCCCTGGAAGCATGAAAATCACTTTAAACATGCTAATTTTAGCTCTAACACTGATGATCCACCTACAAATGTAAACTGACGTTCAAAAATAAAACATTTGAAAACGGACCATTTTCCACATTTCTGAAGCATGACGTAATGGGGGGGGGTTATCTCTTTTGTCGAAAATCAGCCGTTTTTGCTCGAACATTAAATGCCTCCAAATGGTATTTAATTAACTTCCCGGGGTGAAGAAACCCTTTTTGAGAACTCAGAGTGAGTAAATTGGCCATTTTCATGCACTTTTAACCATTCCATAAATCTTGTGTTTTGGGCCCCTGGAAGCATGAAAATCACTTTAAACATGCTAATTTTAGCTCTAACACTGATGATCCACCTACAAATGTGAACTGACGTTCAAAAATAAAACATTTGAAAACGGACCATTTTCCACATTTCTGAAGCATGACGTAATGGGGGGATGTTATCTCTTTTGTCGAAAATCAGCCGTTTTTGCTCGAACATTAAATGCCTCCAAATGGTATTTAATTAACTTCCCGAGCCCCTGGAAGCATGAAAATCACTTTAAACATGCTAATTTTAGCTCTAACACTGATGATCCACCTACAAATGTGAACTGACGTTCAAAAATAAAACATTTGAAAACGGACCATTTTCCACATTTCTGAAGCATGACGTAATGGGGGGGTGTTATCTCTTTTGTCGAAAATCAGCCGTTTTTGCTCGAACATTAAATGCCTCCAAATGGTATTTATTTCACTTCCCGAGCCCCTGGAAGCATGAAAATCACTTTAAATATGCTAATTTTAGCTCTAACACTGATGATCCACCTACAAATGTGAACTGACGTTCAAAAATAAAACATTTGAAAACGGACCATTTTCCACATTTCTGAAGCATGACGTAATGGGGGGGTGTTATCTCTTTTGTCGAAAATCAGCCGTTTTTGCTCGAACATTAAATGCCTCCAAATGGTATTTAATTAACTTCCCGGGGTGAAGAAACCCTTTTTGAGAACTCAGAGTGAGTAAATTGGCCATTTTCATGCACTTTTAACCATTCCATAAATCTTGTGTTTTGGGCCCCTGGAAGCATGAAAATCACTTTAAACATGCTAATTTTAGCTCTAACACTGATGATCCATCTACAAATGTGAACTGACGTTCAAAAATAAAACATTTGAAAACGGACCATTTTCCACATTTCTGAAGCATGACGTAATGGGGGGGGTGTTATCTCTTTTGTGGAAAATCAGCCGTTTTTGCTCGAACATTAAATGCCTCCAAATGGTATTTATTTCACTTCCCGAGCCCCTGGAAGCATGAAAATCACTTTAAACATGCTAATTTTAGCTCTAACACTTATGATCCACCTACAAATGTGAACTGACGTTCAAAAATAAAACATTTGAAAACTGACCATTTTCCACATTTCTGAAGCATGACGTAATGGGGGGGTGTTATCTCTTTTGTCGAAAATCAGCCGTTTTTGCTCTAACATTAAATGCCTCCAAATGGTATTTAATTAACTTCCCGGGGTGAAGAAACCCTTTTTGAGAACTCCGAGTGAGTAAATTGGCCATTTTCATGCACTTTTAACCATTCCATAAATCTTGTGTTTTGGGCCCCTGGAAGCATGAAAATCACTTTAAACATGCTAATTTTAGCTCTAACACTGATGATCCACCTACAAATGTGAACTGACGTTCAAAAATAAAACATTTGAAAACGGACCATTTTCCACATTTCTGAAGCATGACGTAATGGGGGGGTGTTATCTCTTTTGTCGAAAATCAGCCGTTTTTGCTCGAACATTAAATGCCTCCAAATGGTATTTAATTAACTTCCCGAGCCCCTGGAAGCATGAAAATCACTTTAAACATGCTAATTTTAGCTCTAACACTGATGATCCACCTACAAATGTGAACTGACGTTCAAAAATAAAACATTTGAAAACGGACCATTTTCCACATTTCTGAAGCATGACGTAATGGGGGGGTGTTAGCTCTTTTGTCGAAAATCAGCCGTTTTTGCTCGAACATTAAATGCCTCCAAATGGTATTTAATTAACTTCCCGGGGTGAAGAAACCCTTTTTGAGAACTCAGAGTGAGTAAATTGGCCATTTTCATGCCCTTTTAACCATTCCATAAATCTTGTGTTTTGGGCCCCTGGAAGCATGAAAATCACTTTAAACATGCTAATTTTAGCTCTAACACTGACGATCCACCTACAAATGTGAACTGACGTTCAAAAATAAAACATTTGAAAAGGGACCATTTTCCACATTTCTGAAGCATGACGTAATGGGGGGGGTGTTATCTCTTTTGTCGAAAATCAGCCGTTTTTGCTCTAACATTAAATGCCTCCAAATGGTATTTAATTAACTTCCCGGGGTGAAGAAACCCTTTTTGAGAACTCAGAGTGAGTAAATTGGCCATTTTCATGCACTTTTAACCATTCCATAAATCTTGTGTTTTGGGCCCCTGGAAGCATGAAAATCACTTTAAAAATGCTAATTTTAGCTCTAACACTGATGATCCACCTACAAATGTGAACTGACGTTCAAAAATAAAACATTTGAAAACGGACCATTTTCCACATTTCTGAAGCATGACGTAATGGCGGGGTGTTATCTCTTTTGTCGAAAATCAGCCGTTTTTGCTCGAACATTAAATGCCTCCAAATGGTATTTAATTAACTTCCCGAGCCCCTGGAAGCATGAAAATCACTTTAAACATGCTAATTTTAGCTCTAACACTGATGATCCACCTACAAATGTGAACTGACGTTCAAAAATAAAACATTTGAAAACGGACCATTTTCCACATTTCTGAAGCATGACATAATGGGGGGGTGTTATCTCTTTTGTCGAAAATCAGCCGTTTTTGCTCGAACATTAAATGCCTCCAAATGGTATTTAATTAACTTCCCGAGCCCCTGGAAGCATGAAAATCACTTTAAACATGCTAATTTTAGCTCTAACACTGATGATCCACCTACAAATGTGAACTGACGTTCAAAAATAAAACATTTGAAAACGGACCATTTTCCACATTTCTGAAGCATGACGTAATGGGGGGTGTTATCTCTTTTGTCGAAAATCAGCCGTTTTTGCTCGAACATTAAATGCCTCCAAATGGTATTTAATTAACTTCCCGAGCCCCTGGAAGCATGAAAATCACTTTAAACATGCTAATTTTAGCTCTAACACTGATGATCCACCTACAAATGTGAACTGACGTTCAAAAATAAAACATTTGAAAAGGGACCATTTTCCACATTTCTGAAGCATGACGTAATGGGGGGGTGTTATCTCTTTTGTCGAAAATCAGCCGTTTTTGCTCTAACATTAAATGCCTCCAAATGGTATTTAATTAACTTCCCGGGGTGAAGAAACCCTTTTTGAGAACTCAGAGTGAGTAAATTGGCCATTTTCATGCACTTTTAACCATTCCATAAATCTTGTGTTTTGGGCCCCAAGAAGCATGAAAATCACTTTAAACATGCTAATTTTAGCTCTAACACTGATGATCCACCTACAATTGTGAACTGACGTTCAAAAATAAAACATTTGAAAACGGACCATTTTCCACATTTCTGAAGCATGACGTAATGGGGGGGTGTTATCTCTTTTGTCGAAAATCAGCCGTTTTTGCTCTAACATTAAATGCCTCCAAATGGTATTTAATTAACTTCCCGGGGTGAAGAAACCCTTTTTGAGAACTCAGAGTGCGTAAATTGGCCATTTTCATGCACTTTTAACCATTCCATAAATCTTGTGTTTTGGGCCCCAAGAAGCATGAAAATCACTTTAAACATGCTAATTTTAGCTCTAACGCTGATGATCCACCTACAAATGTGAACTGACGTTCAAAAATAAAACATTTGAAAACGGACCATTTTCCACATTTCTGAAGCATGACGTAATGGGGGGTGTTATCTCTTTTGTCGAAAATCAGCCGTTTTTGCTCTAACATTAAATGCCTCCAAATGGTATTTAATTAACTTCCCGGGGTGAAGAAACCCTTTTTGAGAACTCAGAGTGAGTAAATTGGCCATTTTCATGCACTTTTAACCATTCCATAAATCTTGTGTTTTGGGCCCCTGGAAGCATGAAAATCACTTTAAACATGCTAATTTTAGCTCTAACACTGATGATCCACCTACAAATGTGAACTGACGTTCAAAAATAAAACATTTGAAAACGGACCATTTTCCACATTTCTGAAGCATGACGTAATGGGGGGGTGTAATCACTTTTGTCGAAAATCAGCCGTTTTTGCTCGAACATTAAATGCCTCCAAATGGTATTTAATTAACTTCCCGGGGTGAAGAAACCCTTTTTGAGAACTCAGAGTGAGTAAATTGGCCATTTTCATGCACTTTTAACCATTCCATAAATCTTGTGTTTTGGGCCCCAAGAAGCATGAAAATCACTTTAAACATGCTAATTTTAGCTCTAACACTGATGATCCACCTACAAATGTGAACTGACGTTCAAAAATAAAACATTTGAAAACGGACCATTTTCCACATGTTTGAAGCATGACGTAATGGGGGGTGTTATCTCTTTTGTCAAAAATCAGCCGTTTTTGCTCGAACATTAAATGCCTCCAAATGGTATTTAATTAACTTCCCGGGGTGAAGAAACCCTTTTTGAGAACTCAGAGTGAGTAAATTGGCCATTTTCATGCACTTTTAACCATTCCATAAATCTTGTGTTTTGGGCCCCTGGAAGCATGAAAATCACTTTAAACATGCTAATTTTAGCTCTAACACTGATGATCCACCTACAAATGTGAACTGACGCTCAAAAATAAAACATTTGAAAACGGACCATTTTCCACATTTCTGAAGCATGACGTAATGGGGGGGTGTTATCTTTTGTCGAAAATCAGCCGTTTTTGCTCGAACATTAAATGCCTCCAAATGGTATTTAATTAACTTCCCGAGCCCCTGGAAGCATGAAAATCACTTTAAACATGCTAATTTTAGCTCTAACACTGATGATCCACCTACAAATGTGAACTGACGTTCAAAAATAAAACATTTGAAAACGGACCATTTTCCACATTTCTGAAGCATGACGTAATGGGGGGGTGTTATCTCTTTTGTCGAAAATCAGCCGTTTTTGCTCGAACATTAAATGCCTCCAAATGGTATTTATTTCACTTCCCGAGCCCCTGGAAGCATGAAAATCACTTTAAACATGCTAATTTTAGCTCTAACACTGATGATCCACCTACAAATGTGAACTGACGTTCAAAAATAAAACATTTGAAAACGGACCATTTTCCACATTTCTGAAGCATGACGTAATGGGGGGGTGTTATCTCTTTTGTCGAAAATCAGCCGTTTTTGCTCGAACATTAAATGCCTCCAAATGGTATTTAATCAACTTCCCGAGCCCCTGGAAGCATGAAAATCACTTTAAACATGCTAATTTTAGCTCTAACACTGATGATCCACCTACAAATGTGAACTGACGTTCAAAAATAAAACATTTGAAAACGGACCATTTTCCACATTTCTGAAGCATGACGTAATGGGGGGGTGTTATCTCTTTTGTCGAAAATCAGCCATTTTTGCTCGAACATTAAATGCCTCCAAATGGTATTTAATTAACTTCCCGAGCCCCTGGAAGCATGAAAATCACTTTAAACATGCTAATTTTAGCTCTAACACTGATGATCCACCTACAAATGTAAACTGACGTTCAAAAATAAAACATTTGAAAACGGACCATTTTCCACATTTCTGAAGCATGACGTAATGGGGGGGTGTTATCTCTTTTGTCGAAAATCAGCCGTTTTTGCTCGAACATGAAATGCCTCCAAATGGTATTTAATTAACTTCCCGAGCCCCTGGAAGCATGAAAATCACTTTAAACATGCTAATTTTAGCTCTAACACTGATGATCCACCTACAAATGTGAACTGACGTTCAAAAATAAAACATTTGAAAACGGACCATTTTCCACATTTCTGAAGCATGACGTAATGGGGGGGTGTTATCTCTTTTGTCGAAAATCAGCCGTTTTTGCTCGAACATTAAATGCCTCCAAATGGTATTTAATCAACTTCCCGAGCCCCTGGAAGCATGAAAATCACTTTAAACATGCTAATTTTAGCTCTAACACTGATGATCCACCTACAAATGTGAACTGACGTTCAAAAATAAAACATTTGAAAACGGACCATTTTCCACATTTCTGAAGCATGACGTAATGGGGGGGTGTTATCTCTTTTGTCGAAAATCAGCCGTTTTTGCTCGAACATTAAATGCCTCCAAATGGTATTTAATTAACTTCCCGAGCCCCTGGAAGCATGAAAATCACTTTAAACATGCTAATTTTAGCTCTAACACTGATGATCCACCTACAAATGTGAACTGACGTTCAAAAATAAAACATTTGAAAACGGACCATTTTCCACATTTCTGAAGCATGACGTAATGAGGGGGTGTTATCTCTTTTGTCGAAAATCAGCCATTTTTGCTCGAACATTAAATGCCTCCAAATGGTATTTAATTAACTTCCCGAGCCCCTGGAAGCATGAAAATCACTTTAAACATGCTAATTTTAGCTCTAACACTGATGATCCACCTACAAATGTGAACTGACGTTCAAAAATAAAACATTTGAAAACGGACCATTTTCCACATTTCTGAAGCATGACGTAATGGGGGGGTGTTATCTCTTTTGTCGAAAATCAGCCGCTTTTGCTCGAACATTAAAATGCCTCCAAATGGTATTTAGTTAACTTCCCGAGCCCCTGGAAGCATGAAAATCACTTTAAACATGCTAATTTTAGCTCTAACACTGATGATCCACCTACAAATGTGAACTGACGTTCAAAAATAAAACATTTGAAAACGGACCATTTTCCACATTTCTGAAGCATGACGTAATGGGGGGGTGTTATGTCTTTTGTCGAAAATCAGCCGTTTTTGCTCGAACATTAAATGCCTCCAAATGGTATTTAATTAACTTCCCGAGCCCCTGGAAGCATGAAAATCACTTTAAACATGCTAATTTTAGCTCTAACACTGATGATCCACCTACAAATGTGAACTGACGTTCAAAAATAAAACATTTGAAAACGGACCATTTTCCACATTTCTGAAGCATGACGTAATGGGGGGGTGTTATCTCTTTTGTCGAAAATCAGCCGTTTTTGCTCGAACATTAAATGCCTCCAAATGGTATTTATTTCACTTCCCGAGCCCCTGGAAGCATGAAAATCACTTTAAACATGCTAATTTTAGCTCTAACACTGATGATCCACCTACAAATGTGAACTGACGTTCAAAAATAAAACATTTGAAAACGGACCATTTTCCACATTTCTGAAGCATGACGTAATGGGGGGGTGTTATCTCTTTTGTCGAAAATCAGCCGTTTTTGCTCGAACATTAAATGCCTCCAAATGGTATTTAATTAACTTCCCGGGGTGAAGAAACCCTTTTTGAGAACTCAGAGTGAGTAAATTGGCCATTTTCATGCACTTTTAACCATTCCATAAATCTTGTGTTTTGGGCCCCTGGAAGCATGAAAATCACTTTAAACATGCTAATTTTAGCTCTAACACTGATGATCCACCTACAAATGTGAACTGACGTTCAAAAATAAAACATTTGAAAACGGACCATTTTCCACATTTCTGAAGCATGACGTAATGGGGGGGGTGTTATCTCTTTTGTGGAAAATCAGCCGTTTTTGCTCGAACATTAAATGCCTCCAAATGGTATTTATTTCACTTCACGAGCCCCTGGAAGCATGAAAATCACTTTAAACATGCTAATTTTAGCTCTAACACTTATGATCCACCTACAAATGTGAACTGACGTTCAAAAATAAAACATTTGAAAACTGACCATTTTCCACATTTCTGAAGCATGACGTAATGGGGGGTGTTATCTCTTTTGTCGAAAATCAGCCGTTTTTGCTCTAACAATAAATGCCTCCAAATGGTATTTAATTAACTTCCCGGGGTGAAGAAACCCTTTTTGAGAACTCAGAGTGAGTAAATTGGCCATTTTCATGCACTTTTAACCATTCCATAAATCTTGTGTTTTGGGCCCCTGGAAGCATGAAAATCACTTTAAACATGCTAATTTTAGCTCTAACACTGATGATCCACCTACAAATGTGAACTGACGTTCAAAAATAAAACATTTGAAAACGGACCATTTTCCACATTTCTGAAGCATGACGTAATGGGGGGGTGTTATCTCTTTTGTCGAAAATCAGCCGTTTTTGCTCGAACATTAAATGCCTCCAAATGGTATTTAATTAACTTCCCGAGCCCCTGGAAGCATGAAAATCACTTTAAACATGCTAATTTTAGCTCTAACACTGATGATCCACCTACAAATGTGAACTGACGTTCAAAAATAAAACATTTGAAAACGGACCATTTTCCACATTTCTGAAGCATGACGTAATGGGGGGGTGTTAGCTCTTTTGTCGAAAATCAGCCGTTTTTGCTCGAACATTAAATGCCTCCAAATGGTATTTAATTAACTTCCCGGGGTGAAGAAACCCTTTTTGAGAACTCAGAGTGAGTAAATTGGCCATTTTCATGCACTTTTAACCATTCCATAAATCTTGTGTTTTGGGCCCCTGGAAGCATGAAAATCACTTTAAACATGCTAATTTTAGCTCTAACACTGACGATCCACCTACAAATGTGAACTGACGTTCAAAAATAAAACATTTGAAAAGGGACCATTTTCCACATTTCTGAAGCATGACGTAATGGGGGGGGTGTTATCTCTTTTGTCGAAAATCAGCCGTTTTTGCTCTAACATTAAATGCCTCCAAATGGTATTTAATTAACTTCCCGGGGTGAAGAAACCCTTTTTGAGAACTCAGAGTGAGTAAATTGGCCATTTTCATGCACTTTTAACCATTCCATAAATCTTGTGTTTTGGGCCCCTGGAAGCATGAAAATCACTTTAAAAATGCTAATTTTAGCTCTAACACTGATGATCCACCTACAAATGTGAACTGACGTTCAAAAATAAAACATTTGAAAACGGACCATTTTCCACATTTCTGAAGCATGACGTAATGGGGGGGTGTTATCTCTTTTGTCGAAAATCAGCCGTTTTTGCTCGAACATTAAATGCCTCCAAATGGTATTTAATCAACTTCCCGAGCCCCTGGAAGCATGAAAATCACTTTAAACATGCTAATTTTAGCTCTAACACTGATGATCCACCTACAAATGTGAACTGACGTTCAAAAATAAAACATTTGAAAACGGACCATTTTCCACATTTCTGAAGCATGACGTAATGGGGGGGTGTTATCTCTTTTGTCGAAAATCAGCCATTTTTGCTCGAACATTAAATGCCTCCAAATGGTATTTAATTAACTTCCCGAGCCCCTGGAAGCATGAAAATCACTTTAAACATGCTAATTTTAGCTCTAACACTGATGATCCACCTACAAATGTAAACTGACGTTCAAAAATAAAACATTTGAAAACGGACCATTTTCCACATTTCTGAAGCATGACGTAATGGGGGGGTGTTATCTCTTTTGTCGAAAATCAGCCGTTTTTGCTCGAACATGAAATGCCTCCAAATGGTATTTAATTAACTTCCCGAGCCCCTGGAAGCATGAAAATCACTTTAAACATGCTAATTTTAGCTCTAACACTGATGATCCACCTACAAATGTGAACTGACGTTCAAAAATAAAACATTTGAAAACGGACCATTTTCCACATTTCTGAAGCATGACGTAATGGGGGGGTGTTATCTCTTTTGTCGAAAATCAGCCGTTTTTGCTCGAACATTAAATGCCTCCAAATGGTATTTAATCAACTTCCCGAGCCCCTGGAAGCATGAAAATCACTTTAAACATGCTAATTTTAGCTCTAACACTGATGATCCACCTACAAATGTGAACTGACGTTCAAAAATAAAACATTTGAAAACGGACCATTTTCCACATTTCTGAAGCATGACGTAATGGGGGGGTGTTATCTCTTTTGTCGAAAATCAGCCGTTTTTGCTCGAACATTAAATGCCTCCAAATGGTATTTAATTAACTTCCCGAGCCCCTGGAAGCATGAAAATCACTTTAAACATGCTAATTTTAGCTCTAACACTGATGATCCACCTACAAATGTGAACTGACGTTCAAAAATAAAACATTTGAAAACGGACCATTTTCCACATTTCTGAAGCATGACGTAATGAGGGGGTGTTATCTCTTTTGTCGAAAATCAGCCATTTTTGCTCGAACATTAAATGCCTCCAAATGGTATTTAATTAACTTCCCGAGCCCCTGGAAGCATGAAAATCACTTTAAACATGCTAATTTTAGCTCTAACACTGATGATCCACCTACAAATGTGAACTGACGTTCAAAAATAAAACATTTGAAAACGGACCATTTTCCACATTTCTGAAGCATGACGTAATGGGGGGGTGTTATCTCTTTTGTCGAAAATCAGCCGCTTTTGCTCGAACATTAAAATGCCTCCAAATGGTATTTAGTTAACTTCCCGAGCCCCTGGAAGCATGAAAATCACTTTAAACATGCTAATTTTAGCTCTAACACTGATGATCCACCTACAAATGTGAACTGACGTTCAAAAATAAAACATTTGAAAACGGACCATTTTCCACATTTCTGAAGCATGACGTAATGGGGGGGTGTTATGTCTTTTGTCGAAAATCAGCCGTTTTTGCTCGAACATTAAATGCCTCCAAATGGTATTTAATTAACTTCCCGAGCCCCTGGAAGCATGAAAATCACTTTAAACATGCTAATTTTAGCTCTAACACTGATGATCCACCTACAAATGTGAACTGACGTTCAAAAATAAAACATTTGAAAACGGACCATTTTCCACATTTCTGAAGCATGACGTAATGGGGGGGTGTTATCTCTTTTGTCGAAAATCAGCCGTTTTTGCTCGAACATTAAATGCCTCCAAATGGTATTTATTTCACTTCCCGAGCCCCTGGAAGCATGAAAATCACTTTAAACATGCTAATTTTAGCTCTAACACTGATGATCCACCTACAAATGTGAACTGACGTTCAAAAATAAAACATTTGAAAACGGACCATTTTCCACATTTCTGAAGCATGACGTAATGGGGGGGTGTTATCTCTTTTGTCGAAAATCAGCCGTTTTTGCTCGAACATTAAATGCCTCCAAATGGTATTTAATTAACTTCCCGGGGTGAAGAAACCCTTTTTGAGAACTCAGAGTGAGTAAATTGGCCATTTTCATGCACTTTTAACCATTCCATAAATCTTGTGTTTTGGGCCCCTGGAAGCATGAAAATCACTTTAAACATGCTAATTTTAGCTCTAACACTGATGATCCACCTACAAATGTGAACTGACGTTCAAAAATAAAACATTTGAAAACGGACCATTTTCCACATTTCTGAAGCATGACGTAATGGGGGGGGTGTTATCTCTTTTGTGGAAAATCAGCCGTTTTTGCTCGAACATTAAATGCCTCCAAATGGTATTTATTTCACTTCACGAGCCCCTGGAAGCATGAAAATCACTTTAAACATGCTAATTTTAGCTCTAACACTTATGATCCACCTACAAATGTGAACTGACGTTCAAAAATAAAACATTTGAAAACTGACCATTTTCCACATTTCTGAAGCATGACGTAATGGGGGGTGTTATCTCTTTTGTCGAAAATCAGCCGTTTTTGCTCTAACAATAAATGCCTCCAAATGGTATTTAATTAACTTCCCGGGGTGAAGAAACCCTTTTTGAGAACTCAGAGTGAGTAAATTGGCCATTTTCATGCACTTTTAACCATTCCATAAATCTTGTGTTTTGGGCCCCTGGAAGCATGAAAATCACTTTAAACATGCTAATTTTAGCTCTAACACTGATGATCCACCTACAAATGTGAACTGACGTTCAAAAATAAAACATTTGAAAACGGACCATTTTCCACATTTCTGAAGCATGACGTAATGGGGGGGTGTTATCTCTTTTGTCGAAAATCAGCCGTTTTTGCTCGAACATTAAATGCCTCCAAATGGTATTTAATTAACTTCCCGAGCCCCTGGAAGCATGAAAATCACTTTAAACATGCTAATTTTAGCTCTAACACTGATGATCCACCTACAAATGTGAACTGACGTTCAAAAATAAAACATTTGAAAACGGACCATTTTCCACATTTCTGAAGCATGACGTAATGGGGGGGTGTTAGCTCTTTTGTCGAAAATCAGCCGTTTTTGCTCGAACATTAAATGCCTCCAAATGGTATTTAATTAACTTCCCGGGGTGAAGAAACCCTTTTTGAGAACTCAGAGTGAGTAAATTGGCCATTTTCATGCACTTTTAACCATTCCATAAATCTTGTGTTTTGGGCCCCTGGAAGCATGAAAATCACTTTAAACATGCTAATTTTAGCTCTAACACTGACGATCCACCTACAAATGTGAACTGACGTTCAAAAATAAAACATTTGAAAAGGGACCATTTTCCACATTTCTGAAGCATGACGTAATGGGGGGGGTGTTATCTCTTTTGTCGAAAATCAGCCGTTTTTGCTCTAACATTAAATGCCTCCAAATGGTATTTAATTAACTTCCCGGGGTGAAGAAACCCTTTTTGAGAACTCAGAGTGAGTAAATTGGCCATTTTCATGCACTTTTAACCATTCCATAAATCTTGTGTTTTGGGCCCCTGGAAGCATGAAAATCACTTTAAAAATGCTAATTTTAGCTCTAACACTGATGATCCACCTACAAATGTGAACTGACGTTCAAAAATAAAACATTTGAAAACGGACCATTTTCCACATTTCTGAAGCATGACGTAATGGCGGGGTGTTATCTCTTTTGTCGAAAATCAGCCGTTTTTGCTCGAACATTAAATGCCTCCAAATGGTATTTAATTAACTTCCCGAGCCCCTGGAAGCATGAAAATCACTTTAAACATGCTAATTTTAGGTCTAACACTGATGATCCACCTACAAATGTGAACTGACGTTCAAAAATAAAACATTTGAAAACGGACCATTTTCCACATTTCTGAAGCATGACGTAATGGGGGGGTGTTATCTCTTTTGTCGAAAATCAGCCGTTTTTGCTCGAACATTAAATGCCTCCAAATGGTATTTAATTAACTTCCCGAGCCCCTGGAAGCATGAAAATCACTTTAAACATGCTAATTTTAGCTCTAACACTGATGATCCACCTACAAATGTGAACTGACGTTCAAAAATAAAACATTTGAAAACGGACCATTTTCCACATTTCTGAAGCATGACGTAATGGGGGGTGTTATCTCTTTTGTCGAAAATCAGCCGTTTTTGCTCGAACATTAAATGCCTCCAAATGGTATTTAATTAACTTCCCGAGCCCCTGGAAGCATGAAAATCACTTTAAACATGCTAATTTTAGCTCTAACACTGATGATCCACCTACAAATGTGAACTGACGTTCAAAAATAAAACATTTGAAAACGGACCATTTTCCACATTTCTGAAGCATGACGTAATGGGGGGGTGTTATCTCTTTTGTCGAAAATCAGCCGTTTTTGCTCTAACATTAAATGCCTCCAAATGGTATTTAATTAACTTCCCGGGGTGAAGAAACCCTTTTTGAGAACTCAGAGTGAGTAAATTGGCCATTTTCATGCACTTTTAACCATTCCATAAATCTTGTGTTTTGGGCCCCTGGAAGCATGAAAATCACTTTAAACATGCTAATTTTAGCTCTAACACTGATGATCCATCTACAAATGTGAACTGACGTTCAAAAATAAAACATTTGAAAACGGACCATTTTCCACATTTCTGAAGGATGACGTAATGGGGGGGTGTTATCTCTTTTGTCGAAAATCAGCCGTTTTTGCTCGAACATTAAATGCCTCCAAATGGTATTTAATTAACTTCCCGAGCCCCTGGAAGCATGAAAATCACTTTAAACATGCTAATTTTAGCTCTAACACTGATGATCCACCTACAAATGTGAACTGACGTTCAAAAATAAAACATTTGAAAACGGACCATTTTCCACATTTCTGAAGCATGACGTAATGGGGGGGGTGTTATCTCTTTCGTCGAAAATCAGCCGTTTTTGCTCGAACATTAAATGCCTCCAAATGGTATTTAATTAACTTCCCGGGGTGAAGAAACCCTTTTTGAGAACTCAGAGTGAGTAAATTGGCCATTTTCATGCACTTTTAACCATTCCATAAATCTTGTGTTTTGGGCCCCTGGAAGCATGAAAATCACTTTAAACATGCTAAGTTTTAGCTCTAACACTGATGATCCAGCTACAAATGTGAACTGACGTTCAAAAATAAAACATTTGAAAACGGACCATTTTCCACATTTCTGAAGCATGACGTAATGGGGGGTGTTATCTCTTTTGTCGAAAATCAGCCGTTTTTGCTCGAACATTAAATGCCTCCAAATGGTATTTAATTAACTTCCCGAGCCCCTGGAAGCATGAAAATCACTTTAAACATGCTAATTTTAGCTCTAACACTGATGATCCACCTACAAATGTGAACTGACGTTCAAAAATAAAACATTTGAAAACGGACCATTTTCCACATTTCTGAAGCATGACGTAATGGGGGGGTGTTATCTCTTTTGTCGAAAATCAGCCGTTTTTGCTCGAACATTAAATGCCTCCAAATGGTATTTAATTAACTTCCCGAGCCCCTGGAAGCATGAAAATCACTTTAAACATGCTAATTTTAGCTCTAACACTGATGATCCACCTACAAATGTGAACTGACGTTCAAAAATTAAACATTTGAAAACGGACCATTTTCCACATTTCTGAAGCATGACGTAATGGGGGGGTGTTATCTCTTTTGTCGAAAATCAGCCGTTTTTGCTCGAACATTAAATGCCTCCAAATGGTATTTAATTAACTTCCCGGGGTGAAGAAACCCTTTTTGAGAACTCAGAATGAGTAAATTGGCCATTTTCATGCACTTTTAACCATTCCATAAATCTTGTGTTTTGGGCCCCTGGAAGCATGAAAATCACTTTAAACATGCTAATTTTAGCTCTAACACTGATGATCCACCTACAAATCTGAACTGACGTTCAAAAATAAAACATTTGAAAACGGACCATTTTCCACATTTCTGAAGCATGACGTAATGGGGGGGTGTTATCTCTTTTGTCGAAAATCTGCAGTTTTTGCTCGAACATTAAATGCCTCCAAATGGTATTTAATTAACTTCCCAGGGTGAAGAAACCCTTTTTGAGAACTCAGAGTGAGTAAATTGGCCATTTTCATGCACTTTTAACCATTCCATAAATCTTGTGTTTTGGGCCCCTGGAAGCATGAAAATCACTTTAAACATGCTAATTTTAGCTCTAACACTGATGATCCACCTACAAATGTGAACTGACGTTCAAAAATAAAACATTTGAAAAAGGACCATTTTCCACATTTCTGAAGCATGACGTAATGGGGGGGTGTTATCTCTTTTGTCGAAAATCAGCCGTTTTTGCTCGAACATTAAATGCCTCCAAATGGTATTTAATTAACTTCCCGAGCCCCTGGAAGCATGAAAATCACTTTAAACATGCTAATTTTAGCTCTAACACTGATGATCCACCTACAAATGTGAACTGACGTTCAAAAATAAAACATTTGAAAACGGACCATTTTCCACATTTCTGAAGCATGACGTAATGGGGGGGTGTTATCTCTTTTGTCGAAAATCAGCCGTTTTTGCTCTAACATTAAATGCCTCCAAATGGTATTTAATTAACTTCCCGGGGTGAAGAAACCCTATTTGAGAACTCAGAGTGAGTAAATTGGCCATTTTCATGCACTTTTAACCATTCCATAAATCTTGTGTTTTGGGCCCCTGGAAGCATGAAAATCACTTTAAACATGCTAATTTTAGCTCTAACACTGATGATCCACCTACAAATGTGAACTGACGTTCAAAAATAAAACATTTGAAAACTGACCATTTTCCACATTTCTGAAGCATGACGTAATGGGGGGGTGTTATCTCTTTTGTCGAAAATCAGCCGTTTTTGCTCGAACATTAAATGCCTCCAAATGGTATTTAATTAACTTCCCGAGCCCCTGGAAGCATGAAAATCACTTTAAACATGCTAATTTTAGCTCTAACACTGATGATCCACCTACAAATGTGAACTGACGTTCAAAAATAAAACATTTGAAAACGGACCATTTTCCACATTTCTGAAGCATGACGTAATGGGGGGGTGTTATCTCTTTTGTCGAAAATCAGCCGTTTTTGCTCGAACATTAAATGCCTCCAAATGGTATTTAATTAACTTCCCGAGCCCCTGGAAGCATGAAAATCACTTTAAACATGCTAATTTTAGCTCTAACACTGATGATCCACCTACAAATGTGAACTGACGTTCAAAAATAAAACATTTGAAAACGGACCATTTTCCACATTTCTGAAGCATGACGTAATGGGGGGGGTGTTATCTCTTTTGTCGAAAATCAGCCGTTTTTGCTCTAACATTAAATGCCTCCAAATGGTATTTAATTAACTTCCCGGGGTGAAGAAACCCTTTTTGAGAACTCAGAGTGAGTAAATTGGCCATTTTCATGCACTTTTAACCATTCCATAAATCTTGTGTTTTGGGCCCCTGGAAGCATGAAAATCACTTTAAACATGCTAATTTTAGCTCTAACACTGATGATCCACCTACAAATGTGAACTGACGTTCAAAAATAAAACATTTGAAAACGAACCATTTTCCACATTTCTGAAGCATGACGTAATGGGGGGGTGTTATCTCTTTTGTCGAAAATCAGCCGTTTTTGCTCGAACATTAAATGCCTCCAAATGGTATTTAATTAACTTCCCGGGGTGAAGAAACCCTTTTTGAGAACTCAGAGTGAGTAAATTGGCCATTTTCATGCACTTTTAACCATTCCATAAATCTTGTGTTTTGGGCCCCTGGAAGCATGAAAATCACTTTAAACATGCTAATTTTAGCTCTAACACTGATGATCCACCTACAAATGTGAACTGACGTTCAAAAATAAAACATTTGAAAACGGAACATTTTCCACATTTCTGAAGCATGACGTAATGGGGGGGTGTTATCTCTTTTGTCGAAAATCAGCCGTTTTTGCTCTAACATTAAATGCCTCCAAATGGTATTTAATTAACTTCCCGGGGTGAAGAAACCCTTTTTGAGAACTCAGAGTGAGTAAATTGGCCATTTTCATGCACTTTTAACCATTCCATAAATCTTGTGTTTTGGGCCCCTGGAAGCATGAAAATCACTTTAAACATGCTAATTTTAGCTCTAACACTGATGATCCACCTACAAATGTGAACTGACGTTCAAAAATAAAACATTTGAAAACGGACCATTTTCCACATTTCTGAAGCATGACGTAATGGGGGGGTGTTATTTCTTTTGTCGAAAATCAGCCGTTTTTGCTCTAACATTAAATGCCTCCAAATGGTATTTAATTAACTTCCCGGGGTGAAGAAACCCTTTTTGAGAACTCAGAGTGAGTAAATTGGCCATTTTCATGCACTTTTAACCATTCCATAAATCTTGTGTTTTGGGCCCCTGGAAGCATGAAAATAACTTTAAACATGCTAATTTTAGCGCTAACACTGATGATCCACCTACAAATGTGAACTGACGTTCAAAAATAAAACATTTGAAAACGGACCATTTTCCACATTTCTGAAGCATGACGTAATGGGGGGGTGTTATCTCTTTTGTCGAAAATCAGCCGTTTTTGCTCTAACATTAAATGCCTCCAAATGGTATTTAATTAACTTCCCGGGGTGAAGAAACCCTTTTTGAGAACTCAGAGTGAGTAAATTGGCCATTTTCATGCACTTTTAACCATTCCATAAATCTTGTGTTTTGGGCCCCTGGAAGCATGAAAATCACTTTAAACATGCTAATTTTAGCTCTAACACTGATGATCCACCTACAAATGTGAACTGACGTTCAAAAATAAAACATTTGAAAACTGACCATTTTCCACATTTCTGAAGCATGACGTAATGGGGGGGTGTTATCTCTTTTGTCGAAAATCAGCCGTTTTTGCTCGAACATTAAATGCCTCCAAATGGTATTTAATTAACTTCCCGGGGTGAAGAAACCCTTTTTGAGAACTCAGAGTGAGTAAATTGGCCATTTTCATGCACTTTTAACCATTCCATAAATCTTGTGTTTTGGGCCCCTGGAAGCATGAAAATCACTTTAAACATGCTAATTTTAGCTCTAACACTGATGATCCACCTACAAATGTGAACTGACGTTCAAAAATAAAACATTTGAAAACGGACCATTTTCCACATTTCTGAAGCATGACGTAATGGGGGGGTGTTATTTCTTTTGTCGAAAATCAGCCGTTTTTGCTCGAACATTAAATGCCTCCAAATGGTATTTAATTAACTTCCCGAGGTGAAGAAACCCTTTTTGAGAACTCAGAGTGAGTAAATTGGCCATTTTCATGCACTTTTAACCATTCCATAAATCTTGTGTTTTGGGCCACTGGAAGCATGAAAATCACTTTAAACATGCTAATTTTAGCTCTAACACTGATGATCCACCTACAAATGTGAACTGACGTTCAAAAATAAAACATTTGAAAACGGACCATTTTCCACATTTCTGAAGCATGACGTAATGGGGGGGTGTTATCTCTTTTGTCGAAAATCAGCCGTTTTTGCTCTAACATTAAATGCCTCCAAATGGTATTTAATTAACTTCCCGGGGTGAAGAAACCCTTTTTGAGAACTCAGAGTGAGTAAATTGGCCATTTTCATGCACTTTTAACCATTCCATAAATCTTGTGTTTTGGGCCCCTGGAAGCATGAAAATCACTTTAAACATGCTAATTTTAGCTCTAACACTGATGATCCACCTACAAATGTGAACTGACGTTCAAAAATAAAACATTTGAAAACTGACCATTTTCCACATTTCTGAAGCATGACGTAATGGGGGGGTGTTATCTCTTTTGTCGAAAATCAGCCGTTTTTGCTCGAACATTAAATGCCTCTAAATGGTATTTAATTAACTTCCCGGGGTGAAGAAACCCTTTTTGAGAAATCAGAGTGAGTAAATTGGCCATTTTCATGCACTTTTAACCATTCCATAAATCTTGTGTTTTGGGCCCCTGGAAGCATGAAAATCACTTTAAACATGCTAATTTTAGCTCTAACACTGATGATCCACCTACAAATGTGAACTGACGTTCAAAAATAAAACATTTGAAAACGGACCATTTTCCACATTTCTGAAGCATGACGTAATGGGGGGGTGTTATCTCTTTTGTCGAAAATCAGCCGTTTTTGCTCTAACATTAAATGCCTCCAAATGGTATTTAATTAACTTCCCGGGGTGAAGAAACCCTTTTTGAGAACTCAGAGTGAGTAAATTGGCCATTTTCATGCACTTTTAACCATTCCATAAATCTTGTGTTTTGGGCCCCTGGAAGCATGAAAATCACTTTAAACATGCTAATTTTAGCTCTAACACTGATGATCCACCTACAAATGTGAACTGACGTTCAAAAATAAAACATTTAAAAACTGACCATTTTCCACATTTCTGAAGCATGACGTAATGGGGGGGTGTTATCTCTTTTGTCGAAAATCAGCCGTTTTTGCTCGAACATTAAATGCCTCCAAATGGTATTTAATTAACTTCCCGGGGTGAAGAAACCCTTTTTGAGAAATCAGAGTGAGTAAATTGGCCATTTTCATGCACTTTTAACCATTCCATATATCTTGTGTTTTGGGCCCCTGGAAGCATGAAAATCACTTTAAACATGCTAATTTTAGCTCTAACACTGATGATCCACCTACAAATGTGAACTGACGTTCAAAAATAAAACATTTGAAAACGGACCATTTTCCACATTTCTGAAGCATGACGTAATGGGGGGGTGTTATCTCTTTTGTCGAAAATCAGCCGTTTTTGCTCTAACATTAAATGCCTCCAAATGGTATTTAATTAACTTCCCGGGGTGAAGAAACCCTTTTTGAGAACTCAGAGTGAGTAAATTGGCCATTTTCATGCACTTTTAACCATTCCATAAATCTTGTGTTTTGGGCCCCTGGAAGCATGAAAATCACTTTAAACATGCTAATTTTAGCTCTAACACTGATGATCCACCTACAAATGTGAACTGACGTTCAAAAATAAAACATTTGAAAACGGACCATTTTCCACATTTCTGAAGCATGACGTAATGGGGGGGTGTTATCTCTTTTGTCGAAAATCAGCCGTTTTTGCTCGAACATTAAATGCCTCCAAATGGTATTTAATTAACTTCCCGGGGTGAAGAAACCCTTTTTGAGAACTCAGAGTGAGTAAATTGGCCATTTTCATGCACTTTTAACCATTCCATAAATCTTGTGTTTTGGGCCCCTGGAAGCATGAAAATCACTTTAAACATGCTAATTTTAGCTCTAACACTGATGATCCACCTACAAATGTGAACTGACGTTCAAAAATAAAACATTTGAAAACGGACCATTTTCCACATTTCTGAAGCATGACGTAATGGGGGGGTGTTATCTTTTGTCGAAAATCAGCCGTTTTTGCTCGAACATTAAATGCCTCCAAATGGTATTTAATTAACTTCCCGAGCCCCTGGAAGCATGAAAATCACTTTAAACATGCTAATTTTAGCTCTAACACTGATGATCCACCTACAAATGTGAACTGACGTTCAAAAATAAAACATTTGAAAACGGACCATTTTCCACATTTCTGAAGCATGACGTAATGGGGGGGTGTTATCTCTTTTGTCGAAAATCAGCCGTTTTTGCTCGAACATTAAATGCCTCCAAATGGTATTTATTTCACTTCCCGAGCCCCTGGAAGCATGAAAATCAGTTTAAACATGCTAATTTTAGCTCTAACACTGATGATCCACCTACAAATGTGAACTGACGTTCAAAAATAAAACATTTGAAAACGGACCATTTTCCACATTTCTGAAGCATGACGTAATGGGGGGGTGTTATCTCTTTTGTCGAAAATCAGCCGTTTTTGCTCGAACATTAAATGCCTCCAAATGGTATTTATTTCACTTCCCGAGCCCCTGGAAGCATGAAAATCACTTTAAACATGCTAATTTTAGCTCTAACACTGATGATCCACCTACAAATGTGAACTGACGTTCAAAAATAAAACATTTGAAAACGGACCATTTTCCACATTTCTGAAGCATGACGTAATGGGGGGGTGTTATCTCTTTTGTCCAAAATCAGCCGTTTTTGCTCGAACATTAAATGCCTCCAAATGGTATTTATTTCACTTCCCGAGCCCCTGGAAGCATGAAAATCACTTTAAACATGCTAATTTTAGCTCTAACACTGATGATCCACCTACAAATGTGAACTGACGTTCAAAAATAAAACATTTGAAAACGGACCATTTTCCACATTTCTGAAGCATGACGTAATGGGGGGGTGTTATCTCTTTTGTCGAAAATCAGCCGTTTTTGCTCTAACATTAAATGCCTCCAAATGGTATTTAATTAACTTCCCGAGCCCCTGGAAGCATGAAAATCACTTTAAACATGCTAATTTTAGCTCTAACACTGATGATCCACCTACAAATGTGAACTGACATTCAAAAATAAAACATTTGAAAACCGACCATTTTCCACATTTCTGAAGCATGACGTAATGGGGGGGTGTTATCTCTTTTGTCGAAAATCAGCCGTTTTTGCTCTAACATTAAATGCCTCCAAATGGTATTTAATTAACTTCCCGGGGTGAAGAAACCCTTTTTGAGAACTCAGAGTGAGTAAATTGGCCATTTTCATGCACTTTTAACCATTCCATAAATCTTGTGTTTTGGGCCCCTGGAAGCATGAAAATCACTTTAAACATGCTAATTTTAGCTCTAACACTGATGATCCACCTACAAATGTGAACTGACGTTCAAAAATAAAACATTTGAAAACGGACCATTTTCCACATTTCTGAAGCATGACGTAATGGGGGGGTGTTATCTCTTTTGTCGAAAATCAGCCGTTTTTGCTCGAACATTAAATGCCTCCAAATGGTATTTAATTAACTTCCCGGGGTGAAGAAACCCTTTTTGAGAACTCAGAGTGAGTAAATTGGCCATTTTCATGCACTTTTAACCATTCCATAAATCTTGTGTTTTGGGCCCCTGGAAGCATGAAAATCACTTTAAACATGCTAATTTTAGCTCTAACACTGATGATCCACCTACAAATGTGAACTGACGTTCAAAAATAAAACATTTGAAAACGGACCATTTTCCACATTTCTGAAGCATGACGTAATGGGGGGGTGTTATCTTTTGTCGAAAATCAGCCGTTTTTGCTCGAACATTAAATGCCTCCAAATGGTATTTAATTAACTTCCCGAGCCCCTGGAAGCATGAAAATCACTTTAAACATGCTAATTTTAGCTCTAACACTGATGATCCACCTACAAATGTGAACTGACGTTCAAAAATAAAACATTTGAAAACGGACCATTTTCCACATTTCTGAAGCATGACGTAATGGGGGGGTGTTATCTCTTTTGTCGAAAATCAGCCGTTTTTGCTCGAACATTAAATGCCTCCAAATGGTATTTATTTCACTTCCCGAGCCCCTGGAAGCATGAAAATCAGTTTAAACATGCTAATTTTAGCTCTAACACTGATGATCCACCTACAAATGTGAACTGACGTTCAAAAATAAAACATTTGAAAACGGACCATTTTCCACATTTCTGAAGCATGACGTAATGGGGGGGTGTTATCTCTTTTGTCGAAAATCAGCCGTTTTTGCTCGAACATTAAATGCCTCCAAATGGTATTTATTTCACTTCCCGAGCCCCTGGAAGCATGAAAATCACTTTAAACATGCTAATTTTAGCTCTAACACTGATGATCCACCTACAAATGTGAACTGACGTTCAAAAATAAAACATTTGAAAACGGACCATTTTCCACATTTCTGAAGCATGACGTAATGGGGGGGTGTTATCTCTTTTGTCCAAAATCAGCCGTTTTTGCTCGAACATTAAATGCCTCCAAATGGTATTTATTTCACTTCCCGAGCCCCTGGAAGCATGAAAATCACTTTAAACATGCTAATTTTAGCTCTAACACTGATGATCCACCTACAAATGTGAACTGACGTTCAAAAATAAAACATTTGAAAACGGACCATTTTCCACATTTCTGAAGCATGACGTAATGGGGGGGTGTTATCTCTTTTGTCGAAAATCAGCCGTTTTTGCTCTAACATTAAATGCCTCCAAATGGTATTTAATTAACTTCCCGAGCCCCTGGAAGCATGAAAATCACTTTAAACATGCTAATTTTAGCTCTAACACTGATGATCCACCTACAAATGTGAACTGACATTCAAAAATAAAACATTTGAAAACCGACCATTTTCCACATTTCTGAAGCATGACGTAATGGGGGGGTGTTAGCTCTTTTGTCGAAAATCAGCCGTTTTTGCTCGAACATTAAATGCCTCCAAATGGTATTTAATTAACTTCCCGGGGTGAAGAAACCCTTTTTGAGAACTCAGAGTGAGTAAATTGGCCATTTTCATGCACTTTTAACCATTCCATAAATCTTGTGTTTTGGGCCCCTGGAAGCATGAAAATCACTTTAAACATGCTAATTTTAGCTCTAACACTGACGATCCACCTACAAATGTGAACTGACGTTCAAAAATAAAACATTTGAAAACGGACCATTTTCCACATTTCTGAAGCATGACGTAATGGGGGGGTGTTATCTCTTTTGTCGAAAATCAGCCGTTTTTGCTCTAACATCAAATGCCTCCAAATGGTATTTAATTAACTTCCCGGGGTGAAGAAACCCTTTTTGAGAACTCAGAGTGAGTAAATTGGCCATTTTCATGCACTTTTAACCATTCCATAAATCTTGTGTTTTGGGCCCCTGGAAGCATGAAAATCACTTTAAACGTGCTAGTTTTAGCTCTAACACTGATGATCCACCTACAAATGTGAACTGACGTTCAAAAATAAAACATTTGAAAACGGACCATTTTCCACATTTCTGAAGCATGACGTAATGGGGGGGTGTTATCTCTTTTGTCGAAAATCAGCCGTTTTTGCTCGAACATTAAATGCCTCCAAATGGTATTTAATTAACTTCCCGAGCTCCTGGAAGCATGAAAATAACTTTAAACATGCTAATTTTAGCTCTAACACTGATGATCCACCTACAAATGTGAACTGACGTTCAAATATAAAACATTTGAAAACGGACCATTTTCCACATTTCTGAAGCATGACGTAATGGGGGGGTGTTATCTCTTTTGTCGAAAATCAGCCGTTTTTGCTCGAACATTAAATGCCTCCAAATGGTATTTAATTAACTTCCCGAGCCCCTGGAAGCATGAAAATCACTTTAAACATGCTAATTTTAGCTCTAACACTGATGATCCACCTACAAATGTGAACTGACGTTCAAAAATAAAACATTTGAAAACGGACCATTTTCCACATTTCTGAAGCATGACGTAATGGGGGGGTGTTATCTCTTTTGTCGAAAATCAGCCGTTTTTGCTCGAACATTAAATGCCTCCAAATGGTATTTAATTAACTTCCCGAGCCGCTGGAAGCATGAAAATCACTTTAAACATGCTAATTTTAGCTCTAACACTGATGATCCACCTACAAATGTGAACTGACGTTCAAAAATAAAACATTTGAAAACGGACCATTTTCCACATTTCTGAAGCATGACGTAATGGGGGGGTGTTATCTCTTTTGTCGAAAATTTGCCGTTTTTGCTCTAACATTAAATGCCTCCAAATGGTATTTAATTAACTTCCCGGGGTGAAGAAACCCTTTTTGAGAACTCAGAGTGAGTAAATTGGCCATTTTCATGCACTTTTAACCATTCCATAAATCTTGTGTTTTGGGCCCCTGGAAGCATGAAAATCACTTTAAACATGCTAATTTTAGCTCTAACACTGATGATCCACCTACAAATGTGAACTGACGTTCAAAAATAAAACATTTGAAAACGGACCATTTTCCACATTTCTGAAGCATGACGTAATGGGGGGGTGTTATCTCTTTTGTCGAAAATCAGCCGTTTTTGCTCGAACATTAAATGCCTCCAAATGGTATTTAATTAACTTCCCGAGCCCCTGGAAGCATGAAAATCACTTTAAACATGCTAATTTTAGCTCTAACACTGATGATCCACCTACAAATGTGAACTGACGTTCAAAAATAAAACATTTGAAAACGGACCATTTTCCACATTTCTGAAGCATGACGTAATGGGGGGGGTGTTATCTCTTTTGTCGAAAATCAGCCGTTTTTGCTCAAACATTAAATGCCTCCAAATGGTATTTAATTAACTTCCCGGGGTGAAGAAACCCTTTTTGAGAACTCCGAGTGAGTAAATTGGCCATTTTCATGCACTTTTAACCATTCCATAAATCTTGTGTTTTGGGCCCCTGGAAGCATGAAAATCACTTTAAACATGCTAATTTTAGCTCTAACACTGACGATCCACCTACAAATGTGAACTGACGTTCAAAAATAAAACATTTGAAAACGGATCATTTTCCACATTTCTGAAGCATGACGTAATGGGGGGGTGTTATCTCTTTTGTCGAAAATCAGCCGTTTTTGCTCTAACATTAAATGCCTCCAAATGGTATTTAATTAACTTCCCGGGGTGAAGAAACCCTTTTTGAGAACTCAGAGTGAGTAAATTGGCCATTTTCATGCACTTTTAACCATTCCATAAATCTTGTGTTTTGGGCCCCTGGAAGCATGAAAATCACTTTAAACATGCTAATTTTAGCTCTAACACTGATGATCCACCTACAAATGTGAACTGACGTTCAAAAATAAAACATTTGAAAACGGACCATTTTCCACATTTCTGAAGCATGACGTAATGGGGGGGTGTTATCTCTTTTGTCGAAAATCAGCCGTTTTTGCTCGAACATTAAATGCCTCCAAATGGTATTTAATTAACTTCCCGAGCCCCTGGAAGCATGAAAATCACTTTAAACATGCTAATTTTAGCTCTAACACTGATGATCCACCTACGAATGTGAACTGACGTTCAAAAATAAAACATTTGAAAACGGACCATTTTCCACATTTCTGAAGCATGACGTAATGGGGGGGTGTTATCTCTTTTGTCGAAAATCAGCCGTTTTTGCTCGAACATTAAATGCCTCCAAATGGTATTTAATTAACTTCCCGAGCCCCTGGAAGCATGAAAATCACTTTAAACATGCTAATTTTAGCTCTAACACTGATGATCCACCTACAAATGTGAACTGACGTTCAAAAATAAAACATTTGAAAACGGACCATTTTCCACATTTCTTAAGCATGACGTAATGGGGGGGTGTTATCTCTTTTGTCGAAAATCAGCCGTTTTTGCTCGAACATTAAATGCCTCCAAATGGTATTTAATTAACTTCCCGAGCCCCTGGAAGCATGAAAATCACTTTAAACATGCTAATTTTAGCTCTAACACTGATGATCCACCTACAAATGTGAACTGACGTTCAAAAATAAAACATTTGAAAACGGACCATTTTCCACATTTCTGAAGCATGACGTAATGGGGGGGTGTTATCTCTTTTGTCGAAAATCAGCCGTTTTTGCTCTAACATTAAATGCCTCCAAATGGTATTTAATTAACTTCCCGGGGTGAAGAAACCCTTTTTGAGAACTCAGAGTGAGTAAATTGGCCATTTTCATGCACTTTTAACCATTCCATAAATCTTGTGTTTTGGGCCCCTGGAAGCATGAAAATCACTTTAAACATGCTAATTTTAGCTCTAACACTGATGATCCACCTACAAATGTGAACTGACCTTCAAAAATAAAACATTTGAAAACGGACCATTTTCCACATTTCTGAAGCATGACGTAATGGGGGGGTGTTATCTCTTTTGTCGAAAATCAGCCGTTTTTGCTCGAACATTAAATGCCTCCAAATGGTATTTAATTAACTTCCCGAGCCCCTGGAAGCATGAAAATCACTTTAAACATGCTAATTTTAGCTCTAACACTGATGATCCACCTACAAATGTGAACTGACGTTCAAAAATAAAACATTTGAAAACGGACCATTTTCCACATTTCTGAAGCATGACGTAATGGGGGGGTGTTATCTCTTTTGTCGAAAATCAGCCGTTTTTGCTCGAACATTAAATGCCTCCAAATGGTATTTAATTAACTTCCCGAGCCCCTGGAAGCATGAAAATCACTTTAAACATGCTAATTTTAGCTCTAACACTGATGATCCACCTACAAATGTGAACTGACGTTCAAAAATAAAACATTTGAAAACGGACCATTTTCCACATTTCTGAAGCATGACGTAATGGGGGGGTGTTATCTCTTTTGTCGAAAATCAGCCGTTTTTGCTCTAACATTAAATGCCTCCAAATGGTATTTAATTAACTTCCCGGGGTGAAGAAACCCTTTTTGAGAACTCAGAGTGAGTAAATTGGCCATTTTCATGCACTTTTAACCATTCCATAAATCTTGTGTTTTGGGCCCCTGGAAGCATGAAAATCACTTTAAACATGCTAATTTTAGCTCTAACACTGATGATCCACCTACAAATGTGAACTGACGTTCAAAAATAAAACATTTGAAAACTGACCATTTTCCACATTTCTGAAGCATGACGTAATGGGGGGGTGTTATCTCTTTTGTCGAAAATCAGCCGTTTTTGCTCGAACATTAAATGCCTCTAAATGGTATTTAATTAACTTCCCGGGGTGAAGAAACCCTTTTTGAGAAATCAGAGTGAGTAAATTGGCCATTTTCATGCACTTTTAACCATTCCATAAATCTTGTGTTTTGGGCCCCTGGAAGCATGAAAATCACTTTAAACATGCTAATTTTAGCTCTAACACTGATGATCCACCTACAAATGTGAACTGACGTTCAAAAATAAAACATTTGAAAACGGACCATTTTCCACATTTCTGAAGCATGACGTAATGGGGGGGTGTTATCTCTTTTGTCGAAAATCAGCCGTTTTTGCTCTAACATTAAATGCCTCCAAATGGTATTTAATTAACTTCCCGGGGTGAAGAAACCCTTTTTGAGAACTCAGAGTGAGTAAATTGGCCATTTTCATGCACTTTTAACCATTCCATAAATCTTGTGTTTTGGGCCCCTGGAAGCATGAAAATCACTTTAAACATGCTAATTTTAGCTCTAACACTGATGATCCACCTACAAATGTGAACTGACGTTCAAAAATAAAACATTTAAAAACTGACCATTTTCCACATTTCTGAAGCATGACGTAATGGGGGGGTGTTATCTCTTTTGTCGAAAATCAGCCGTTTTTGCTCGAACATTAAATGCCTCCAAATGGTATTTAATTAACTTCCCGGGGTGAAGAAACCCTTTTTGAGAAATCAGAGTGAGTAAATTGGCCATTTTCATGCACTTTTAACCATTCCATAAATCTTGTGTTTTGGGCCCCTGGAAGCATGAAAATCACTTTAAACATGCTAATTTTAGCTCTAACACTGATGATCCACCTACAAATGTGAACTGACGTTCAAAAATAAAACATTTGAAAACGGACCATTTTCCACATTTCTGAAGCATGACGTAATGGGGGGGTGTTATCTCTTTTGTCGAAAATCAGCCGTTTTTGCTCTAACATTAAATGCCTCCAAATGGTATTTAATTAACTTCCCGGGGTGAAGAAACCCTTTTTGAGAACTCAGAGTGAGTAAATTGGCCATTTTCATGCACTTTTAACCATTCCATAAATCTTGTGTTTTGGGCCCCTGGAAGCATGAAAATCACTTTAAACATGCTAATTTTAGCTCTAACACTGATGATCCACCTACAAATGTGAACTGACGTTCAAAAATAAAACATTTGAAAACGGACCATTTTCCACATTTCTGAAGCATGACGTAATGGGGGGGTGTTATCTCTTTTGTCGAAAATCAGCCGTTTTTGCTCGAACATTAAATGCCTCCAAATGGTATTTAATTAACTTCCCGGGGTGAAGAAACCCTTTTTGAGAACTCAGAGTGAGTAAATTGGCCATTTTCATGCACTTTTAACCATTCCATAAATCTTGTGTTTTGGGCCCCTGGAAGCATGAAAATCACTTTGAACATGCTAATTTTAGCTCTAACACTGATGATCCACCTACAAATGTGAACTGACGTTCAAAAATAAAACATTTGAAAACGGACCATTTTCCACATTTCTGAAGCATGACGTAATGGGGGGGTGTTATCTTTTGTCGAAAATCAGCCGTTTTTGCTCGAACATTAAATGCCTCCAAATGGTATTTAATTAACTTCCCGAGCCCCTGGAAGCATGAAAATCACTTTAAACATGCTAATTTTAGCTCTAACACTGATGATCCACCTACAAATGTGAACTGACGTTCAAAAATAAAACATTTGAAAACGGACCATTTTCCACATTTCTGAAGCATGACGTAATGGGGGGGTGTTATCTCTTTTGTCGAAAATCAGCCGTTTTTGCTCGAACATTAAATGCCTCCAAATGGTATTTATTTCACTTCCCGAGCCCCTGGAAGCATGAAAATCAGTTTAAACATGCTAATTTTAGCTCTAACACTGATGATCCACCTACAAATGTGAACTGACGTTCAAAAATAAAACATTTGAAAACGGACCATTTTCCACATTTCTGAAGCATGACGTAATGGGGGGGTGTTATCTCTTTTGTCGAAAATCAGCCGTTTTTGCTCGAACATTAAATGCCTCCAAATGGTATTTATTTCACTTCCCGAGCCCCTGGAAGCATGAAAATCACTTTAAACATGCTAATTTTAGCTCTAACACTGATGATCCACCTACAAATGTGAACTGACGTTCAAAAATAAAACATTTAAAAACGGACCATTTTCCACATTTCTGAAGCATGACGTAATGGGGGGGTGTTATCTCTTTTGTCCAAAATCAGCCGTTTTTGCTCGAACATTAAATGCCTCCAAATGGTATTTATTTCACTTCCCGAGCCCCTGGAAGCATGAAAATCACTTTAAACATGCTAATTTTAGCTCTAACACTGATGATCCACCTACAAATGTGAACTGACGTTCAAAAATAAAACATTTGAAAACGGACCATTTTCCACATTTCTGAAGCATGACGTAATGGGGGGGTGTTATCTCTTTTGTCGAAAATCAGCCGTTTTTGCTCTAACATTAAATGCCTCCAAATGGTATTTAATTAACTTCCCGAGCCCCTGGAAGCATGAAAATCACTTTAAACATGCTAATTTTAGCTCTAACACTGATGATCCACCTACAAATGTGAACTGACATTCAAAAATAAAACATTTGAAAACCGACCATTTTCCACATTTCTGAAGCATGACGTAATGGGGGGGTGTTAGCTCTTTTGTCGAAAATCAGCCGTTTTTGCTCGAACATTAAATGCCTCCAAATGGTATTTAATTAACTTCCCGGGGTGAAGAAACCCTTTTTGAGAACTCAGAGTGAGTAAATTGGCCATTTTCATGCACTTTTAACCATTCCATAAATCTTGTGTTTTGGGCCCCTGGAAGCATGAAAATCACTTTAAACATGCTAATTTTAGCTCTAACACTGACGATCCACCTACAAATGTGAACTGACGTTCAAAAATAAAACATTTGAAAACGGACCATTTTCCACATTTCTGAAGCATGACGTAATGGGGGGGTGTTATCTCTTTTGTCGAAAATCAGCCGTTTTTGCTCTAACATCAAATGCCTCCAAATGGTATTTAATTAACTTCCCGGGGTGAAGAAACCCTTTTTGAGAACTCAGAGTGAGTAAATTGGCCATTTTCATGCACTTTTAACCATTCCATAAATCTTGTGTTTTGGGCCCCTGGAAGCATGAAAATCACTTTAAACGTGCTAGTTTTAGCTCTAACACTGATGATCCACCTACAAATGTGAACTGACGTTCAAAAATAAAACATTTGAAAACGGACCATTTTCCACATTTCTGAAGCATGACGTAATGGGGGGGTGTTATCTCTTTTGTCGAAAATCAGCCGTTTTTGCTCGAACATTAAATGCCTCCAAATGGTATTTAATTAACTTCCCGAGCTCCTGGAAGCATGAAAATAACTTTAAACATGCTAATTTTAGCTCTAACACTGATGATCCACCTACAAATGTGAACTGACGTTCAAATATAAAACATTTGAAAACGGACCATTTTCCACATTTCTGAAGCATGACGTAATGGGGGGGTGTTATCTCTTTTGTCGAAAATCAGCCGTTTTTGCTCGAACATTAAATGCCTCCAAATGGTATTTAATTAACTTCCCGAGCCCCTGGAAGCATGAAAATCACTTTAAACATGCTAATTTTAGCTCTAACACTGATGATCCACCTACAAATGTGAACTGACGTTCAAAAATAAAACATTTGAAAACGGACCATTTTCCACATTTCTGAAGCATGACGTAATGGGGGGGTGTTATCTCTTTTGTCGAAAATCAGCCGTTTTTGCTCGAACATTAAATGCCTCCAAATGGTATTTAATTAACTTCCCGAGCCGCTGGAAGCATGAAAATCACTTTAAACATGCTAATTTTAGCTCTAACACTGATGATCCACCTACAAATGTGAACTGACGTTCAAAAATAAAACATTTGAAAACGGACAATTTTCCACATTTCTGAAGCATGACGTAATGGGGGGGTGTTATCTCTTTTGTCGAAAATTTGCCGTTTTTGCTCTAACATTAAATGCCTCCAAATGGTATTTAATTAACTTCCCGGGGTGAAGAAACCCTTTTTGAGAACTCAGAGTGAGTAAATTGGCCATTTTCATGCACTTTTAACCATTCCATAAATCTTGTGTTTTGGGCCCCTGGAAGCATGAAAATCACTTTAAACATGCTAATTTTAGCTCTAACACTGATGATCCACCTACAAATGTGAACTGACGTTCAAAAATAAAACATTTGAAAACGGACCATTTTCCACATTTCTGAAGCATGACGTAATGGGGGGGTGTTATCTCTTTTGTCGAAAATCAGCCGTTTTTGCTCGAACATTAAATGCCTCCAAATGGTATTTAATTAACTTCCCGAGCCCCTGGAAGCATGAAAATCACTTTAAACATGCTAATTTTAGCTCTAACACTGATGATCCACCTACAAATGTGAACTGACGTTCAAAAATAAAACATTTGAAAACGGACCATTTTCCACATTTCTGAAGCATGACGTAATGGGGGGGGTGTTATCTCTTTTGTCGAAAATCAGCCGTTTTTGCTCAAACATTAAATGCCTCCAAATGGTATTTAATTAACTTCCCGGGGTGAAGAAACCCTTTTTGAGAACTCCGAGTGAGTAAATTGGCCATTTTCATGCACTTTTAACCATTCCATAAATCTTGTGTTTTGGGCCCCTGGAAGCATGAAAATCACTTTAAACATGCTAATTTTAGCTCTAACACTGACGATCCACCTACAAATGTGAACTGACGTTCAAAAATAAAACATTTGAAAACGGATCATTTTCCACATTTCTGAAGCATGACGTAATGGGGGGGTGTTATCTCTTTTGTCGAAAATCAGCCGTTTTTGCTCTAACATTAAATGCCTCCAAATGGTATTTAATTAACTTCCCGGGGTGAAGAAACCCTTTTTGAGAACTCAGAGTGAGTAAATTGGCCATTTTCATGCACTTTTAACCATTCCATAAATCTTGTGTTTTGGGCCCCTGGAAGCATGAAAATCACTTTAAACATGCTAATTTTAGCTCTAACACTGATGATCCACCTACAAATGTGAACTGACGTTCAAAAATAAAACATTTGAAAACGGACCATTTTCCACATTTCTGAAGCATGACGTAATGGGGGGGTGTTATCTCTTTTGTCGAAAATCAGCCGTTTTTGCTCGAACATTAAATGCCTCCAAATGGTATTTAATTAACTTCCCGAGCCCCTGGAAGCATGAAAATCACTTTAAACATGCTAATTTTAGCTCTAACACTGATGATCCACCTACAAATGTGAACTGACGTTCAAAAATAAAACATTTGAAAACGGACCATTTTCCACATTTCTGAAGCATGACGTAATGGGGGGGTGTTATCTCTTTTGTCGAAAATCAGCCGTTTTTGCTCGAACATTAAATGCCTCCAAATGGTATTTAATTAACTTCCCGAGCCCCTGGAAGCATGAAAATCACTTTAAACATGCTAATTTTAGCTCTAACACTGATGATCCACCTACAAATGTGAACTGACGTTCAAAAATAAAACATTTGAAAACGGACCATTTTCCACATTTCTTAAGCATGACGTAATGGGGGGGTGTTATCTCTTTTGTCAAAAATCAGCCGTTTTTGCTCGAACATTAAATGCCTCCAAATGGTATTTAATTAACTTCCCGAGCCCCTGGAAGCATGAAAATCACTTTAAACATGCTAATTTTAGCTCTAACACTGATGATCCACCTACAAATGTGAACTGACGTTCAAAAATAAAACATTTGAAAACGGACCATTTTCCACATTTCTGAAGCATGACGTAATGGGGGGGTGTTATCTCTTTTGTCGAAAATCAGCCGTTTTTGCTCTAACATTAAATGCCTCCAAATGGTATTTAATTAACTTCCCGGGGTGAAGAAACCCTTTTTGAGAACTCAGAGTGAGTAAATTGGCCATTTTCATGCACTTTTAACCATTCCATAAATCTTGTGTTTTGGGCCCCTGGAAGCATGAAAATCACTTTAAACATGCTAATTTTAGCTCTAACACTGATGATCCACCTACGAATGTGAACTGACGTTCAAAAATAAAACATTTGAAAACGGACCATTTTCCACATTTCTGAAGCATGACGTAATGGGGGGGTGTTATCTCTTTTGTCGAAAATCAGCCGTTTTTGCTCGAACATTAAATGCCTCCAAATGGTATTTAATTAACTTCCCGAGCCCCTGGAAGCATGAAAATCACTTTAAACATGCTAATTTTAGCTCTAACACTGATGATCCACCTACAAATGTGAACTGACGTTCAAAAATAAAACATTTGAAAACGGACCATTTTCCACATTTCTGAAGCATGACGTAATGGGGGGGTGTTATCTCTTTTGTCGAAAATCAGCCGTTTTTGCTCGAACATTAAATGCCTCCAAATGGTATTTAATTAACTTCCCGAGCCCCTGGAAGCATGAAAATCACTTTAAACATGCTAATTTTAGCTCTAACACTGATGATCCACCTACAAATGTGAACTGACGTTCAAAAATAAAACATTTGAAAACGGACCATTTTCCACATTTCTGAAGCATGACGTAATGGGGGGGTGTTATCTCTTTTGTCGAAAATCAGCTGTTTTTGCTCGAACATTAAATGCCTCCAAATGGTATTTAATTAACTTCCCGAGCCCCTGGAAGCATGAAAATCACTTTAAACATGCTAATTTTAGCTCTAACACTGATGATCCACCTACAAATGTGAACTGACGTTCAAAAATAAAACATTTGAAAACGGACCATTTTCCACATTTCTGAAGCATGACGTAATGGGGGGGTGTTATCTCTTTTGTCGAAAATCAGCCGTTTTTGCTCTAACATTAAATGCCTCCAAATGGTATTTAATTAACTTCCCGGGGTGAAGAAACCCTTTTTGAGAACTCAGAGTGAGTAAATTGGCCATTTTCATGCACTTTTAACCATTCCATAAATCTTGTGTTTTGGGCCCCTGGAAGCATGAAAATCACTTTAAACATGCTAATTTTAGCTCTAACACTGATGATCCACCTACAAATGTGAACTGACGTTCAAAAATAAAACATTTGAAAACGGACCATTTTCCACATTTCTGAAGCATGACGTAATGGGGGGGGGTGTTATCTCTTTTGTCGAAAATCAGCCGTTTTTGCTCGAACATTAAATGCCTCCAAATGGTATTTAATTAACTTCCCGAGCCCCTGGAAGCATGAAAATCACTTTAAACATGCTAATTTTAGCTCTAACACTGATGATCCACCTACAAATGTGAACTGACGTTCAAAAATAAAACATTTGAAAACGGACCATTTTCCACATTTCTGAAGCATGACGTAATGGGGGGGGTGTTATCTCTTTTGTCGAAAATCAGCCGTTTTTGCTCGAACATTAAATGCCTCCAAATGGTATTTAATTAACTTCCCGGGGTGAAGAAACCCTTTTTGAGAACTCAGAGTGAGTAAATTGGCCATTTTCATGCACTTTTAACCATTCCATAAATCTTGTGTTTTGGGCACCTGGAATCATGAAAATCACTTTAAACATGCTAATTTTAGCTCTAACACTGACGATCCACCTACAAATGTGAACTGACGTTCAAAAATAAAACATTTGAAAACGGATCATTTTCCACATTTCTGAAGCATGATGTAATGGGGGGGGGTGTTATCTCTTTTGTCGAAAATCAGCCGTTTTTGCTCTAACATTAAATGCCTCCAAATGGTATTTAATTAACTTCCCGGGGTGAAGAAACCCTTTTTGAGAACTCAGAGTGAGTAAATTGGCCATTTTCATGCACTTTTAACCATTCCATAAATCTTGTGTTTTGGGCCCCTGGAAGCATGAAAATCACTTTAAACATGCTAATTTTAGCTCTAACACTGATGATCCACCTACAAATGTGAACTGACGTTCAAAAATAAAACATTTGAAAACGGACCATTTTCCACATTTCTGAAGCATGACGTAATGGGGGGGTGTTATCTCTTTTGTCGAAAATCAGCCGTTTTTGCTCGAACATTAAATGCCTCCAAATGGTATTTAATTAACTTCCCGAGCCCCTGGAAGCATGAAAATCACTTTAAACATGCTAATTTTAGCTCTAACACTGATGATCCACCTACAAATGTGAACTGACGTTCAAAAATAAAACATTTGAAAACGGACCATTTTCCACATTTCTGAAGCATGACGTAATGGGGGGGTGTTATCTCTTTTGTCGAAAATCAGCCGTTTTTGCTCGAACATTAAATGCCTCCAAATGGTATTTAATTAACTTCCCGAGCCCCTGGAAGCATGAAAATCACTTTAAACATGCTAATTTTAGCTTTAACACTGATGATCCACCTACAAATGTGAACTGACGTTCAAAAATAAAACATTTGAAAACGGACCATTTTCCACATTTCTGAAGCATGACGTAATGGGGGGGTGTTATCTCTTTTGTCGAAAATCAGCCGTTTTTGCTCGAACATTAAATGCCTCCAAATGGTATTTAATTAACTTCCCGAGCCCCTGGAAGCATGAAAATCACTTTAAACATGCTAATTTTAGCTCTAACACTGATGATCCACCTACAAATGTGAACTGACGTTCAAAAATAAAACATTTGAAAACGGACCATTTTCCACATTTCTGAAGCATGACGTAATGGGGGGGTGTTATCTCTTTTGTCGAAAATCAGCCGTTTTTGCTCTAACATTAAATGCCTCCAAATGGTATTTAATTAACTTCCCGGGGTGAAGAAACCCTTTTTGAGAACTCAGAGTGAGTAAATTGGCCATTTTCATGCACTTTTAACCATTCCATAAATCTTGTGTTTTGGGCCCCTGGAAGCATGAAAATCACTTTAAACATGCTAATTTTAGCTCTAACACTGATGATCCACCTACAAATGTGAACTGACGTTCAAAAATAAAACATTTGAAAACGGACCATTTTCCACATTTCTGAAGCATGACGTAATGGGGGGGTGTTATCTCTTTTGTCGAAAATCAGCCGTTTTTGCTCGAACATTAAATGCCTCCAAATGGTATTTAATTAACTTCCCGAGCCCCTGGAAGCATGAAAATCACTTTAAACATGCTAATTTTAGCTCTAACACTGATGATCCACCTACAAATGTGAACTGACGTTCAAAAATAAAACATTTGAAAACGGACCATTTTCCACATTTCTGAAGCATGACGTAATGGGGGGGTGTTATCTCTTTTATCGAAAATCAGCCGTTTTTGCTCGAACATTAAATGCCTCCAAATGGTATTTAATTAACTTCCCGGGGTGAAGAAACCCTTTTTGAGAACTCAGAGTGAGTAAATTGGCCATTTTCATGCACTTTTAACCATTCCATAAATCTTGTGTTTTGGGCCCCAAGAAGCATGAAAATCACTTTAAACATGCTAATTTTAGCTCTAACACTGATGATCCACCTACAAATGTGAACTGACGTTCAAAAATAAAACATTTGAAAACGGACCATTTTCCACATTTCTGAAGCATGACGTAATGGGGGGGTGTTATCTCTTTTGTCGAAAATCAGCTGTTTTTGCTCGAACATTAAATGCCTCCAAATGGTATTTAATTAACTTCCCGAGCCCCTGGAAGCATGAAAATCACTTTAAACATGCTAATTTTAGCTCTAACACTGATGATCCACCTACAAATGTGAACTGACGTTCAAAAATAAAACATTTGAAAACGGACCATTTTCCACATTTCTGAAGCATGACGTAATGGGGGGGTGTTATCTCTTTTGTCGAAAATCAGCCGTTTTTGCTCTAACATTAAATGCCTCCAAATGGTATTTAATTAACTTCCCGGGGTGAAGAAACCCTTTTTGAGAACTCAGAGTGAGTAAATTGGCCATTTTCATGCACTTTTAACCATTCCATAAATCTTGTGTTTTGGGCCCCTGGAAGCATGAAAATCACTTTAAACATGCTAATTTTAGCTCTAACACTGATGATCCACCTACAAATGTGAACTGACGTTCAAAAATAAAACATTTGAAAACGGACCATTTTCCACATTTCTGAAGCATGACGTAATGGGGGGGGGTGTTATCTCTTTTGTCGAAAATCAGCCGTTTTTGCTCGAACATTAAATGCCTCCAAATGGTATTTAATTAACTTCCCGAGCCCCTGGAAGCATGAAAATCACTTTAAACATGCTAATTTTAGCTCTAACACTGATGATCCACCTACAAATGTGAACTGACGTTCAAAAATAAAACATTTGAAAACGGACCATTTTCCACATTTCTGAAGCATGACGTAATGGGGGGGGTGTTATCTCTTTTGTCGAAAATCAGCCGTTTTTGCTCGAACATTAAATGCCTCCAAATGGTATTTAATTAACTTCCCGGGGTGAAGAAACCCTTTTTGAGAACTCAGAGTGAGTAAATTGGCCATTTTCATGCACTTTTAACCATTCCATAAATCTTGTGTTTTGGGCACCTGGAATCATGAAAATCACTTTAAACATGCTAATTTTAGCTCTAACACTGACGATCCACCTACAAATGTGAACTGACGTTCAAAAATAAAACATTTGAAAACGGATCATTTTCCACATTTCTGAAGCATGACGTAATGGGGGGGGTGTTGTCTCTTTTGTCGAAAATCAGCCGTTTTTGCTCTAACATTAAATGCCTCCAAATGGTATTTAATTAACTTCCCGGGGTGAAGAAACCCTTTTTGAGAACTCAGAGTGAGTAAATTGGCCATTTTCATGCACTTTTAACCATTCCATAAATCTTGTGTTTTGGGCCCCTGGAAGCATGAAAATCACTTTAAACATGCTAATTTTAGCTCTAACACTGATGATCCACCTACAAATGTGAACTGACGTTCAAAAATAAAACATTTGAAAACGGACCATTTTCCACATTTCTGAAGCATGACGTAATGGGGGGGTGTTATCTCTTTTGTCGAAAATCAGCCGTTTTTGCTCGAACATTAAATGCCTCCAAATGGTATTTAATTAACTTCCCGAGCCCCTGGAAGCATGAAAATCACTTTAAACATGCTAATTTTAGCTCTAACACTGATGATCCACCTACAAATGTGAACTGACGTTCAAAAATAAAACATTTGAAAACGGACCATTTTCCACATTTCTGAAGCATGACGTAATGGGGGGGTGTTATCTCTTTTGTCGAAAATCAGCCGTTTTTGCTCGAACATTAAATGCCTCCAAATGGTATTTAATTAACTTCCCGAGCCCCTGGAAGCATGAAAATCACTTTAAACATGCTAATTTTAGCTTTAACACTGATGATCCACCTACAAATGTGAACTGACGTTCAAAAATAAAACATTTGAAAACGGACCATTTTCCACATTTCTGAAGCATGACGTAATGGGGGGGTGTTATCTCTTTTGTCGAAAATCAGCCGTTTTTGCTCGAACATTAAATGCCTCCAAATGGTATTTAATTAACTTCCCGAGCCCCTGGAAGCATGAAAATCACTTTAAACATGCTAATTTTAGCTCTAACACTGATGATCCACCTACAAATGTGAACTGACGTTCAAAAATAAAACATTTGAAAACGGACCATTTTCCACATTTCTGAAGCATGACGTAATGGGGGGGTGTTATCTCTTTTGTCGAAAATCAGCCGTTTTTGCTCTAACATTAAATGCCTCCAAATGGTATTTAATTAACTTCCCGGGGTGAAGAAACCCTTTTTGAGAACTCAGAGTGAGTAAATTGGCCATTTTCATGCACTTTTAACCATTCCATAAATCTTGTGTTTTGGGCCCCTGGAAGCATGAAAATCACTTTAAACATGCTAATTTTAGCTCTAACACTGATGATCCACCTACAAATGTGAACTGACGTTCAAAAATAAAACATTTGAAAACGGACCATTTTCCACATTTCTGAAGCATGACGTAATGGGGGGGTGTTATCTCTTTTGTCGAAAATCAGCCGTTTTTGCTCGAACATTAAATGCCTCCAAATGGTATTTAATTAACTTCCCGAGCCCCTGGAAGCATGAAAATCACTTTAAACATGCTAATTTTAGCTCTAACACTGATGATCCACCTACAAATGTGAACTGACGTTCAAAAATAAAACATTTGAAAACGGACCATTTTCCACATTTCTGAAGCATGACGTAATGGGGGGGTGTTATCTCTTTTGTCGAAAATCAGCCGTTTTTGCTCGAACATTAAATGCCTCCAAATGGTATTTAATTAACTTCCCGAGCCCCTGGAAGCATGAAAATCACTTTAAACATGCTAATTTTAGCTTTAACACTGATGATCCACCTACAAATGTGAACTGACGTTCAAAAATAAAACATTTGAAAACGGACCATTTTCCACATTTCTGAAGCATGACGTAATGGGGGGGTGTTATCTCTTTTGTCGAAAATCAGCCGTTTTTGCTCGAACATTAAATGCCTCCAAATGGTATTTAATTAACTTCCCGAGCCCCTGGAAGCATGAAAATCACTTTAAACATGCTAATTTTAGCTCTAACACTGATGATCCACCTACAAATGTGAACTGACGTTCAAAAATAAAACATTTGAAAACGGACCATTTTCCACATTTCTGAAGCATGACGTAATGGGGGGGGTGTTATCTCTTTTGTCGAAAATCAGCCGTTTTTGCTCTAACATTAAATGCCTCCAAATGGTATTTAATTAACTTCCCGGGGTGAAGAAACCCTTTTTGAGAACTCAGAGTGAGTAAATTGGCCATTTTCATGCACTTTTAACCATTCCATAAATCTTGTGTTTTGGGCCCCTGGAAGCATGAAAATCACTTTAAACATGCTAATTTTAGCTCTAACACTGATGATCCACCTACAAATGTGAACTGACGTTCAAAAATAAAACATTTGAAAACGGACCATTTTCCACATTTCTGAAGCATGACGTAATGGGGGGGTGTTATCTCTTTTGTCGAAAATCAGCCGTTTTTGCTCGAACATTAAATGCCTCCAAATGGTATTTAATTAACTTCCCGAGCCCCTGGAAGCATGAAAATCACTTTAAACATGCTAATTTTAGCTCTAACACTGATGATCCACCTACAAATGTGAACTGACGTTCAAAAATAAAACATTTGAAAACGGACCATTTTCCACATTTCTGAAGCATGACGTAATGGGGGGGTGTTATCTCTTTTGTCGAAAATCAGCCGTTTTTGCTCGAACATTAAATGCCTCCAAATGGTATTTAATTAACTTCCCGGGGTGAAGAAACCCTTTTTGAGAACTCAGAGTGAGTAAATTGGCCATTTTCATGCACTTTTAACCATTCCATAAATCTTGTGTTTTGGGCCCCTGGAAGCATGAAAATCACTTTAAACATGCTAATTTTAGCTCTAACACTGATGATCCACCTACAAATGTGAACTGGCGTTCAAAAATAAAACATTTGAAAACGGACCATTTTCCACATTTCTGAAGCATGACGTAATGGGGGGGTGTTATCTCTTTTGTCGAAAATCAGCTGTTTTTGCTCGAACATTAAATGCCTCCAAATGGTATTTAATTAACTTCCCGAGCCCCTGGAAGCATGAAAATCACTTTAAACATGCTAATTTTAGCTCTAACACTGATGATCCACCTACAAATGTGAACTGACTTTCAAAAATAAAACATTTGAAAACGGACCATTTTCCACATTTCTGAAGCATGACGTAATGGGGGGGGTGTTATCTCTTTTGTCGAAAATCAGCCGTTTTTGCTCTAACATTAAATGCCTCCAAATGGTATTTAATTAACTTCCCGGGGTGAAGAAACCCTTTTTGAGAACTCAGAGTGAGTAAATGGGCCATTTTCATGCACTTTTAACCATTCCATAAATCTTGTGTTTTGGGCCCCTGGAAGCATGAAAATCACTTTAAACATGCTAATTTTAGCTCTAACACTGATGATCCACCTACAAATGTGAACTGACGTTCAAAAATAAAACATTTGAAAACGGACCATTTTCCACATTTCTGAAGCATGACGTAATGGGGGGGTGTTATCTCTTTTGTCGAAAATCAGCCGTTTTTGCTCGAACATTAAATGCCTCCAAATGGTATTTAATTATTTTCCCGAGCCCCTGGAAGCATGAAAATCACTTTAAACATGCTAATTTTAGCTCTAACACTGATGATCCACCTACAAATGTGAACTGACGTTCAAAAATAAAACATTTGAAAACGGACCATTTTCCACATTTCTGAAGCATGACGTAATGGGGGGGTGTTATCTCTTTTGTCGAAAATCAGCCGTTTTTGCTCGAACATTAAATGCCTCCAAATGGTATTTAATTAACTTCCCGAGCCCCTGGAAGCATGAAAATCACTTTAAACATGCTAATTTTAGCTCTAACACTGATGATCCACCTACAAATGTGAACTGACGTTCAAAAATAAAACATTTGAAAACGGACCATTTTCCACATTTCTGAAGCATGACGTAATGGGGGGGTGTTATCTCTTTTGTCGAAAATCAGCCGTTTTTGCTCGAACATTAAATGCCTCCAAATGGTATTTAATTAACTTCCCGAGCCCCTGGAAGCATGAAAATCACTTTAAACATGCTAATTTTAGCTCTAACACTGATGATCCACCTACAAATGTGAACTGACGTTCAAAAATAAAACATTTGAAAACGGACCATTTTCCACATTTCTGAAGCATGACGTAATGGGGGGGTGTTATCTCTTTTGTCGAAAATCAGCTGTTTTTGCTCGAACATTAAATGCCTCCAAATGGTATTTAATTAACTTCCCGAGCCCCTGGAAGCATGAAAATCACTTTAAACATGCTAATTTTAGCTCTAACACTGATGATCCACCTACAAATGTGAACTGACGTTCAAAAATAAAACATTTGAAAACGGACCATTTTCCACATTTCTGAAGCATGACGTAATGGGGGGGTGTTATCTCTTTTGTCGAAAATCAGCCGTTTTTGCTCTAACATTAAATGCCTCCAAATGGTATTTAATTAACTTCCCGGGGTGAAGAAACCCTTTTTGAGAACTCAGAGTGAGTAAATTGGCCATTTTCATGCACTTTTAACCATTCCATAAATCTTGTGTTTTGGGCCCCTGGAAGCATGAAAATCACTTTAAACATGCTAATTTTAGCTCTAACACTGATGATCCACCTACAAATGTGAACTGACGTTCAAAAATAAAACATTTGAAAACGGACCATTTTCCACATTTCTGAAGCATGACGTAATGGGGGGGTGTTATCTCTTTTGTCGAAAATCAGCCGTTTTTGCTCGAACATTAAATGCCTCCAAATGGTATTTAATTAACTTCCCGAGCCCCTGGAAGCATGAAAATCACTTTAAACATGCTAATTTTAGCTCTAACACTGATGATCCACCTACAAATGTGAACTGACGTTCAAAAATAAAACATTTGAAAACGGACCATTTTCCACATTTCTGAAGCATGACGTAATGGGGGGGGTGTTATCTCTTTTGTCGAAAATCAGCCGTTTTTGCTCGAACATTAAATGCCTCCAAATGGTATTTAATTAACTTCCCGGGGTGAAGAAACCCTTTTTGAGAACTCAGAGTGAGTAAATTGGCCATTTTCATGCACTTTTAACCATTCCATAAATCTTGTGTTTTGGGCACCTGGAAGCATGAAAATCACTTTAAACATGCTAATTTTAGCTCTAACACTGACGATCCACCTACAAATGTGAACTGACGTTCAAAAATAAAACATTTGAAAACGGATCATTTTCCACATTTCTGAAGCATGACGTAATGGGGGGGGTGTTATCTCTTTTGTCGAAAATCAGCCGTTTTTGCTCTAACATTAAATGCCTCCAAATGGTATTTAATTAACTTCCCGGGGTGAAGAAACCCTTTTTGAGAACTCAGAGTGAGTAAATTGGCCATTTTCATGCACTTTTAACCATTCCATAAATCTTGTGTTTTGGGCCCCTGGAAGCATGAAAATCACTTTAAACATGCTAATTTTAGCTCTAACACTGATGATCCACCTACAAATGTGAACTGACGTTCAAAAATAAAACATTTGAAAACGGACCATTTTCCACATTTCTGAAGCATGACGTAATGGGGGGTGTTATCTCTTTTGTCGAAAATCAGCCGTTTTTGCTCGAACATTAAATGCCTCCAAATGGTATTTAATTAACTTCCCGAGCCCCTGGAAGCATGAAAATCACTTTAAACATGCTAATTTTAGCTCTAACACTGATGATCCACCTACAAATGTGAACTGACGTAAAAAAATAAAACATTTGAAAACGGACCATTTTCCACATTTCTGAAGCATGACGTAATGGGGGGGTGTTATCTCTTTTGTCGAAAATCAGCCGTTTTTGCTCGAACATTAAATGCCTCCAAATGGTATTTAATTAACTTCCCGAGCCCCTGGAAGCATGAAAATCACTTTAAACATGCTAATTTTAGCTTTAACACTGATGATCCACCTACAAATGTGAACTGACTTTCAAAAATAAAACATTTGAAAACGGACCATTTTCCACATTTCTGAAGCATGACGTAATGGGGGGGTGTTATCTCTTTTGTCGAAAATCAGCCGTTTTTGCTCGAACATTAAATGCCTCCAAATGGTATTTAATTAACTTCCCGAGCCCCTGGAAGCATGAAAATCACTTTAAACATGCTAATTTTAGCTCTAACACTGATGATCCACCTACAAATGTGAACTGACGTTCAAAAATAAAACATTTGAAAACGGACCATTTTCCACATTTCTGAAGCATGACGTAATGGGGGGGTGTTATCTCTTTTGTCGAAAATCAGCCGTTTTTGCTCTAACATTAAATGCCTCCAAATGGTATTTAATTAACTTCCCGGGGTGAAGAAACCCTTTTTGAGAACTCAGAGTGAGTAAATTGGCCATTTTCATGCACTTTTAACCATTCCATAAATCTTGTGTTTTGGGCCCCTGGAAGCATGAAAATCACTTTAAACATGCTAATTTTAGCTCTAACACTGATGATCCACCTACAAATGTGAACTGACGTTCAAAAATAAAACATTTGAAAACGGACCATTTTCCACATTTCTGAAGCATGACGTAATGGGGGGGTGTTATCTCTTTTGTCGAAAATCAGCCGTTTTTGCTCGAACATTAAATGCCTCCAAATGGTATTTAATTAACTTCCCGAGCCCCTGGAAGCATGAAAATCACTTTAAACATGCTAATTTTAGCTCTAACACTGATGATCCACCTACAAATGTGAACTGACGTTCAAAAATAAAACATTTGAAAACGGACCATTTTCCACATTTTTGAAGCATGACGTAATGGGGGGGTGTTATCTCTTTTGTCGAAAATCAGCCGTTTTTGCTCGAACATTAAATGCCTCCAAATGGTATTTAATTAACTTCCCGAGCCCCTGGAAGCATGAAAATCACTTTAAACATGCTAATTTTAGCTCTAACACTGATGATCCACCTACAAATGTGAACTGACGTTCAAAAATAAAACATTTGAAAACGGACCATTTTCCACATTTCTGAAGCATGACGTAATGGGGGGGTGTTATCTCTTTTGTCGAAAATCAGCCGTTTTTGCTCTAACATTAAATGCCTCCAAATGGTATTTAATTAACTTCCCGGGGTGAAGAAACCCTTTTTGAGAACTCAGAGTGAGTAAATTGGCCATTTTCATGCACTTTTAACCATTCCATAAATCTTGTGTTTTGGGCCCCTGGAAGCATGAAAATCACTTTAAACATGCTAATTTTAGCTCTAACACTGATGATCCACCTACAAATGTGAACTGACGTTCAAAAATAAAACATTTGAAAACGGACCATTTTCCACATTTCTGAAGCATGACGTAATGGGGGGGTGTTATCTCTTTTGTCGAAAATCAGCCGTTTTTGCTCGAACATTAAATGCCTCCAAATGGTATTTAATTAACTTCCCGAGCCCCTGGAAGCATGAAAATCACTTTAAACATGCTAATTTTAGCTCTAACACTGATGATCCACCTACAAATGTGAACTGACGTTCAAAAATAAAACATTTGAAAACGGACCATTTTCCACATTTCTGAAGCATGACGTAATGGGGGGGGTGTTATCTCTTTTGTCGAAAATCAGCCGTTTTTGCTCGAACATTAAATGCCTCCAAATGGTATTTAATTAACTTCCCGGGGTGAACAAACCCTTTTTGAGAACTCAGAGTGAGTAAATTGGCCATTTTCATGCACTTTTAACCATTCCATAAATCTTGTGTTTTGGGCACCTGGAAGCATGAAAATCACTTTAAACATGCTAATTTTAGCTCTAACACTGACGATCCACCTACAAATGTGAACTGACGTTCAAAAATAAAACATTTGAAAACGGATCATTTTCCACATTTCTGAAGCATGACGTAATGGGGGGGGTGTTATCTCTTTTGTCGAAAATCAGCCGTTTTTGCTCTAACATTAAATGCCTCCAAATGGTATTTAATTAACTTCCCGGGGTGAAGAAACCCTTTTTGAGAACTCAGAGTGAGTAAATTGGCCATTTTCATGCACTTTTAACCATTCCATAAATCTTGTGTTTTGGGCCCCTGGAAGCATGAAAATCACTTTAAACATGCTAATTTTAGCTCTAACACTGATGATCCACCTACAAATGTGAACTGACGTTCAAAAATAAAACATTTGAAAACGGACCATTTTCCACATTTCTGAAGCATGACGTAATGGGGGGGTGTTATCTCTTTTGTCGAAAATCAGCCGTTTTTGCTCGAACATTAAATGCCTCCAAATGGTATTTAATTAACTTCCCGAGCCCCTGGAAGCATGAAAATCACTTTAAACATGCTAATTTTAGCTCTAACACTGATGATCCACCTACAAATGTGAACTGACGTTCAAAAATAAAACATTTGAAAACGGACCATTTTCCACATTTCTGAAGCATGACGTAATGGGGGGGTGTTATCTCTTTTGTCGAAAATCAGCCGTTTTTGCTCGAACATTAAATGCCTCCAAATGGTATTTAATTAACTTCCCGAGCCCCTGGAAGCATGAAAATCACTTTAAACATGCTAATTTTAGCTTTAACACTGATGATCCACCTACAAATGTGAACTGACGTTCAAAAATAAAACATTTGAAAACGGACCATTTTCCACATTTCTGAAGCATGACGTAATGGGGGGGTGTTATCTCTTTTGTCGAAAATCAGCCGTTTTTGCTCGAACATTAAATGCCTCCAAATGGTATTTAATTAACTTCCCGAGCCCCTGGAAGCATGAAAATCACTTTAAACATGCTAATTTTAGCTCTAACACTGATGATCCACCTACAAATGTGAACTGACGTTCAAAAATAAAACATTTGAAAACGGACCATTTTCCACATTTCTGAAGCATGACGTAATGGGGGGGTGTTATCTCTTTTGTCGAAAATCAGCCGTTTTTGCTCTAACATTAAATGCCTCCAAATGGTATTTAATTAACTTCCCGGGGTGAAGAAACCCTTTTTGAGAACTCAGAGTGAGTAAATTGGCCATTTTCATGCACTTTTAACCATTCCATAAATCTTGTGTTTTGGGCCCCTGGAAGCATGAAAATCACTTTAAACATGCTAATTTTAGCTCTAACACTGATGATCCACCTACAAATGTGAACTGACGTTCAAAAATAAAACATTTGAAAACGGACCATTTTCCACATTTCTGAAGCATGACGTAATGGGGGGGTGTTATCTCTTTTGTCGAAAATCAGCCGTTTTTGCTCGAACATTAAATGCCTCCAAATGGTATTTAATTAACTTCCCGAGCCCCTGGAAGCATGAAAATCACTTTAAACATGCTAATTTTAGCTCTAACACTGATGATCCACCTACAAATGTGAACTGACGTTCAAAAATAAAACATTTGAAAACGGACCATTTTCCACATTTCTGAAGCATGACGTAATGGGGGGGTGTTATCTCTTTTGTCGAAAATCAGCCGTTTTTGCTCGAACATTAAATGCCTCCAAATGGTATTTAATTAACTTCCCGGGGTGAAGAAACCCTTTTTGAGAACTCAGAGTGAGTAAATTGGCCATTTTCATGCACTTTTAACCATTCCATAAATCTTGTGTTTTGGGCCCCTGGAAGCATGAAAATCACTTTAAACATGCTAATTTTAGCTCTAACACTGATGATCCACCTACAAATGTGAACTGACGTTCAAAAATAAAACATTTGAAAACGGACCATTTTCCACATTTCTGAAGCATGACGTAATGGGGGGGTGTTATCTCTTTTGTCGAAAATCAGCCGTTTTTGCTCGAACATTAAATGCCTCCAAATGGTATTTAATTAACTTCCCGGGGTGAAGAAACCCTTTTTGAGAACTCAGAGTGAGTAAATTGGCCATTTTCATGCACTTTTAACCATTCCATAAATCTTGTGTTTTGGGCCCCTGGAAGCATGAAAATCACTTTAAACATGCTAATTTTAGCTCTAACACTGATGATCCACCTACAAATGTGAACTGACGTTCAAAAATAAAACATTTGAAAACGGACCATTTTCCACATTTCTGAAGCATGACGTAATGGGGGGGTGTTATCTCTTTTGTCGAAAATCAGCCGTTTTTGCTCGAACATTAAATGCCTCCAAATGGTATTTAATTAACTTCCCGAGCACCTGGAAGCATGAAAATCACTTTAAACATGCTAATTTTAGCTCTAACACTGATGATCCACCTACAAATGTGAACTGACGTTCAAAAATAAAACATTTGAAAACGGACCATTTTCCACATTTCTGAAGCATGACGTAATGGGGGGGTGTTATCTCTTTTGTCGAAAATCCGCCGTTTTTGCTCTAACATTAAATGCCTCCAAATGGTATTTAATTAACTTCCCGGGGTGAAGAAACCCTTTTTGAGAACTCAGAGTGAGTAAATTGGCCATTTTCATGCACTTTTAACCATTCCATAAATCTTGTGTTTTGGGCCCCTGGAAGTATGAAAATCACTTTAAACATGCTAATTTTAGCTCTAACACTGATGATTCACCTACAAATGTGAACTGACGTTCAAAAATAAAACATTTGAAAACGGACCATTTTCCACATTTCTGAAGCATGACGTAATGGGGGGGTGTTATCTCTTTTGTCGAAAATCAGCCGTTTTTGCTCGAACATTAAATGCCTCCAAATGGTATTTAATTAACTTCCCGGGGTGAAGAAACCCTTTTTGAGAACTCAGAGTGAGTAAATTGGCCATTTTCATGCACTTTTAACCATTCCATAAATCTTGTGTTTTGGGCCCCTGGAAGCATGAAAATCACTTTAAACATGCTAATTTTAGCTCTAACACTGATGATCCACCTACAAATGTGAACTGACGTTCAAAAATAAAACATTTGAAAACGGACCATTTTCCACATTTCTGAAGCATGACGTAATGGGGGGGTGTTATCTCTTTTGTCGAAAATCAGCCGTTTTTGCTCGAACATTAAATGCCTCCAAATGGTATTTAATTAACTTCCCGGGGTGAAGAAACCCTTTTTGAGAACTCAGAGTGAGTAAATTGGCCATTTTCATGCACTTTTAACCATTCCATAAATCTTGTGTTTTGGGCCCCTGGAAGCATGAAAATCACTTTAAACATGCTAATTTTAGCTCTAACACTGATGATCCACCTACAAATGTGAACTGACGTTCAAAAATAAAACATTTGAAAACGGACCATTTTCCACATTTCTGAAGCATGACGTAATGGGGGGGTGTTATCTCTTTTGTCGAAAATCAGCCGTTTTTGCTCGAACATTAAATGCCTCCAAATGGTATTTAATTAACTTGCCGGGGTGAAGAAACCCTTTTTGAGAACTCAGAGTGAGTAAATTGGCCATTTTCATGCACTTTTAACCATTCCATAAATCTTGTGTTTTGGGCCCCTGGAAGCATGAAAATCACTTTAAACATGCTAATTTTAGCTCTAACACTGATGATCCACCTACAAATGTGAACTGGCGTTCAAAAATAAAACATTTGAAAACGGACCATTTTCCACATTTCTGAAGCATGACGTAATGGGGGGGTGTTATCTCTTTTGTCGAAAATCAGCCGTTTTTGCTCTAACATTAAATGCCTCCAAATGGTATTTAATTAACTTCCCGAGCCCCTGGAAGCATGAAAATCACTTTAAACATGCTAATTTTAGCTCTAACACTGATGATCCACCTACCTGTTATCTCTTTTGTCGAAAATCAGCCGTTTTTGCTCTAACATTAAATGCCTCCAAATGGTATTTAATTAACTTCCCGGGGTGAAGAAACCCTTTTTGAGAACTCAGAGTGAGTAAATTGGCCATTTTCATGCACTTTTAACCATTCCATAAATCTTGTGTTTTGGGCCCCTGGAAGCATGAAAATCACTTTAAACATGCTAATTTTAGCTCTAACACTGATGATCCACCTACAAATGTGAACTGACGTTCAAAAATAAAACATTTGAAAACGGACCATTTTCCACATTTCTGAAGCATGACGTAATGGGGGGGTGTTATCTCTTTTGTCGAAAATCAGCCGTTTTTGCTCGAACATTAAATGCCTCCAAATGGTATTTATTTCACTTCCCGAGCCCCTGGAAGCATGAAAATCACTTTAAATGTGCTAATTTTAGCTCTAACACTGATGATCCACCTACAAATGTGAACTGACGTTCAAAAATAAAACATTTGAAAACGGACCATTTTCCACATTTTTGAAGCATGACGTAATGGGAGGGTGTTATCTCTTTTGTCGAAAATCAGCCGTTTTTGCTCGAACATTAAATGCCTCCAAATGGTATTTAATTAACTTCCCGAGCCCCTGGAAGCATGAAAATCACTTTAAACATGCTAATTTTAGCTCTAACACTGATGATCCACCTACAAATGTGAACTGACGTTCAAAAATAAAACATTTGAAAACGGACCATTTTCCACATTTCTGAAGCATGACGTAATGGGGGGGGTGTTATCTCTTTTGTCGAAAATCAGCCGTTTTTGCTCGAAAATTAAATGCCTCCAAATGGTATTTAATTAACTTCCCGGGGTGAAGAAACCCTTTTTGAGAACTCAGAGTGAGTAAATTGGCCATTTTCATGCACTTTTAACCATTCCATAAATCTTGTGTTTTGGGCCCCTGGAAGCATGAAAATCACTTTAAACATGCTAATTTTAGCTCTAACACTGATGATCCACCTACAAATGTGAACTGACGTTCAAAAATAAAACATTTGAAAACTGACCATTTTCCACATTTCTGAAGCATGACGTAATGGGGGGGTGTTATCTCTTTTGTCGAAAATCAGCCGTTTTTGCTCGAACATTAAATGCCTCCAAATGGTATTTAATTAACTTCCCGAGCCCCTGGAAGCATGAAAATCACTTTAAACATGCTAATTTTAGCTCTAACACTGATGATCCACCTACAAATGTGAACTGACCTTCAAAAATAAAACATTTGAAAACGGACCATTTTCCACATTTCTGAAGCATGACGTAATGGGGGGGTGTTATCTCTTTTGTCGAAAATCAGCCGTTTTTGCTCGAACATTAAATGCCTCCAAATGGTATTTAATTAACTTCCCGAGCCCCTGGAAGCATGAAAATCACTTTAAACATGCTAATTTTAGCTCTAACACTGATGATCCACCTACAAATGTGAACTGACGTTCAAAAATAAAACATTTGAAAACGGACCATTTTCCACATTTCTGAAGCATGACGTAATGGGGGGGTGTTATCTCTTTTGTCGAAAATCAGCTGTTTTTGCTCGAACATTAAATGCCTCCAAATGGTATTTAATTAACTTCCCGAGCCCCTGGAAGCATGAAAATCACTTTAAACATGCTAATTTTAGCTCTAACACTGATGATCCACCTACAAATGTGAACTGACGTTCAAAAATAAAACATTTGAAAACGGACCATTTTCCACATTTCTGAAGCATGACGTAATGGGGGGGTGTTATCTCTTTTGTCGAAAATCAGCCGTTTTTGCTCTAACATTAAATGCCTCCAAATGGTATTTAATTAACTTCCCGGGGTGAAGAAACCCTTTTTGAGAACTCAGAGTGAGTAAATTGGCCATTTTCATGCACTTTTAACCATTCCATAAATCTTGTGTTTTGGGCCCCTGGAAGCATGAAAATCACTTTAAACATGCTAATTTTAGCTCTAACACTGATGATCCACCTACAAATGTGAACTGACGTTCAAAAATAAAACATTTGAAAACGGACCATTTTCCACATTTCTGAAGCATGACGTAATGGGGGGGTGTTATCTCTTTTGTCGAAAATCAGCCGTTTTTGCTCGAACATTAAATGCCTCCAAATGGTATTTAATTAACTTCCCGAGCCCCTGGAAGCATGAAAATCACTTTAAACATGCTAATTTTAGCTCTAACACTGATGATCCACCTACAAATGTGAACTGACGTTCAAAAATAAAACATTTGAAAACGGACCATTTTCCACATTTCTGAAGCATGACGTAATGGGGGGGGTGTTATCTCTTTTGTCAAAAATCAGCCGTTTTTGCTCGCACATTAAATGCCTCCAAATGGTATTTAATTAACTTCCCGGGGTGAAGAAACCCTTTTTGAGAACTCAGAGTGAGTAAATTGGCCATTTTCATGCACTTTTAACCATTCCATAAATCTTGTGTTTTGGGCACCTGGAAGCATGAAAATCACTTTAAACATGCTAATTTTAGCTCTAACACTGACGATCCACCTACAAATGTGAACTGACGTTCAAAAATAAAACATTTGAAAACGGATCATTTTCCACATTTCTGAAGCATGACGTAATGGGGGGGTGTTATCTCTTTTGTCGAAAATCAGCCGTTTTTGCTCTAACATTAAATGCCTTCAAATGGTATTTAATTAACTTCCCGGGGTGAAGAAACCCTTTTTGAGAACTCAGAGTGAGTAAATTGGCCATTTTCATGCACTTTTAACCATTCCATAAATCTTGTGTTTTGGGCCCCTGGAAGCATGAAAATCACTTTAAACATGCTAATTTTAGCTCTAACACTGATGATCCACCTACAAATGTGAACTGACGTTCAAAAATAAAACATTTGAAAACGGACCATTTTCCACATTTCTGAAGCATGACGTAATGGGGGGGTGTTATCTCTTTTGTCGAAAATCAGCCGTTTTTGCTCGAACATTAAATGCCTCCAAATGGTATTTAATTAACTTCCCGAGCCCCTGGAAGCATGAAAATCACTTTAAACATGCTAATTTTAGCTCTAACACTGATGATCCACCTACAAATGTGAACTGACGTTCAAAAATAAAACATTTGAAAACGGACCATTTTCCACATTTCTGAAGCATGACGTAATGGGGGGGTGTTATCTCTTTTGTCGAAAATCAGCCGTTTTTGCTCGAACATTAAATGCCTCCAAATGGTATTTAATTAACTTCCCGAGCCCCTGGAAGCATGAAAATCACTTTAAACATGCTAATTTTAGCTTTAACACTGATGATCCACCTACAAATGTGAACTGACGTTCAAAAATAAAACATTTGAAAACGGACCATTTTCCACATTTCTGAAGCATGACGTAATGGGGGGGTGTTATCTCTTTTGTCGAAAATCAGCCGTTTTTGCTCGAACATTAAATGCCTCCAAATGGTATTTAATTAACTTCCCGAGCCCCTGGAAGCATGAAAATCACTTTAAACATGCTAATTTTAGCTCTAACACTGATGATCCACCTACAAATGTGAACTGACGTTCAAAAATAAAACATTTGAAAACGGACCATTTTCCACATTTCTGAAGCATGACGTAATGGGGGGGTGTTATCTCTTTTGTCGAAAATCAGCCGTTTTTGCTCTAACATTAAATGCCTCCAAATGGTATTTAATTAACTTCCCGGGGTGAAGAAACCCTTTTTGAGAACTCAGAGTGAGTAAATTGGCCATTTTCATGCACTTTTAACCATTCCATAAATCTTGTGTTTTGGGCCCCTGGAAGCATGAAAATCACTTTAAACATGCTAATTTTAGCTCTAACACTGATGATCCACCTACAAATGTGAACTGACGTTCAAAAATAAAACATTTGAAAACGGACCATTTTCCACATTTCTGAAGCATGACGTAATGGGGGGGTGTTATCTCTTTTGTCGAAAATCAGCCGTTTTTGCTCGAACATTAAATGCCTCCAAATGGTATTTAATTAACTTCCCGAGCCCCTGGAAGCATGAAAATCACTTTAAACATGCTAATTTTAGCTCTAACACTGATGATCCACCTACAAATGTGAACTGACGTTCAAAAATAAAACATTTGAAAACGGACCATTTTCCACATTTCTGAAGCATGACGTAATGGGGGGGTGTTATCTCTTTTGTCGAAAATCAGCCGTTTTTGCTCGAACATTAAATGCCTCCAAATGGTATTTAATTAACTTCCCGGGGTGAAGAAACCCTTTTTGAGAACTCAGAGTGAGTAAATTGGCCATTTTCATGCACTTTTAACCATTCCATAAATCTTGTGTTTTGGGCCCCTGGAAGCATGAAAATCACTTTAAACATGCTAATTTTAGCTCTAACACTGATGATCCACCTACAAATGTGAACTGACGTTCAAAAATAAAACATTTGAAAACGGACCATTTTCCACATTTCTGAAGCATGACGTAATGGGGGGGTGTTATCTCTTTTGTCGAAAATCAGCTGTTTTTGCTCGAACATTAAATGCCTCCAAATGGTATTTAATTAACTTCCCGGGGTGAAGAAACCCTTTTTGAGAACTCAGAGTGAGTAAATTGGCCATTTTCATGCACTTTTAACCATTCCATAAATCTTGTGTTTTGGGCCCCTGGAAGCATGAAAATCACTTTAAACATGCTAATTTTAGCTCTAACACTGATGATCCACCTACAAATGTGAACTGACGTTCAAAAATAAAACATTTGAAAACGGACCATTTTCCACATTTCTGAAGCATGACGTAATGGGGGGGTGTTATCTCTTTTGTCGAAAATCAGCCGTTTTTGCTCGAACATTAAATGCCTCCAACTGGTATTTAATTAACTTCCCGAGCACCTGGAAGCATGAAAATCACTTTAAACATGCTAATTTTAGCTCTAACACTGATGATCCACCTACAAATGTGAACTGACGTTCAAAAATAAAACATTTGAAAACGGACCATTTTCCACATTTCTGAAGCATGACGTAATGGGGGGGTGTTATCTCTTTTGTCGAAAATCAGCCGTTTTTGCTCGAACATTAAATGCCTCCAACTGGTATTTAATTAACTTCCCGAGCACCTGGAAGCATGAAAATCACTTTAAACATGCTAATTTTAGCTCTAACACTGATGATCCACCTACAAATGTGAACTGACGTTCAAAAATAAAACATTTGAAAACGGACCATTTTCCACATTTCTGAAGCATGACGTAATGGGGGGGTGTTATCTCTTTTGTCGAAAATCAGCCGTTTTTGCTCGAACATTAAATGCCTCCAAATGGTATTTAATTAACTTCCCGAGCCCCTGGAAGCATGAAAATCACTTTAAACATGCTAATTTTAGCTCTAACACTGATGATCCACCTACAAATGTGAACTGACGTTCAAAAATAAAACATTTGAAAACGGACCATTTTCCACATTTCTGAAGCATGACGTAATGGGGGGGTGTTATCTCTTTTGTCGAAAATCAGCTGTTTTTGCTCGAACATTAAATGCCTCCAAATGGTATTTAATTAACTTCCCGAGCCCCTGGAAGCATGAAAATCACTTTAAACATGCTAATTTTAGCTCTAACACTGATGATCCACCTACAAATGTGAACTGACGTTCAAAAATAAAACATTTGAAAACGGACCATTTTCCACATTTCTGAAGCATGACGTAATGGGGGGGTGTTATCTCTTTTGTCGAAAATCAGCCGTTTTTGCTCTAACATTAAATGCCTCCAAATGGTATTTAATTAACTTCCCGGGGTGAAGAAACCCTTTTTGAGAACTCAGAGTGAGTAAATTGGCCATTTTCATGCACTTTTAACCATTCCATAAATCTTGTGTTTTGGGCCCCTGGAAGCATGAAAATCACTTTAAACATGCTAATTTTAGCTCTAACACTGATGATCCACCTACAAATGTGAACTGACGTTCAAAAATAAAACATTTGAAAACGGACCATTTTCCACATTTCTGAAGCATGACGTAATGGGGGGGTGTTATCTCTTTTGTCGAAAATCAGCCGTTTTTGCTCGAACATTAAATGCCTCCAAATGGTATTTAATTAACTTCCCGAGCCCCTGGAAGCATGAAAATCACTTTAAACATGCTAATTTTAGCTCTAACACTGATGATCCACCTACAAATGTGAACTGACGTTCAAAAATAAAACATTTGAAAACGGACCATTTTCCACATTTCTGAAGCATGACGTAATGGGGGGGGTGTTATCTCTTTTGTCGAAAATCAGCCGTTTTTGCTCGAACATTAAATGCCTCCAAATGGTATTTAATTAACTTCCCGGGGTGAAGAAACCCTTTTTGAGAACTCAGAGTGAGTAAATTGGCCATTTTCATGCACTTTTAACCATTCCATAAATCTTGTGTTTTGGGCCCCTGGAAGCATGAAAATCACTTTAAACATGCTAATTTTAGCTCTAACACTGATGATCCACCTACAAATGTGAACTGACGTTCAAAAATAAAACATTTGAAAACGGACCATTTTCCACATTTCTGAAGCATGACGTAATGGGGGGGTGTTATCTCTTTTGTCGAAAATCAGCCGTTTTTGCTCGAACATTAAATGCCTCCAAATGGTATTTAATTAACTTCCCGAGCCCCTGGAAGCATGAAAATCACTTTAAACATGCTAATTTTAGCTCTAACACTGATGATCCACCTACCTGTTATCTCTTTTGTCGAAAATCAGCCGTTTTTGCTCTAACATTAAATGCCTCCAAATGGTATTTAATTAACTTCCCGGGGTGAAGAAACCCTTTTTGAGAACTCAGAGTGAGTAAATTGGCCATTTTCATGCACTTTTAACCATTCCATAAATCTTGTGTTTTGGGCCCCTGGAAGCATGAAAATCACTTTAAACATGCTAATTTTAGCTCTAACACTGATGATCCACCTACAAATGTGAACTGACGTTCAAAAATAAAACATTTGAAAACGGACCATTTTCCACATTTCTGAAGCATGACGTAATGGGGGGGTGTTATCTCTTTTGTCGAAAATCAGCCGTTTTTGCTCGAACATTAAATGCCTCCAAATGGTATTTATTTCACTTCCCGAGCCCCTGGAAGCATGAAAATCACTTTAAATGTGCTAATTTTAGCTCTAACACTGATGATCCACCTACAAATGTGAACTGACGTTCAAAAATAAAACATTTGAAAACGGACCATTTTCCACATTTTTGAAGCATGACGTAATGGGAGGGTGTTATCTCTTTTGTCGAAAATCAGCCGTTTTTGCTCGAACATTAAATGCCTCCAAATGGTATTTAATTAACTTCCCGAGCCCCTGGAAGCATGAAAATCACTTTAAACATGCTAATTTTAGCTCTAACACTGATGATCCACCTACAAATGTGAACTGACGTTCAAAAATAAAACATTTGAAAACGGACCATTTTCCACATTTCTGAAGCATGACGTAATGGGGGGGGTGTTATCTCTTTTGTCGAAAATCAGCCGTTTTTGCTCGAAAATTAAATGCCTCCAAATGGTATTTAATTAACTTCCCGGGGTGAAGAAACCCTTTTTGAGAACTCAGAGTGAGTAAATTGGCCATTTTCATGCACTTTTAACCATTCCATAAATCTTGTGTTTTGGGCCCCTGGAAGCATGAAAATCACTTTAAACATGCTAATTTTAGCTCTAACACTGATGATCCACCTACAAATGTGAACTGACGTTCAAAAATAAAACATTTGAAAACTGACCATTTTCCACATTTCTGAAGCATGACGTAATGGGGGGGTGTTATCTCTTTTGTCGAAAATCAGCCGTTTTTGCTCGAACATTAAATGCCTCCAAATGGTATTTAATTAACTTCCCGAGCCCCTGGAAGCATGAAAATCACTTTAAACATGCTAATTTTAGCTCTAACACTGATGATCCACCTACAAATGTGAACTGACCTTCAAAAATAAAACATTTGAAAACGGACCATTTTCCACATTTCTGAAGCATGACGTAATGGGGGGGTGTTATCTCTTTTGTCGAAAATCAGCCGTTTTTGCTCGAACATTAAATGCCTCCAAATGGTATTTAATTAACTTCCCGAGCCCCTGGAAGCATGAAAATCACTTTAAACATGCTAATTTTAGCTCTAACACTGATGATCCACCTACAAATGTGAACTGACGTTCAAAAATAAAACATTTGAAAACGGACCATTTTCCACATTTCTGAAGCATGACGTAATGGGGGGGTGTTATCTCTTTTGTCGAAAATCAGCTGTTTTTGCTCGAACATTAAATGCCTCCAAATGGTATTTAATTAACTTCCCGAGCCCCTGGAAGCATGAAAATCACTTTAAACATGCTAATTTTAGCTCTAACACTGATGATCCACCTACAAATGTGAACTGACGTTCAAAAATAAAACATTTGAAAACGGACCATTTTCCACATTTCTGAAGCATGACGTAATGGGGGGGTGTTATCTCTTTTGTCGAAAATCAGCCGTTTTTGCTCTAACATTAAATGCCTCCAAATGGTATTTAATTAACTTCCCGGGGTGAAGAAACCCTTTTTGAGAACTCAGAGTGAGTAAATTGGCCATTTTCATGCACTTTTAACCATTCCATAAATCTTGTGTTTTGGGCCCCTGGAAGCATGAAAATCACTTTAAACATGCTAATTTTAGCTCTAACACTGATGATCCACCTACAAATGTGAACTGACGTTCAAAAATAAAACATTTGAAAACGGACCATTTTCCACATTTCTGAAGCATGACGTAATGGGGGGGTGTTATCTCTTTTGTCGAAAATCAGCCGTTTTTGCTCGAACATTAAATGCCTCCAAATGGTATTTAATTAACTTCCCGAGCCCCTGGAAGCATGAAAATCACTTTAAACATGCTAATTTTAGCTCTAACACTGATGATCCACCTACAAATGTGAACTGACGTTCAAAAATAAAACATTTGAAAACGGACCATTTTCCACATTTCTGAAGCATGACGTAATGGGGGGGGTGTTATCTCTTTTGTCAAAAATCAGCCGTTTTTGCTCGCACATTAAATGCCTCCAAATGGTATTTAATTAACTTCCCGGGGTGAAGAAACCCTTTTTGAGAACTCAGAGTGAGTAAATTGGCCATTTTCATGCACTTTTAACCATTCCATAAATCTTGTGTTTTGGGCACCTGGAAGCATGAAAATCACTTTAAACATGCTAATTTTAGCTCTAACACTGACGATCCACCTACAAATGTGAACTGACGTTCAAAAATAAAACATTTGAAAACGGATCATTTTCCACATTTCTGAAGCATGACGTAATGGGGGGGTGTTATCTCTTTTGTCGAAAATCAGCCGTTTTTGCTCTAACATTAAATGCCTTCAAATGGTATTTAATTAACTTCCCGGGGTGAAGAAACCCTTTTTGAGAACTCAGAGTGAGTAAATTGGCCATTTTCATGCACTTTTAACCATTCCATAAATCTTGTGTTTTGGGCCCCTGGAAGCATGAAAATCACTTTAAACATGCTAATTTTAGCTCTAACACTGATGATCCACCTACAAATGTGAACTGACGTTCAAAAATAAAACATTTGAAAACGGACCATTTTCCACATTTCTGAAGCATGACGTAATGGGGGGGTGTTATCTCTTTTGTCGAAAATCAGCCGTTTTTGCTCGAACATTAAATGCCTCCAAATGGTATTTAATTAACTTCCCGAGCCCCTGGAAGCATGAAAATCACTTTAAACATGCTAATTTTAGCTCTAACACTGATGATCCACCTACAAATGTGAACTGACGTTCAAAAATAAAACATTTGAAAACGGACCATTTTCCACATTTCTGAAGCATGACGTAATGGGGGGGTGTTATCTCTTTTGTCGAAAATCAGCCGTTTTTGCTCGAACATTAAATGCCTCCAAATGGTATTTAATTAACTTCCCGAGCCCCTGGAAGCATGAAAATCACTTTAAACATGCTAATTTTAGCTTTAACACTGATGATCCACCTACAAATGTGAACTGACGTTCAAAAATAAAACATTTGAAAACGGACCATTTTCCACATTTCTGAAGCATGACGTAATGGGGGGGTGTTATCTCTTTTGTCGAAAATCAGCCGTTTTTGCTCGAACATTAAATGCCTCCAAATGGTATTTAATTAACTTCCCGAGCCCCTGGAAGCATGAAAATCACTTTAAACATGCTAATTTTAGCTCTAACACTGATGATCCACCTACAAATGTGAACTGACGTTCAAAAATAAAACATTTGAAAACGGACCATTTTCCACATTTCTGAAGCATGACGTAATGGGGGGGTGTTATCTCTTTTGTCGAAAATCAGCCGTTTTTGCTCTAACATTAAATGCCTCCAAATGGTATTTAATTAACTTCCCGGGGTGAAGAAACCCTTTTTGAGAACTCAGAGTGAGTAAATTGGCCATTTTCATGCACTTTTAACCATTCCATAAATCTTGTGTTTTGGGCCCCTGGAAGCATGAAAATCACTTTAAACATGCTAATTTTAGCTCTAACACTGATGATCCACCTACAAATGTGAACTGACGTTCAAAAATAAAACATTTGAAAACGGACCATTTTCCACATTTCTGAAGCATGACGTAATGGGGGGGTGTTATCTCTTTTGTCGAAAATCAGCCGTTTTTGCTCGAACATTAAATGCCTCCAAATGGTATTTAATTAACTTCCCGAGCCCCTGGAAGCATGAAAATCACTTTAAACATGCTAATTTTAGCTCTAACACTGATGATCCACCTACAAATGTGAACTGACGTTCAAAAATAAAACATTTGAAAACGGACCATTTTCCACATTTCTGAAGCATGACGTAATGGGGGGGTGTTATCTCTTTTGTCGAAAATCAGCCGTTTTTGCTCGAACATTAAATGCCTCCAAATGGTATTTAATTAACTTCCCGGGGTGAAGAAACCCTTTTTGAGAACTCAGAGTGAGTAAATTGGCCATTTTCATGCACTTTTAACCATTCCATAAATCTTGTGTTTTGGGCCCCTGGAAGCATGAAAATCACTTTAAACATGCTAATTTTAGCTCTAACACTGATGATCCACCTACAAATGTGAACTGACGTTCAAAAATAAAACATTTGAAAACGGACCATTTTCCACATTTCTGAAGCATGACGTAATGGGGGGGTGTTATCTCTTTTGTCGAAAATCAGCTGTTTTTGCTCGAACATTAAATGCCTCCAAATGGTATTTAATTAACTTCCCGGGGTGAAGAAACCCTTTTTGAGAACTCAGAGTGAGTAAATTGGCCATTTTCATGCACTTTTAACCATTCCATAAATCTTGTGTTTTGGGCCCCTGGAAGCATGAAAATCACTTTAAACATGCTAATTTTAGCTCTAACACTGATGATCCACCTACAAATGTGAACTGACGTTCAAAAATAAAACATTTGAAAACGGACCATTTTCCACATTTCTGAAGCATGACGTAATGGGGGGGTGTTATCTCTTTTGTCGAAAATCAGCCGTTTTTGCTCGAACATTAAATGCCTCCAACTGGTATTTAATTAACTTCCCGAGCACCTGGAAGCATGAAAATCACTTTAAACATGCTAATTTTAGCTCTAACACTGATGATCCACCTACAAATGTGAACTGACGTTCAAAAATAAAACATTTGAAAACGGACCATTTTCCACATTTCTGAAGCATGACGTAATGGGGGGGTGTTATCTCTTTTGTCGAAAATCAGCCGTTTTTGCTCGAACATTAAATGCCTCCAACTGGTATTTAATTAACTTCCCGAGCACCTGGAAGCATGAAAATCACTTTAAACATGCTAATTTTAGCTCTAACACTGATGATCCACCTACAAATGTGAACTGACGTTCAAAAATAAAACATTTGAAAACGGACCATTTTCCACATTTCTGAAGCATGACGTAATGGGGGGGTGTTATCTCTTTTGTCGAAAATCAGCCGTTTTTGCTCGAACATTAAATGCCTCCAAATGGTATTTAATTAACTTCCCGAGCCCCTGGAAGCATGAAAATCACTTTAAACATGCTAATTTTAGCTCTAACACTGATGATCCACCTACAAATGTGAACTGACGTTCAAAAATAAAACATTTGAAAACGGACCATTTTCCACATTTCTGAAGCATGACGTAATGGGGGGGTGTTATCTCTTTTGTCGAAAATCAGCTGTTTTTGCTCGAACATTAAATGCCTCCAAATGGTATTTAATTAACTTCCCGAGCCCCTGGAAGCATGAAAATCACTTTAAACATGCTAATTTTAGCTCTAACACTGATGATCCACCTACAAATGTGAACTGACGTTCAAAAATAAAACATTTGAAAACGGACCATTTTCCACATTTCTGAAGCATGACGTAATGGGGGGGTGTTATCTCTTTTGTCGAAAATCAGCCGTTTTTGCTCTAACATTAAATGCCTCCAAATGGTATTTAATTAACTTCCCGGGGTGAAGAAACCCTTTTTGAGAACTCAGAGTGAGTAAATTGGCCATTTTCATGCACTTTTAACCATTCCATAAATCTTGTGTTTTGGGCCCCTGGAAGCATGAAAATCACTTTAAACATGCTAATTTTAGCTCTAACACTGATGATCCACCTACAAATGTGAACTGACGTTCAAAAATAAAACATTTGAAAACGGACCATTTTCCACATTTCTGAAGCATGACGTAATGGGGGGGTGTTATCTCTTTTGTCGAAAATCAGCCGTTTTTGCTCGAACATTAAATGCCTCCAAATGGTATTTAATTAACTTCCCGAGCCCCTGGAAGCATGAAAATCACTTTAAACATGCTAATTTTAGCTCTAACACTGATGATCCACCTACAAATGTGAACTGACGTTCAAAAATAAAACATTTGAAAACGGACCATTTTCCACATTTCTGAAGCATGACGTAATGGGGGGGGTGTTATCTCTTTTGTCGAAAATCAGCCGTTTTTGCTCGAACATTAAATGCCTCCAAATGGTATTTAATTAACTTCCCGGGGTGAAGAAACCCTTTTTGAGAACTCAGAGTGAGTAAATTGGCCATTTTCATGCACTTTTAACCATTCCATAAATCTTGTGTTTTGGGCCCCTGGAAGCATGAAAATCACTTTAAACATGCTAATTTTAGCTCTAACACTGATGATCCACCTACAAATGTGAACTGACGTTCAAAAATAAAACATTTGAAAACGGACCATTTTCCACATTTCTGAAGCATGACGTAATGGGGGGGTGTTATCTCTTTTGTCGAAAATCAGCCGTTTTTGCTCGAACATTAAATGCCTCCAAATGGTATTTAATTAACTTCCCGAGCCCCTGGAAGCATGAAAATCACTTTAAACATGCTAATTTTAGCTCTAACACTGATGATCCACCTACAAATGTGAACTGACGTTCAAAAATAAAACATTTGAAAACGGACCATTTTCCACATTTCTGAAGCATGACGTAATGGGGGGGGTGTTATCTCTTTTGTCGAAAATCAGCCGTTTTTGCTCGAACATTAAATGCCTCCAAATGGTATTTAATTAACTTCCCGGGGTGAAGAAACCCTTTTTGAGAACTCAGAGTGAGTAAATTGGCCATTTTCATGCACTTTTAACCATTCCATAAATCTTGTGTTTTGGGCACCTGGAAGCATGAAAATCACTTTAAACATGCTAATTTTAGCTCTAACACTGACGATCCACCTACAAATGTGAACTGACGTTCAAAAATAAAACATTTGAAAACGGATCATTTTCCACATTTCTGAAGCATGACGTAATGGGGGGGGTGTTATCTCTTTTGTCGAAAATCAGCCGTTTTTGCTCTAACATTAAATGCCTCCAAATGGTATTTAATTAACTTCCCGGGGTGAAGAAACCCTTTTTGAGAACTCAGAGTGAGTAAATTGGCCATTTTCATGCACTTTTAACCATTCCATAAATCTTGTGTTTTGGGCCCCTGGAAGCATGAAAATCACTTTAAACATGCTAATTTTAGCTCTAACACTGATGATCCACCTACAAATGTGAACTGACGTTCAAAAATAAAACATTTGAAAACGGACCATTTTCCACATTTCTGAAGCATGACGTAATGGGGGGGTGTTATCTCTTTTGTCGAAAATCAGCCGTTTTTGCTCGAACATTAAATGCCTCCAAATGGTATTTAATTAACTTCCCGAGCCCCTGGAAGCATGAAAATCACTTTAAACATGCTAATTTTAGCTCTAACACTGATGATCCACCTACAAATGTGAACTGACGTTCAAAAATAAAACATTTGAAAACGGACCATTTTCCACATTTCTGAAGCATGACGTAATGGGGGGGTGTTATCTCTTTTGTCGAAAATCAGCCGTTTTTGCTCGAACATTAAATGCCTCCAAATGGTATTTAATTAACTTCCCGAGCCCCTGGAAGCATGAAAATCACTTTAAACATGCTAATTTTAGCTTTAACACTGATGATCCACCTACAAATGTGAACTGACGTTCAAAAATAAAACATTTGAAAACGGACCATTTTCCACATTTCTGAAGCATGACGTAATGGGGGGGTGTTATCTCTTTTGTCGAAAATCAGCCGTTTTTGCTCGAACATTAAATGCCTCCAAATGGTATTTAATTAACTTCCCGAGCCCCTGGAAGCATGAAAATCACTTTAAACATGCTAATTTTAGCTCTAACACTGATGATCCACCTACAAATGTGAACTGACGTTCAAAAATAAAACATTTGAAAACGGACCATTTTCCACATTTCTGAAGCATGACGTAATGGGGGGGTGTTATCTCTTTTGTCGAAAATCAGCCGTTTTTGCTCTAACATTAAATGCCTCCAAATGGTATTTAATTAACTTCCCGGGGTGAAGAAACCCTTTTTGAGAACTCAGAGTGAGTAAATTGGCCATTTTCATGCACTTTTAACCATTCCATAAATCTTGTGTTTTGGGCCCCTGGAAGCATGAAAATCACTTTAAACATGCTAATTTTAGCTCTAACACTGATGATCCACCTACAAATGTGAACTGACGTTCAAAAATAAAACATTTGAAAACGGACCATTTTCCACATTTCTGAAGCATGACGTAATGGGGGGGTGTTATCTCTTTTGTCGAAAATCAGCCGTTTTTGCTCGAACATTAAATGCCTCCAAATGGTATTTAATTAACTTCCCGAGCCCCTGGAAGCATGAAAATCACTTTAAACATGCTAATTTTAGCTCTAACACTGATGATCCACCTACAAATGTGAACTGACGTTCAAAAATAAAACATTTGAAAACGGACCATTTTCCACATTTCTGAAGCATGACGTAATGGGGGGGTGTTATCTCTTTTGTCGAAAATCAGCCGTTTTTGCTCGAACATTAAATGCCTCCAAATGGTATTTAATTAACTTCCCGGGGTGAAGAAACCCTTTTTGAGAACTCAGAGTGAGTAAATTGGCCATTTTCATGCACTTTTAACCATTCCATAAATCTTGTGTTTTGGGCCCCTGGAAGCATGAAAATCACTTTAAACATGCTAATTTTAGCTCTAACACTGATGATCCACCTACAAATGTGAACTGACGTTCAAAAATAAAACATTTGAAAACGGACCATTTTCCACATTTCTGAAGCATGACGTAATGGGGGGGTGTTATCTCTTTTGTCGAAAATCAGCTGTTTTTGCTCGAACATTAAATGCCTCCAAATGGTATTTAATTAACTTCCCGGGGTGAAGAAACCCTTTTTGAGAACTCAGAGTGAGTAAATTGGCCATTTTCATGCACTTTTAACCATTCCATAAATCTTGTGTTTTGGGCCCCTGGAAGCATGAAAATCACTTTAAACATGCTAATTTTAGCTCTAACACTGATGATCCACCTACAAATGTGAACTGACGTTCAAAAATAAAACATTTGAAAACGGACCATTTTCCACATTTCTGAAGCATGACGTAATGGGGGGGTGTTATCTCTTTTGTCGAAAATCAGCCGTTTTTGCTCGAACATTAAATGCCTCCAAATGGTATTTAATTAACTTCCCGAGCACCTGGAAGCATGAAAATCACTTTAAACATGCTAATTTTAGCTCTAACACTGATGATCCACCTACAAATGTGAACTGACGTTCAAAAATAAAACATTTGAAAACGGACCATTTTCCACATTTCTGAAGCATGACGTAATGGGGGGGTGTTATCTCTTTTGTCGAAAATCAGCCGTTTTTGCTCTAACATTAAATGCCTCCAAATGGTATTTAATTAACTTCCCGGGGTGAAGAAACCCTTTTTGAGAACTCAGAGTGAGTAAATTGGCCATTTTCATGTACTTTTAACCATTCCATAAATCTTGTGTTTTGGGCCCCTGGAAGTATGAAAATCACTTTAAACATGCTAATTTTAGCTCTAACACTGATGATTCACCTACAAATGTGAACTGACGTTCAAAAATAAAACATTTGAAAACGGACCATTTTCCACATTTCTGAAGCATGACGTAATGGGGGGGTGTTATCTCTTTTGTCGAAAATCAGCCGTTTTTGCTCGAACATTAAATGCCTCCAAATGGTATTTAATTAACTTCCCGGGGTGAAGAAACCCTTTTTGAGAACTCAGAGTGAGTAAATTGGCCATTTTCATGCACTTTTAACCATTCCATAAATCTTGTGTTTTGGGCCCCTGGAAGCATGAAAATCACTTTAAACATGCTAATTTTAGCTCTAACACTGATGATCCACCTACAAATGTGAACTGACGTTCAAAAATAAACATTTGAAAACGGACCATTTTCCACATTTCTGAAGCATGACGTAATGGGGGGGTGTTATCTCTTTTGTCGAAAATCAGCCGTTTTTGCTCGAACATTAAATGCCTCCAAATGGTATTTAATTAACTTCCCGGGGTGAAGAAACCCTTTTTGAGAACTCAGAGTGAGTAAATTGGCCATTTTCATGCACTTTTAACCATTCCATAAATCTTGTGTTTTGGGCCCCTGGAAGCATGAAAATCACTTTAAACATGCTAATTTTAGCTCTAACACTGATGATCCACCTACAAATGTGAACTGACGTTCAAAAATAAAACATTTGAAAACGGACCATTTTCCACATTTCTGAAGCATGACGTAATGGGGGGGTGTTATCTCTTTTGTCGAAAATCAGCCGTTTTTGCTCGAACATTAAATGCCTCCAAATGGTATTTAATTAACTTCCCGGGGTGAAGAAACCCTTTTTGAGAACTCAGAGTGAGTAAATTGGCCATTTTCATGCACTTTTAACCATTCCATAAATCTTGTGTTTTGGGCCCCTGGAAGCATGAAAATCACTTTAAACATGCTAATTTTAGCTCTAACACTGATGATCCACCTACAAATGTGAACTGGCGTTCAAAAATAAAACATTTGAAAACGGACCATTTTCCACATTTCTGAAGCATGACGTAATGGGGGGGTGTTATCTCTTTTGTCGAAAATCAGCCGTTTTTGCTCTAACATTAAATGCCTCCAAATGGTATTTAATTAACTTCCCGAGCCCCTGGAAGCATGAAAATCACTTTAAACATGCTAATTTTAGCTCTAACACTGATGATCCACCTACCTGTTATCTCTTTTGTCGAAAATCAGCCGTTTTTGCTCTAACATTAAATGCCTCCAAATGGTATTTAATTAACTTCCCGGGGTGAAGAAACCCTTTTTGAGAACTCAGAGTGAGTAAATTGGCCATTTTCATGCACTTTTAACCATTCCATAAATCTTGTGTTTTGGGCCCCTGGAAGCATGAAAATCACTTTAAACATGCTAATTTTAGCTCTAACACTGATGATCCACCTACAAATGTGAACTGACGTTCAAAAATAAAACATTTGAAAACGGACCATTTTCCACATTTCTGAAGCATGACGTAATGGGGGGGTGTTATCTCTTTTGTCGAAAATCAGCCGTTTTTGCTCGAACATTAAATGCCTCCAAATGGTATTTATTTCACTTCCCGAGCCCCTGGAAGCATGAAAATCACTTTAAATGTGCTAATTTTAGCTCTAACACTGATGATCCACCTACAAATGTGAACTGACGTTCAAAAATAAAACATTTGAAAACGGACCATTTTCCACATTTCTGAAGCATGACGTAATGGGAGGGTGTTATCTCTTTTGTTGAAAATCAGCCGTTTTTGCTCGAACATTAAATGCCTCCAAATGGTATTTAATTAACTTCCCGAGCCCCTGGAAGCATGAAAATCACTTTAAACATGCTAATTTTAGCTCTAACACTGATGATCCACCTACAAATGTGAACTGACGTTCAAAAATAAAACATTTGAAAACGGACCATTTTCCACATTTCTGAAGCATGACGTAATGGGGGGGGTGTTATCTCTTTTGTCGAAAATCAGCCGTTTTTGCTCGAAAATTAAATGCCTCCAAATGGTATTTAATTAACTTCCCGGGGTGAAGAAACCCTTTTTGAGAACTCAGAGTGAGTAAATTGGCCATTTTCATGCACTTTTAACCATTCCATAAATCTTGTGTTTTGGGCCCCTGGAAGCATGAAAATCACTTTAAACATGCTAATTTTAGCTCTAACACTGATGATCCACCTACAAATGTGAACTGACGTTCAAAAATAAAACATTTGAAAACTGACCATTTTCCACATTTCTGAAGCATGACGTAATGGGGGGGTGTTATCTCTTTTGTCGAAAATCAGCCGTTTTTGCTCGAACATTAAATGCCTCCAAATGGTATTTAATTAACTTCCCGAGCCCCTGGAAGCATGAAAATCACTTTAAACATGCTAATTTTAGCTCTAACACTGATGATCCACCTACAAATGTGAACTGACCTTCAAAAATAAAACATTTGAAAACGGACCATTTTCCACATTTCTGAAGCATGACGTAATGGGGGGGTGTTATCTCTTTTGTCGAAAATCAGCCGTTTTTGCTCGAACATTAAATGCCTCCAAATGGTATTTAATTAACTTCCCGAGCCCCTGGAAGCATGAAAATCACTTTAAACATGCTAATTTTAGCTCTAACACTGATGATCCACCTACAAATGTGAACTGACGTTCAAAAATAAAACATTTGAAAACGGACCATTTTCCACATTTCTGAAGCATGACGTAATGGGGGGGTGTTATCTCTTTTGTCGAAAATCAGCTGTTTTTGCTCGAACATTAAATGCCTCCAAATGGTATTTAATTAACTTCCCGGGGTGAAGAAACCCTTTTTGAGAACTCAGAGTGAGTAAATTGGCCATTTTCATGCACTTTTAACCATTCCATAAATCTTGTGTTTTGGGCCCCTGGAAGCATGAAAATCACTTTAAACATGCTAATTTTAGCTCTAACACTGATGATCCACCTACAAATGTGAACTGATGTTCAAAAATAAAACATTTGAAAACGGACCATTTTCCACATTTCTGAAGCATGACGTAATGGGGGGGTGTTATCTCTTTTGTCGAAAATCAGCCGTTTTTGCTCGAACATTAAATGCCTCCAAATGGTATTTATTTCACTTCCCGAGCCCCTGGAAGCATGAAAATCACTTTAAACATGCTAATTTTAGCTCTAACACTGATGATCCACCTACAAATGTGAAGTGATGTTCAAAAATAAAACATTTGAAAACGGACCATTTTCCACATTTCTGAAGCATGACGTAATGGGGGGGTGTTATCTCTTTTGTCGAAAATCAGCCGTTTTTGCTCGAACATTAAATGCCTCCAAATGGTATTTAATTAACTTCCCGAGCCCCTGGAAGCATGAAAATCACTTTAAACATGCTAATTTTAGCTCTAACACTGATGATCCACCTACAAATGTGAACTGACGTTCAAAAATAAAACATTTGAAAACGGACCATTTTCCACATTTCTGAAGCATGACGTAATGGGGGGGTGTTATCTCTTTTTTCGAAAATCAGCCGTTTTTGCTCGAACATTAAATGCCTCCAAATGGTATTTAATTAACTTCCCGAGCCCCTGGAAGCATGAAAATCACTTTAAACATGCTAATTTTAGCTTTAACACTGATGATCCACCTACAAATGTGAACTGACGTTCAAAAATAAAACATTTGAAAACGGACCATTTTCCACATTTCTGAAGCATGACGTAATGGGGGGGTGTTATCTCTTTTGTCGAAAATCAGCCGTTTTTTCTCGAACATTAAATGCCTCCAAATGGTATTTAATTAACTTCCCGAGCCCCTGGAAGCATGAAAATCACTTTAAACATGCTAATTTTAGCTCTAACACTGATGATCCACCTACAAATGTGAACTGACGTTCAAAAATAAAACATTTGAAAACGGACCATTTTCCACATTTCTGAAGCATGACGTAATGGGGGGGTGTTATCTCTTTTGTCGAAAATCAGCCGTTTTTGCTCTAACATTAAATGCCTCCAAATGGTATTTAATTAACTTCCCGGGGTGAAGAAACCCTTTTTGAGAACTCAGAGTGAGTAAATTGGCCATTTTCATGCACTTTTAACCATTCCATAAATCTTGTGTTTTGGGCCCCTGGAAGCATGAAAATCACTTTAAACATGCTAATTTTAGCTCTAACACTGATGATCCACCTACAAATGTGAACTGACGTTCAAAAATAAAACATTTGAAAACGGACCATTTTCCACATTTCTGAAGCATGACGTAATGGGGGGGTGTTATCTCTTTTGTCGAAAATCAGCCGTTTTTGCTCGAACATTAAATGCCTCCAAATGGTATTTAATTAACTTCCCGAGCCCCTGGAAGCATGAAAATCACTTTAAACATGCTAATTTTAGCTCTAACACTGATGATCCACCTACAAATGTGAACTGACGTTCAAAAATAAAACATTTGAAAACGGACCATTTTCCACATTTCTGAAGCATGACGTAATGGGGGGGTGTTATCTCTTTTGTCGAAAATCAGCCGTTTTTGCTCGAACATTAAATGCCTCCAAATGGTATTTAATTAACTTCCCGGGGTGAAGAAACCCTTTTTGAGAACTCAGAGTGAGTAAATTGGCCATTTTCATGCACTTTTAACCATTCCATAAATCTTGTGTTTTGGGCCCCTGGAAGCATGAAAATCACTTTAAACATGCTAATTTTAGCTCTAACACTGATGATCCACCTACAAATGTGAACTGACGTTCAAAAATAAAACATTTGAAAACGGACCATTTTCCACATTTCTGAAGCATGACGTAATGGGGGGGTGTTATCTCTTTTGTCGAAAATCAGCTGTTTTTGCTCGAACATTAAATGCCTCCAAATGGTATTTAATTAACTTCCCGAGCACCTGGAAGCATGAAAATCACTTTAAACATGCTAATTTTAGCTCTAACACTGATGATCCACCTACAAATGTGAACTGACGTTCAAAAATAAAACATTTGAAAACGGACCATTTTCCACATTTCTGAAGCATGACGTAATGGGGGGGTGTTATCTCTTTTGTCGAAAATCAGCCGTTTTTGCTCTAACATTAAATGCCTCCAAATGGTATTTAATTAACTTCCCGGGGTGAAGAAACCCTTTTTGAGAACTCAGAGTGAGTAAATTGGCCATTTTCATGTACTTTTAACCATTCCATAAATCTTGTGTTTTGGGCCCCTGGAAGTATGAAAATCACTTTAAACATGCTAATTTTAGCTCTAACACTGATGATTCACCTACAAATGTGAACTGACGTTCAAAAATAAAACATTTGAAAACGGACCATTTTCCACATTTCTGAAGCATGACGTAATGGGGGGGTGTTATCTCTTTTGTCGAAAATCAGCCGTTTTTGCTCGAACATTAAATGCCTCCAAATGGTATTTAATTAACTTCCCGGGGTGAAGAAACCCTTTTTGAGAACTCAGAGTGAGTAAATTGGCCATTTTCATGCACTTTTAACCATTCCATAAATCTTGTGTTTTGGGCCCCTGGAAGCATGAAAATCACTTTAAACATGCTAATTTTAGCTCTAACACTGATGATCCACCTACAAATGTGAACTGACGTTCAAAAATAAAACATTTGAAAACGGACCATTTTCCACATTTCTGAAGCATGACGTAATGGGGGGGTGTTATCTCTTTTGTCGAAAATCAGCCGTTTTTGCTCGAACATTAAATGCCTCCAAATGGTATTTAATTAACTTCCCGGGGTGAAGAAACCCTTTTTGAGAACTCAGAGTGAGTAAATTGGCCATTTTCATGCACTTTTAACCATTCCATAAATCTTGTGTTTTGGGCCCCTGGAAGCATGAAAATCACTTTAAACATGCTAATTTTAGCTCTAACACTGATGATCCACCTACAAATGTGAACTGACGTTCAAAAATAAAACATTTGAAAACGGACCATTTTCCACATTTCTGAAGCATGACGTAATGGGGGGGTGTTATCTCTTTTGTCGAAAATCAGCCGTTTTTGCTCGAACATTAAATGCCTCCAAATGGTATTTAATTAACTTCCCGGGGTGAAGAAACCCTTTTTGAGAACTCAGAGTGAGTAAATTGGCCATTTTCATGCACTTTTAACCATTCCATAAATCTTGTGTTTTGGGCCCCTGGAAGCATGAAAATCACTTTAAACATGCTAATTTTAGCTCTAACACTGATGATCCACCTACAAATGTGAACTGGCGTTCAAAAATAAAACATTTGAAAACGGACCATTTTCCACATTTCTGAAGCATGACGTAATGGGGGGGTGTTATCTCTTTTGTCGAAAATCAGCCGTTTTTGCTCTAACATTAAATGCCTCCAAATGGTATTTAATTAACTTCCCGAGCCCCTGGAAGCATGAAAATCACTTTAAACATGCTAATTTTAGCTCTAACACTGATGATCCACCTACCTGTTATCTCTTTTGTCGAAAATCAGCCGTTTTTGCTCTAACATTAAATGCCTCCAAATGGTATTTAATTAACTTCCCGGGGTGAAGAAACCCTTTTTGAGAACTCAGAGTGAGTAAATTGGCCATTTTCATGCACTTTTAACCATTCCATAAATCTTGTGTTTTGGGCCCCTGGAAGCATGAAAATCACTTTAAACATGCTAATTTTAGCTCTAACACTGATGATCCACCTACAAATGTGAACTGACGTTCAAAAATAAAACATTTGAAAACGGACCATTTTCCACATTTCTGAAGCATGACGTAATGGGGGGGTGTTATCTCTTTTGTCGAAAATCAGCCGTTTTTGCTCGAACATTAAATGCCTCCAAATGGTATTTATTTCACTTCCCGAGCCCCTGGAAGCATGAAAATCACTTTAAATGTGCTAATTTTAGCTCTAACACTGATGATCCACCTACAAATGTGAACTGACGTTCAAAAATAAAACATTTGAAAACGGACCATTTTCCACATTTCTGAAGCATGACGTAATGGGAGGGTGTTATCTCTTTTGTCGAAAATCAGCCGTTTTTGCTCGAACATTAAATGCCTCCAAATGGTATTTAATTAACTTCCCGAGCCCCTGGAAGCATGAAAATCACTTTAAACATGCTAATTTTAGCTCTAACACTGATGATCCACCTACAAATGTGAACTGACGTTCAAAAATAAAACATTTGAAAACGGACCATTTTCCACATTTCTGAAGCATGACGTAATGGGGGGGGTGTTATCTCTTTTGTCGAAAATCAGCCGTTTTTGCTCGAAAATTAAATGCCTCCAAATGGTATTTAATTAACTTCCCGGGGTGAAGAAACCCTTTTTGAGAACTCAGAGTGAGTAAATTGGCCATTTTCATGCACTTTTAACCATTCCATAAATCTTGTGTTTTGGGCCCCTGGAAGCATGAAAATCACTTTAAACATGCTAATTTTAGCTCTAACACTGATGATCCACCTACAAATGTGAACTGACGTTCAAAAATAAAACATTTGAAAACTGACCATTTTCCACATTTCTGAAGCATGACGTAATGGGGGGGTGTTATCTCTTTTGTCGAAAATCAGCCGTTTTTGCTCGAACATTAAATGCCTCCAAATGGTATTTAATTAACTTCCCGAGCCCCTGGAAGCATGAAAATCACTTTAAACATGCTAATTTTAGCTCTAACACTGATGATCCACCTACAAATGTGAACTGACCTTCAAAAATAAAACATTTGAAAACGGACCATTTTCCACATTTCTGAAGCATGACGTAATGGGGGGGTGTTATCTCTTTTGTCGAAAATCAGCCGTTTTTGCTCGAACATTAAATGCCTCCAAATGGTATTTAATTAACTTCCCGAGCCCCTGGAAGCATGAAAATCACTTTAAACATGCTAATTTTAGCTCTAACACTGATGATCCACCTACAAATGTGAACTGACGTTCAAAAATAAAACATTTGAAAACGGACCATTTTCCACATTTCTGAAGCATGACGTAATGGGGGGGTGTTATCTCTTTTGTCGAAAATCAGCTGTTTTTGCTCGAACATTAAATGCCTCCAAATGGTATTTAATTAACTTCCCGGGGTGAAGAAACCCTTTTTGAGAACTCAGAGTGAGTAAATTGGCCATTTTCATGCACTTTTAACCATTCCATAAATCTTGTGTTTTGGGCCCCTGGAAGCATGAAAATCACTTTAAACATGCTAATTTTAGTTCTAACACTGATGATCCACCTACAAATGTGAACTGACGTTCAAAAATAAAACATTTGAAAACGGACCATTTTCCACATTTCTGAAGCATGACGTAATGGGGGGGTGTTATCTCTTTTGTCGAAAATCAGCAGTTTTTGCTCGAACATTAAATGCCTCCAAATGGTATTTAATTAACTTCCCGAGCCCCTGGAAGCATGAAAATCACTTTAAACATGCTAATTTTAGCTCTAACACTGATGATCCACCTACAAATGTGAACTGACGTTCAAAAATAAAACATTTGAAAACGGACCATTTTCCACATTTCTGAAGCATGACGTAATGGGGGGGTGTTATCTCTTTTGTCGAAAATCAGCCGTTTTTGCTCGAACATTAAATGCCTCCAAATGGTATTTAATTAACTTCCCGAGCCCCTGGAAGCATGAAAATCACTTTAAACATGCTAATTTTAGCTCTAACACTGATGATCCACCTACAAATGTGAACTGACGTTCAAAAATAAAACATTTGAAAACGGACCATTTTCCACATTTCTGAAGCATGACGTAATGGGGGGGTGTTATCTCTTTTGTCGAAAATCAGCCGCTTTTGCTCGAACATTAAATGCCTCCAAATGGTATTTATTTCACTTCCCGAGCCCCTGGAAGCATGAAAATCACTTTAAACATGCTAATTTTAGCTCTAACACTGATGATCCACCTACAAATGTGAACTGACGTTCAAAAATAAAACATTTGAAAACGGACCATTTTCCACATTTCTGAAGCATGACGTAATGGGGGGGTGTTATCTCTTTTGTCGAAAATCAGCCGTTTTTGCTCGAACATTAAATGCCTCCAAATGGTATTTATTTCACTTCCCGAGCCCCTGGAAGCATGAAAATCACTTTAAACATGCTAATTTTAGCTCTAACACTGATGATCCACCTACAAATGTGAAGTGACGTTCAAAAATAAAACATTTGAAAACGGACCATTTTCCACATTTCTGAAGCATGACGTAATGGGGGGGTGTTATCTCTTTTGTCGAAAATCAGCCGTTTTTGCTCGAACATTAAATGCCTCCAAATGGTATTTAATTAACTTCCCGAGCCCCTGGAAGCATGAAAATCACTTTAAACATGCTAATTTTAGCTCTAACACTGATGATCCACCTACAAATGTGAACTGACGTTCAAAAATAAAACATTTGAAAACGGACCATTTTCCACATTTCTGAAGCATGACGTAATGGGGGGGTGTTATCTCTTTTGTCGAAAATCAGCCGTTTTTGCTCGAACATTAAATGCCTCCAAATGGTATTTAATTAACTTCCCGAGCCCCTGGAAGCATGAAAATCACTTTAAACATGCTAATTTTAGCTTTAACACTGATGATCCACCTACAAATGTGAACTGACGTTCAAAAATAAAACATTTGAAAACGGACCATTTTCCACATTTCTGAAGCATGACGTAATGGGGGGGTGTTATCTCTTTTGTCGAAAATCAGCCGTTTTTGCTCGAACATTAAATGCCTCCAAATGGTATTTAATTAACTTCCCGAGCCCCTGGAAGCATGAAAATCACTTTAAACATGCTAATTTTAGCTTTAACACTGATGATCCACCTACAAATGTGAACTGACGTTCAAAAATAAAACATTTGAAAACGGACCATTTTCCACATTTCTGAAGCATGACGTAATGGGAGGGTGTTATCTCTTTTGTCGAAAATCAGCCGTTTTTGCTCGAACATTAAATGCCTCCAAATGGTATTTAATTAACTTCCCGGGGTGAAGAAACCCTTTTTGAGAACTCAGAGTGAGTAAATTGGCCATTTTCATGCACTTTTAACCATTCCATAAATCTTGTGTTTTGGGCCCCTGGAAGCATGAAAATCACTTTAAACATGCTAATTTTAGCTCTAACACTGATGATCCACCTACAAATGTGAACTGACGTTCAAAAATAAAACATTTGAAAACGGACCATTTTCCACATTTCTGAAGCATGACGTAATGGGGGGGTGTTATCTCTTTTGTCGAAAATCAGCCGTTTTTGCTCGAACATTAAATGCCTCCAAATGGTATTTAATTAACTTCCCGAGCCCCTGGAAGCATGAAAATCACTTTAAACATGCTAATTTTAGCTCTAACACTGATGATCCACCTACAAATGTGAACTGACGTTCAAAAATAAAACATTTGAAAACTGACCATTTTCCACATTTCTGAAGCATGACGTAATGGGGGGGTGTTATCTCTTTTGTCGAAAATCAGCCGTTTTTGCTCGAACATTAAATGCCTCCAAATGGTATTTAATTAACTTCCCGGGGTGAAGAAACCCTTTTTGAGAACTCAGAGTGAGTAAATTGGCCATTTTCATGCACTTTTAACCATTCCATAAATCTTGTGTTTTGGGCCCCTGGAAGCATGAAAATCACTTTAAACATGCTAATTTTAGCTCTAACACTGATGATCCACCTACAAATGTGAACTGACGTTCAAAAATAAAACATTTGAAAACGGACCATTTTCCACATTTCTGAAGCATGACGTAATGGGGGGGTGTTATCTCTTTTGTCGAAAATCAGCTGTTTTTGCTCGAACATTAAATGCCTCCAAATGGTATTTAATTAACTTCCCGGGGTGAAGAAACCCTTTTTGAGAACTCAGAGTGAGTAAATTGGCCATTTTCATGCACTTTTAACCATTCCATAAATCTTGTGTTTTGGGCCCCTGGAAGCATGAAAATCACTTTAAACATGCTAATTTTAGCTCTAACACTGATGATCCACCTACAAATGTGAACTGACGTTCAAAAATAAAACATTTGAAAACGGACCATTTTCCACATTTCTGAAGCATGACGTAATGGGGGGGTGTTATCTCTTTTGTCGAAAATCAGCCGTTTTTGCTCGAACATTAAATGCCTCCAAATGGTATTTAATTAACTTCCCGAGCACCTGGAAGCATGAAAATCACTTTAAACATGCTAATTTTAGCTCTAACACTGATGATCCACCTACAAATGTGAACTGACGTTCAAAAATAATACATTTGAAAACGGACCATTTTCCACATTTCTGAAGCATGACGTAATGGGGGGGTGTTATCTCTTTTGTCGAAAATCAGCCGTTTTTGCTCTAACATTAAATGCCTCCAAATGGTATTTAATTAACTTCCCGGGGTGAAGAAACCCTTTTTGAGAACTCAGAGTGAGTAAATTGGCCATTTTCATGCACTTTTAACCATTCCATAAATCTTGTGTTTTGGGCCCCTGGAAGCATGAAAATCACTTTAAACATGCTAATTTTAGCTCTAACACTGATGATTCACCTACAAATGTGAACTGACGTTCAAAAATAAAACATTTGAAAACGGACCATTTTCCACATTTCTGAAGCATGACGTAATGGGGGGGTGTTATCTCTTTTGTCGAAAATCAGCCGTTTTTGCTCGAACATTAAATGCCTCCAAATGGTATTTAATTAACTTCCCGGGGTGAAGAAACCCTTTTTGAGAACTCAGAGTGAGTAAATTGGCCATTTTCATGCACTTTTAACCATTCCATAAATCTTGTGTTTTGGGCCCCTGGAAGCATGAAAATCACTTTAAACATGCTAATTTTAGCTCTAACACTGATGATCCACCTACAAATGTGAACTGACGTTCAAAAATAAAACATTTGAAAACGGACCATTTTCCACATTTCTGAAGCATGATGTAATGGGGGGGTGTTATCTCTTTTGTCGAAAATCAGCCGTTTTTGCTCGAACATTAAATGCCTCCAAATGGTATTTAATTAACTTCCCGGGGTGAAGAAACCCTTTTTGAGAACTCAGAGTGAGTAAATTGGCCATTTTCATGCACTTTTAACCATTCCATAAATCTTGTGTTTTGGGCCCCTGGAAGCATGAAAATCACTTTAAACATGCTAATTTTAGCTCTAACACTGATGATCCACCTACAAATGTGAACTGACGTTCAAAAATAAAACATTTGAAAACGGACCATTTTCCACATTTCTGAAGCATGACGTAATGGGGGGGTGTTATCTCTTTTGTCGAAAATCAGCCGTTTTTGCTCGAACATTAAATGCCTCCAAATGGTATTTAATTAACTTCCCGGGGTGAAGAAACCCTTTTTGAGAACTCAGAGTGAGTAAATTGGCCATTTTCATGCACTTTTAACCATTCCATAAATCTTGTGTTTTGGGCCCCTGGAAGCATGAAAATCACTTTAAACATGCTAATTTTAGCTCTAACACTGATGATCCACCTACAAATGTGAACTGACGTTCAAAAATAAAACATTTGAAAACGGACCATTTTCCACATTTCTGAAGCATGACGTAATGGGGGGGTGTTATCTCTTTTGTCGAAAATCAGCCGTTTTTGCTCGAACATTAAATGCCTCCAAATGGTATTTAATTAACTTCCCGGGGTGAAGAAACCCTTTTTGAGAACTCAGAGTGAGTAAATTGGCCATTTTCATGCACTTTTAACCATTCCATAAATCTTGTGTTTTGGGCCCCTGGAAGCATGAAAATCACTTTAAACATGCTAATTTTAGCTCTAACACTGATGATCCACCTACAAATGTGAACTGGCGTTCAAAAATAAAACATTTGAAAACGGACCATTTTCCACATTTCTGAAGCATGACGTAATGGGGGGGTGTTATCTCTTTTGTCGAAAATCAGCCGTTTTTGCTCTAACATTAAATGCCTCCAAATGGTATTTAATTAACTTCCCGAGCCCCTGGAAGCATGAAAATCACTTTAAACATGCTAATTTTAGCTCTAACACTGATGATCCACCTACCTGTTATCTCTTTTGTCGAAAATCAGCCGTTTTTGCTCTAACATTAAATGCCTCCAAATGGTATTTAATTAACTTCCCGGGGTGAAGAAACCCTTTTTGAGAACTCAGAGTGAGTAAATTGGCCATTTTCATGCACTTTTAACCATTCCATAAATCTTGTGTTTTGGGCCCCTGGAAGCATGAAAATCACTTTAAACATGCTAATTTTAGCTCTAACACTGATGATCCACCTACAAATGTGAACTGACGTTCAAAAATAAAACATTTGAAAACGGACCATTTTCCACATTTCTGAAGCATGACGTAATGGGGGGGTGTTATCTCTTTTGTCGAAAATCAGCCGTTTTTGCTCGAACATTAAATGCCTCCAAATGGTATTTATTTCACTTCCCGAGCCCCTGGAAGCATGAAAATCACTTTAAATGTGCTAATTTTAGCTCTAACACTGATGATCCACCTACAAATGTGAACTGACGTTCAAAAATAAAACATTTGAAAACGGACCATTTTCCACATTTCTGAAGCATGACGTAATGGGAGGGTGTTATCTCTTTTGTCGAAAATCAGCCGTTTTTGCTCGAACATTAAATGCCTCCAAATGGTATTTAATTAACTTCCCGAGCCCCTGGAAGCATGAAAATCACTTTAAACATGCTAATTTTAGCTCTAACACTGATGATCCACCTACAAATGTGAACTGACGTTCAAAAATAAAACATTTGAAAACGGACCATTTTCCACATTTCTGAAGCATGACGTAATGGGGGGGGTGTTATCTCTTTTGTCGAAAATCAGCCGTTTTTGCTCGAAAATTAAATGCCTCCAAATGGTATTTAATTAACTTCCCGGGGTGAAGAAACCCTTTTTGAGAACTCAGAGTGAGTAAATTGGCCATTTTCATGCACTTTTAACCATTCCATAAATCTTGTGTTTTGGGCCCCTGGAAGCATGAAAATCACTTTAAACATGCTAATTTTAGCTCTAACACTGATGATCCACCTACAAATGTGAACTGACGTTCAAAAATAAAACATTTGAAAACTGACCATTTTCCACATTTCTGAAGCATGACGTAATGGGGGGGTGTTATCTCTTTTGTCGAAAATCAGCCGTTTTTGCTCGAACATTAAATGCCTCCAAATGGTATTTAATTAACTTCCCGAGCCCCTGGAAGCATGAAAATCACTTTAAACATGCTAATTTTAGCTCTAACACTGATGATCCACCTACAAATGTGAACTGACCTTCAAAAATAAAACATTTGAAAACGGACCATTTTCCACATTTCTGAAGCATGACGTAATGGGGGGGTGTTATCTCTTTTGTCGAAAATCAGCCGTTTTTGCTCGAACATTAAATGCCTCCAAATGGTATTTAATTAACTTCCCGAGCCCCTGGAAGCATGAAAATCACTTTAAACATGCTAATTTTAGCTCTAACACTGATGATCCACCTACAAATGTGAACTGACGTTCAAAAATAAAACATTTGAAAACGGACCATTTTCCACATTTCTGAAGCATGACGTAATGGGGGGGTGTTATCTCTTTTGTCGAAAATCAGCTGTTTTTGCTCGAACATTAAATGCCTCCAAATGGTATTTAATTAACTTCCCGGGGTGAAGAAACCCTTTTTGAGAACTCAGAGTGAGTAAATTGGCCATTTTCATGCACTTTTAACCATTCCATAAATCTTGTGTTTTGGGCCCCTGGAAGCATGAAAATCACTTTAAACATGCTAATTTTAGCTCTAACACTGATGATCCACCTACAAATGTGAACTGACGTTCAAAAATAAAACATTTGAAAACGGACCATTTTCCACATTTCTGTAGCATGACGTAATGGGGGGGTGTTATCTCTTTTGTCGAAAATCAGCAGTTTTTGCTCGAACATTAAATGCCTCCAAATGGTATTTAATTAACTTCCCGAGCCCCTGGAAGCATGAAAATCACTTTAAACATGCTAATTTTAGCTCTAACACTGATGATCCACCTACAAATGTGAACTGACGTTCAAAAATAAAACATTTGAAAACGGACCATTTTCCACATTTCTGAAGCATGACGTAATGGGGGGGTGTTATCTCTTTTGTCGAAAATCAGCCGTTTTTGCTCGAACATTAAATGCCTCCAAATGGTATTTATTTCACTTCCCGAGCCCCTGGAAGCATGAAAATCACTTTAAACATGCTAATTTTAGCTCTAACACTGATGATCCACCTACAAATGTGAACTGACGTTCAAAAATAAAACATTTGAAAACGGACCATTTTCCACATTTCTGAAGCATGACGTAATGGGGGGGTGTTATCTCTTTTGTCGAAAATCAGCCGCTTTTGCTCGAACATTAAATGCCTCCAAATGGTATTTATTTAACTTCCCGGGGTGAAGAAACCCTTTTTGAGAACTCAGAGTGAGTAAATTGGCCATTTTCATGCACTTTTAACCATTCCATAAATCTTGTGTTTTGGGCCCCTGGAAGCATGAAAATCACTTTAAACATGCTAATTTTAGCTCTAACACTGACGATCCACCTACAAATGTGAACTGACGTTCAAAAATAAAGCATTTGAAAACGGACCATTTTCCACATTTCTGAAGCATGACGTAATGGGGGGGTGTTATCTCTTTTGTCGAAAATCAGCCGTTTTTGCTCTAACATTAAATGCCTCCAAATGGTATTTAATTAACTTCCCGGGGTGAAGAAACCCTTTTTGAGAACTCAGAGTGAGTAAATTGGCCATTTTCATGCACTTTTAACCATTCCATAAATCTTGTGTTTTGGGCCCCTGGAAGCATGAAAATCACTTTAAACATGCTAATTTTAGCTCTAACACTGATGATCCAACTACAAATGTGAACTGACGTTCAAAAATAAAACATTTGAAAACGGACCATTTTCCACATTTCTGAAGCATGACGTAATGGGGGGGTGTTATCTCTTTTGTCGAAAATCAGCCGTTTTTGCTCGAACATTAAATGCCTCCAAATGGTATTTAATTAACTTCCCGAGCCCCTGGAAGCATGAAAATCACTTTAAACATGCTAATTTTAGCTCTAACACTGATGATCCACCTACAAATGTGAACTGACGTTCAAAAATAAAACATTTGAAAACGGACCATTTTCCACATTTCTGAAGCATGACGTAATGGGGGGGTGTTATCTCTTTTGTCGAAAATCAGCCGTTTTTGCTCGAACATTAAATGCCTCCAAATGGTATTTAATTAACTTCCCGAGCCCCTGGAAGCATGAAAATCACTTTAAACATGCTAATTTTAGCTCTAACACTGATGATCCACCTACAAATGTGAACTGACGTTCAAAAATAAAACATTTGAAAACGGACCATTTTCCACATTTCTGAAGCATGACGTAATGGGGGGGTGTTATCTCTTTTGTCGAAAATCAGCCGTTTTTGCTCGAACATTAAATGCCTCCAAATGGTATTCAATTAACTTCCCGAGCCCCTGGAAGCATGAAAATCACTTTAAACATGCTAATTTTAGCTCTAACACTGATGATCCACCTACAAATGTGAACTGACGTTCAAAAATAAAACATTTGAAAACGGACCATTTTCCACATTTCTGAAGCATGACGTAATGGGGGGGTGTTATCTCTTTTGTCGAAAATCAGCCGTTTTTGCTCGAACATTAAATGCCTCCAAATGGTATTTAATTAACTTCCCGAGCCCCTGGAAGGATGAAAATCACTTTAAACATGCTAATTTTAGCTCTAACACTGATGATCCACCTACAAATGTGAACTGACGTTCAAAAATAAAACATTTGAAAACGGACCATTTTCCACATTTCTGAAGCATGACGTAATGGGGGGGTGTTATCTCTTTTGTCGAAAATCAGCCGTTTTTGCTCTAACATTGAATGCCTCCAAATGGTATTTAATTAACTTCCCGGGGTGAAGAAACCCTTTTTGAGAACTCAGAGTGAGTAAATTGGCCATTTTCATGCACTTTTAACCATTCCATAAATCTTGTGTTTTGGGCCCCTGGAAGCATGAAAATCACTTTAAACATGCTAATTTTAGCTCTAACACTGATGATCCACCTACAAATGTGAACTGACGTTCAAAAATAAAACATTTGAAAACGGACCATTTTCCACATTTCTGAAGCATGACGTAATGGGGGGGTGTTATCTCTTTTGTCGAAAATCAGCCGTTTTTGCTCGAACATTAAATGCCTCCAAATGGTATTTAATTAACTTCCCGAGCCCCTGGAAGCATGAAAATCACTTTAAACATGCTAATTTTAGCTCTAACACTGATGATCCACCTACAAATGTGAACTGACGTTCAAAAATAAAACATTTGAAAACGGACCATTTTCCACATTTCTGAAGCATGACGTAATGGGGGGGTGTTATCTCTTTTGTCGAAAATCAGCCGTTTTTGCTCGAACATTAAATGCCTCCAAATGGTATTTAATTAACTTCCCGGGGTGAAGAAACCCTTTTTGAGAACTCAGAGTGAGTAAATTGGCCATTTTCATGCACTTTTAACCATTCCATAAATCTTGTGTTTTGGGCCCCTGGAAGCATGAAAATCACTTTAAACATGCTAATTTTAGCTCTAACACTGATGATCCACCTACAAATGTGAACTGACGTTCAAAAATAAAACATTTGAAAACGGACCATTTTCCACATTTCTGAAGCATGACGTAATGGGGGGGGTGTTATCTCTTTTGTCGAAAATCAGCTGTTTTTGCTCGAACATTAAATGCCTCCAAATGGTATTTAATTAACTTCCCGGGGTGAAGAAACCCTTTTTGAGAACTCAGAGTGAGTAAATTGGCCATTTTCATGCACTTTTAACCATTCCATAAATCTTGTGTTTTGGGCCCCTGGAAGCATGAAAATCACTTTAAACATGCTAATTTTAGCTCTAACACTGATGATCCACCTACAAATGTGAACTGACGTTCAAAAATAAAACATTTGAAAACGGACCATTTTCCACATTTCTGAAGCATGACGTAATGGGGGGGTGTTATCTCTTTTGTCGAAAATCAGCCGTTTTTGCTCGAACATTAAATGCCTCCAAATGGTATTTAATTAACTTCCCGAGCACCTGGAAGCATGAAAATCACTTTAAACATGCTAATTTTAGCTCTAACACTGATGATCCACCTACAAATGTGAACTGACGTTCAAAAATAAAACATTTGAAAACGGACCATTTTCCACATTTCTGAAGCATGACGTAATGGGGGGGTGTTATCTCTTTTGTCGAAAATCAGCCGTTTTTGCTCTAACATTAAATGCCTCCAAATGGTATTTAATTAACTTCCCGGGGTGAAGAAACCCTTTTTGAGAACTCAGAGTGAGTAAATTGGCCATTTTCATGCACTTTTAACCATTCCATAAATCTTGTGTTTTGGGCCCCTGGAAGCATGAAAATCACTTTAAACATGCTAATTTTAGCTCTAACACTGATGATTCACCTACAAATGTGAACTGACGTTCAAAAATAAAACATTTGAAAACGGACCATTTTCCACATTTCTGAAGCATGACGAAATGGGGGGGTGTTATCTCTTTTGTCGAAAATCAGCCGTTTTTGCTCGAACATTAAATGCCTCCAAACGGTATTTAATTAACTTCCCGGGGTGAAGAAACCCTTTTTGAGAACTCAGAGTGAGTAAATTGGCCATTTTCATGCACTTTTAACCATTCCATAAATCTTGTGTTTTGGGCCCCTGGAAGCATGAAAATCACTTTAAACATGCTAATTTTAGCTCTAACACTGATGATCCACCTACAAATGTGAACTGACGTTCAAAAATAAAACATTTGAAAACGGACCATTTTCCACATTTCTGAAGCATGACGTAATGGGGGGTGTTATCTCTTTTGTCGAAAATCAGCCGTTTTTGCTCGAACATTAAATGCCTCCAAATGGTATTTAATTAACTTCCCGGGGTGAAGAAACCCTTTTTGAGAACTCAGAGTGAGTAAATTGACCATTTTCATGCACTTTTAACCATTCCATAAATCTTGTGTTTTGGGCCCCTGGAAGCATGAAAATCACTTTAAACATGCTAATTTTAGCTCTAACACTGATGATCCACCTACAAATGTGAACTGACGTTCAAAAATAAAACATTTGAAAACGGACCATTTTCCACATTTCTGAAGCATGACGTAATGGGGGGGTGTTATCTCTTTTGTCGAAAATCAGCCGTTTTTGCTCGAACATTAAATGCCTCCAAATGGTATTTAATTAACTTCCCGGGGTGAAGAAACCCTTTTTGAGAACTCAGAGTGAGTAAATTGGCCATTTTCATGCACTTTTAACCATTCCATAAATCTTGTGTTTTGGGCCCCTGGAAGCATGAAAATCACTTTAAACATGCTAATTTTAGCTCTAACACTGATGATCCACCTACAAATGTGAACTGGCGTTCAAAAATAAAACATTTGAAAACGGACCATTTTCCACATTTCTGAAGCATGACGTAATGGGGGGGTGTTATCTCTTTTGTCGAAAATCAGCCGTTTTTGCTCTAACATTAAATGCCTCCAAATGGTATTTAATTAACTTCCCGAGCCCCTGGAAGCATGAAAATCACTTTAAACATGCTAATTTTAGCTCTAACACTGATGATCCACCTACCTGTTATCTCTTTTGTCGAAAATCAGCCGTTTTTGCTCTAACATTAAATGCCTCCAAATGGTATTTAATTAACTTCCCGGGGTGAAGAAACCCTTTTTGAGAACTCAGAGTGAGTAAATTGGCCATTTTCATGCACTTTTAACCATTCCATAAATCTTGTGTTTTGGGCCCCTGGAAGCATGAAAATCACTTTAAACATGCTAATTTTAGCTCTAACACTGATGATCCACCTACAAATGTGAACTGACGTTCAAAAATAAAACATTTGAAAACGGACCATTTTCCACATTTCTGAAGCATGACGTAATGGGGGGGTGTTATCTCTTTTGTCGAAAATCAGCCGTTTTTGCTCGAACATTAAATGCCTCCAAATGGTATTTATTTCACTTCCCGAGCCCCTGGAAGCATGAAAATCACTTTAAATGTGCTAATTTTAGCTCTAACACTGATGATCCACCTACAAATGTGAACTGACGTTCAAAAATAAAACATTTGAAAACGGACCATTTTCCACATTTCTGAAGCATGACGTAATGGGAGGGTGTTATCTCTTTTGTCGAAAATCAGCCGTTTTTGCTCGAACATTAAATGCCTCCAAATGGTATTTAATTAACTTCCCGAGCCCCTGGAAGCATGAAAATCACTTTAAACATGCTAATTTTAGCTCTAACACTGATGATCCACCTACAAATGTGAACTGACGTTCAAAAATAAAACATTTGAAAACGGACCATTTTCCACATTTCTGAAGCATGACGTAATGGGGGGGTGTTATCTCTTTTGTGGAAAATCAGCCGTTTTTGCTCGAACATTAAATGCCTCCAAATGGTATTTAATTAACTTCCCGGGGTGAAGAAACCCTTTTTGAGAACTCAGAGTGAGTAAATTGGCCATTTTCATGCACTTTTAACCATTCCATAAATCTTGTGTTTTGGGCCCCTGGAAGCATGAAAATCACTTTAAACATGCTAATTTTAGCTCTAACACTGATGATCCACCTACAAATGTGAACTGACGTTCAAAAATAAAACATTTGAAAACTGACCATTTTCCACATTTCTGAAGCATGACGTAATGGGGGGGTGTTATCTCTTTTGTCGAAAATCAGCCGTTTTTGCTCGAACATTAAATGCCTCCAAATGGTATTTAATTAACTTCCCGAGCCCCTGGAAGCATGAAAATCACTTTAAACATGCTAATTTTAGCTCTAACACTGATGATCCACCTACAAATGTGAACTGACCTTCAAAAATAAAACATTTGAAAACGGACCATTTTCCACATTTCTGAAGCATGACGTAATGGGGGGGTGTTATCTCTTTTGTCGAAAATCAGCCGTTTTTGCTCGAACATTAAATGCCTCCAAATGGTATTTAATTAACTTCCCGAGCCCCTGGAAGCATGAAAATCACTTTAAACATGCTAATTTTAGCTCTAACACTGATGATCGACCTACAAATGTGAACTGACGTTCAAAAATAAAACATTTGAAAACGGACCATTTTCCACATTTCTGAAGCATGACGTAATGGGGGGGTGTTATCCCTTTTGTCGAAAATCAGCTGTTTTTGCTCGAACATTAAATGCCTCCAAATGGTATTTAATTAACTTCCCGGGGTGAAGAAACCCTTTTTGAGAACTCAGAGTGAGTAAATTGGCCATTTTCATGCACTTTTAACCATTCCATAAATCTTGTGTTTTGGGCCCCTGGAAGCATGAAAATCACTTTAAACATGCTAATTTTAGCTCTAACACTGATGATCCACCTACAAATGTGAACTGACGTTCAAAAATAAAACATTTGAAAACGGACCATTTTCCACATTTCTGAAGCATGACGTAATGGGGGGGTGTTATCTCTTTTGTCGAAAATCAGCAGTTTTTGCTCGAACATTAAATGCCTCCAAATGGTATTTAATTAACTTCCCGAGCCCCTGGAAGCATGAAAATCACTTTAAACATGCTAATTTTAGCTCTAACACTGATGATCCACCTACAAATGTGAACTGACGTTCAAAAATAAAACATTTGAAAACGGACCATTTTCCACATTTCTGAAGCATGACGTAATGGGGGGGTGTTATCTCTTTTGTCGAAAATCAGCCGTTTTTGCTCGAACATTAAATGCCTCCAAATGGTATTTATTTCACTTCCCGAGCCCCTGGAAGCATGAAAATCACTTTAAACATGCTAATTTTAGCTCTAACACTGATGATCCACCTACAAATGTGAACTGACGTTCAAAAATAAAACATTTGAAAACGGACCATTTTCCACATTTCTGAAGCATGACGTAATGGGGGGGTGTTATCTCTTTTGTCGAAAATCAGCCGCTTTTGCTCGAACATTAAATGCCTCCAAATGGTATTTATTTCACTTCCCGAGCCCCTGGAAGCATGAAAATCACTTTAAACATGCTAATTTTAGCTCTAACACTGATGATCCACCTACAAATGTGAACTGACGTTCAAAAATAAAACTTTTGAAAACGGACCATTTTCCACATTTCTGAAGCATGACGTAATGGGGGGGTGTTATCTCTTTTGTCGAAAATCAGCCGTTTTTGCTCGAACATTAAATGCCTCCAAATGGTATTTATTTCACTTCCCGAGCCCCTGGAAGCATGAAAATCACTTTAAACATGCTAATTTTAGCTCTAACACTGATGATCCACCTACAAATGTGAACTGACGTTCAAAAATAAAACATTTGAAAACGGACCATTTTCCACATTTCTGAAGCATGACGTAATGGGGGGGGTGTTAGCTCTTTTGTCGAAAATCAGCCGTTTTTGCTCGAACATTAAATGCCTCCAAATGGTATTTAATTAACTTCCCGGGGTGAAGAAACCCTTTTTGAGAACTCAGAGTGAGTAAATTGGCCATTTTCATGCACTTTTAACCATTCCATAAATCTTGTGTTTTGGGCCCCTGGAAGCATGAAAATCACTTTAAACATGCTAATTTTAGCTCTAACACTGACGATCCACCTACAAATGTGAACTGACGTTCAAAAATAAAACATTTGAAAACGGACCATTTTCCACATTTCTGAAGCATGACGTAATGGGGGGGTGTTATCTCTTTTGTCGAAAATCAGCCGTTTTTGCTCTAACATTAAATGCCTCCAAATGGTATTTAATTAACTTCCCGGGGTGAAGAAACCCTTTTTGAGAACTCAGAGTGAGTAAATTGGCCATTTTCATGCACTTTTAACCATTCCATAAATCTTGTGTTTTGGGCCCCTGGAAGCATGAAAATCACTTTAAACATGCTAATTTTAGCTCTAACACTGATGATCCAACTACAAATGTGAACTGACGTTCAAAAATAAAACATTTGAAAACGGACCATTTTCCACATTTCTGAAGCATGACGTAATGGGGGGGTGTTATCTCTTTTGTCGAAAATCAGCCGTTTTTGCTCGAACATTAAATGCCTCCAAATGGTATTTAATTAACTTCCCGAGCCCCTGGAAGCATGAAAATCACTTTAAACATGCTAATTTTAGCTCTAACACTGATGATCCACCTACAAATGTGAACTGACGTTCAAAAATAAAACATTTGAAAACGGACCATTTTCCACATTTCTGAAGCATGACGTAATGGGGGGGTGTTATCTCTTTTGTCGAAAATCAGCCGTTTTTGCTCGAACATTAAATGCCTCCAAATGGTATTTAATTAACTTCCCGAGCCCCTGGAAGCATGAAAATCACTTTAAACATGCTAATTTTAGCTCTAACACTGATGATCCACCTACAAATGTGAACTGACGTTCAAAAATAAAACATTTGAAAACGGACCATTTTCCACATTTCTGAAGCATGACGTAATGGGGGGGTGTTATCTCTTTTGTCGAAAATCAGCCGTTTTTGCTCGAACATTAAATGCCTCCAAATGGTATTTAATTAACTTCCCGAGCCCCTGGAAGCATGAAAATCACTTTAAACATGCTAATTTTAGCTCTAACACTGATGATCCACCTACAAATGTGAACTGACGTTCAAAAATAAAACATTTGAAAACGGACCATTTTCCACATTTCTGAAGCATGACGTAATGGGGGGGTGTTATCTCTTTTGTCGAAAATCAGCCGTTTTTGCTCGAACATTAAATGCCTCCAAATGGTATTTAATTAACTTCCCGAGCCCCTGGAAGGATGAAAATCACTTTAAACATGCTAATTTTAGCTCTAACACTGATGATCCACCTACAAATGTGAACTGACGTTCAAAAATAAAACATTTGAAAACGGACCATTTTCCACATTTCTGAAGCATGACGTAATGGGGGGGTGTTATCTCTTTTGTCGAAAATCAGCCGTTTTTGCTCTAACATTGAATGCCTCCAAATGGTATTTAATTAACTTCCCGGGGTGAAGAAACCCTTTTTGAGAACTCAGAGTGAGTAAATTGGCCATTTTCATGCACTTTTAACCATTCCATAAATCTTGTGTTTTGGGCCCCTGGAAGCATGAAAATCACTTTAAACATGCTAATTTTAGCTCTAACACTGATGATCCACCTACAAATGTGAACTGACGTTCAAAAATAAAACATTTGAAAACGGACCATTTTCCACATTTCTGAAGCATGACGTAATGGGGGGGTGTTATCTCTTTTGTCGAAAATCAGCCGTTTTTGCTCGAACATTAAATGCCTCCAAATGGTATTTAATTAACTTCCCGAGCCCCTGGAAGCATGAAAATCACTTTAAACATGCTAATTTTAGCTCTAACACTGATGATCCACCTACAAATGTGAACTGACGTTCAAAAATAAAACATTTGAAAACGGACCATTTTCCACATTTCTGAAGCATGACGTAATGGGGGGGTGTTATCTCTTTTGTCGAAAATCAGCCGTTTTTGCTCGAACATTAAATGCCTCCAAATGGTATTTAATTAACTTCCCGGGGTGAAGAAACCCTTTTTGAGAACTCAGAGTGAGTAAATTGGCCATTTTCATGCACTTTTAACCATTCCATAAATCTTGTGTTTTGGGCCCCTGGAAGCATGAAAATCACTTTAACACCTTGGCTGCTAGGCGTTTTCCCGCTGTGTGCTGGAAATTATTTTATTCCTTTATTTATGACGAGCTCAGCTCGTCATCAGCACACGACACCCGTGGGTGATGACGAGCTGAGCTCGTCATAAGCATCGAAAGGGTTAAACATGCTAATTTTAGCTCTAACACTGATGATCCACCTACAAATGTGAACTGACGTTCAAAAATAAAACATTTGAAAACGGACCATTTTCCACATTTCTGAAGCATGACGTAATGGGGGGGTGTTATCTCTTTTGTCGAAAATCAGCTGTTTTTGCTCGAACATTAAATGCCTCCAAATGGTATTTAATTAACTTCCCGGGGTGAAGAAACCCTTTTTGAGAACTCAGAGTGAGTAAATTGGCCATTTTCATGCACTTTTAACCATTCCATAAATCTTGTGTTTTGGGCCCCTGGAAGCATGAAAATCACTTTAAACATGCTAATTTTAGCTCTAACACTGATGATCCACCTACAAATGTGAACTGACGTTCAAAAATAAAACATTTGAAAACGGACCATTTTCCACATTTCTGAAGCATGACGTAATGGGGGGGTGTTATCTCTTTTGTCGAAAATCAGCCGTTTTTGCTCGAACATTAAATGCCTCCAAATGGTATTTAATTAACTTCCCGAGCACCTGGAAGCATGAAAATCACTTTAAACATGCTAATTTTAGCTCTAACACTGATGATCCACCTACAAATGTGAACTGACGTTCAAAAATAAAACATTTGAAAACGGACCATTTTCCACATTTCTGAAGCATGACGTAATGGGGGGGTGTTATCTCTTTTGTCGAAAATCAGCCGTTTTTGCTCTAACATTAAATGCCTCCAAATGGTATTTAATTAACTTCCCGGGGTGAAGAAACCCTTTTTGAGAACTCAGAGTGAGTAAATTGGCCATTTTCATGCACTTTTAACCATTCCATAAATCTTGTGTTTTGGGCCCCTGGAAGCATGAAAATCACTTTAAACATGCTAATTTTAGCTCTAACACTGATGATTCACCTACAAATGTGAACTGACGTTCAAAAATAAAACATTTGAAAACGGACCATTTTCCACATTTCTGAAGCATGACGAAATGGGGGGGTGTTATCTCTTTTGTCGAAAATCAGCCGTTTTTGCTCGAACATTAAATGCCTCCAAACGGTATTTAATTAACTTCCCGGGGTGAAGAAACCCTTTTTGAGAACTCAGAGTGAGTAAATTGGCCATTTTCATGCACTTTTAACCATTCCATAAATCTTGTGTTTTGGGCCCCTGGAAGCATGAAAATCACTTTAAACATGCTAATTTTAGCTCTAACACTGATGATCCACCTACAAATGTGAACTGACGTTCAAAAATAAAACATTTGAAAACGGACCATTTTCCACATTTCTGAAGCATGACGTAATGGGGGGTGTTATCTCTTTTGTCGAAAATCAGCCGTTTTTGCTCGAACATTAAATGCCTCCAAATGGTATTTAATTAACTTCCCGGGGTGAAGAAACCCTTTTTGAGAACTCAGAGTGAGTAAATTGGCCATTTTCATGCACTTTTAACCATTCCATAAATCTTGTGTTTTGGGCCCCTGGAAGCATGAAAATCACTTTAAACATGCTAATTTTAGCTCTAACACTGATGATCCACCTACAAATGTGAACTGGCGTTCAAAAATAAAACATTTGAAAACGGACCATTTTCCACATTTCTGAAGCATGACGTAATGGGGGGGTGTTATCTCTTTTGTCGAAAATCAGCCGTTTTTGCTCTAACATTAAATGCCTCCAAATGGTATTTAATTAACTTCCCGAGCCCCTGGAAGCATGAAAATCACTTTAAACATGCTAATTTTAGCTCTAACACTGATGATCCACCTACCTGTTATCTCTTTTTTCGAAAATCAGCCGTTTTTGCTCTAACATTAAATGCCTCCAAATGGTATTTAATTAACTTCCCGGGGTGAAGAAACCCTTTTTGAGAACTCAGAGTGAGTAAATTGGCCATTTTCATGCACTTTTAACCATTCCATAAATCTTGTGTTTTGGGCCCCTGGAAGCATGAAAATCACTTTAAACATGCTAATTTTAGCTCTAACACTGATGATCCACCTACAAATGTGAACTGACGTTCAAAAATAAAACATTTGAAAACGGACCATTTTCCACATTTCTGAAGCATGACGTAATGGGGGGGTGTTATCTCTTTTGTCGAAAATCAGCCGTTTTTGCTCGAACATTAAATGCCTCCAAATGGTATTTATTTCACTTCCCGAGCCCCTGGAAGCATGAAAATCACTTTAAATGTGCTAATTTTAGCTCTAACACTGATGATCCACCTACAAATGTGAACTGACGTTCAAAAATAAAACATTTGAAAACGGACCATTTTCCACATTTCTGAAGCATGACGTAATGGGAGGGTGTTATCTCTTTTGTCGAAAATCAGCCGTTTTTGCTCGAACATTAAATGCCTCCAAATGGTATTTAATTAACTTCCCGAGCCCCTGGAAGCATGAAAATCACTTTAAACATGCTAATGTTAGCTCTAACACTGATGATCCACCAACAAATGTGAACTGACGTTCAAAAATAAAACATTTGAAAACGGACCATTTTCCACATTTCTGAAGCATGACGTAATGGGGGGGTGTTATCTCTTTTGTCGAAAATCAGCCGTTTTTGCTCGAACATTAAATGCCTCCAAATGGTATTTAATTAACTTCCCGGGGTGAAGAAACCCTTTTTGAGAACTCAGAGTGAGTAAATTGGCCATTTTCATGCACTTTTAACCATTCCATAAATCTTGTGTTTTGGGCCCCTGGAAGCATGAAAATCACTTTAAACATGCTAATTTTAGCTCTAACACTGATGATCCACCTACAAATGTGAACTGACGTTCAAAAATAAAACATTTGAAAACTGACCATTTTCCACATTTCTGAAGCATGACGTAATGGGGGGGTGTTATCTCTTTTGTCGAAAATCAGCCGTTTTTGCTCGAACATTAAATGCCTCCAAATGGTATTTAATTAACTTCCCGAGCCCCTGGAAGCATGAAAATCACTTTAAACATGCTAATTTTAGCTCTAACACTGATGATCCACCTACAAATGTGAACTGACCTTCAAAAATAAAACATTTGAAAACGGACCATTTTCCACATTTCTGAAGCATGACGTAATGGGGGGGTGTTATCTCTTTTGTCGAAAATCAGCCGTTTTTGCTCGAACATTAAATGCCTCCAAATGGTATTTAATTAACTTCCCGAGCCCCTGGAAGCATGAAAATCACTTTAAACATGCTAATTTTAGCTCTAACACTGATGATCCACCTACAAATGTGAACTGACGTTCAAAAATAAAACATTTGAAAACGGACCATTTTCCACATTTCTGAAGCATGACGTAATGGGGGGGTGTTATCTCTTTTGTCGAAAATCAGCTGTTTTTGCTCGAACATTAAATGCCTCCAAATGGTATTTAATTAACTTCCCGGGGTGAAGAAACCCTTTTTGAGAACTCAGAGTGAGTAAATTGGCCATTTTCATGCACTTTTAACCATTCCATAAATCTTGTGTTTTGGGCCCCTGGAAGCATGAAAATCACTTTAAACATGCTAATTTTAGCTCTAACACTGATGATCCACCTACAAATGTGAACTGACGTTCAAAAATAAAACATTTGAAAACGGACCATTTTCCACATTTCTGAAGCATGACGTAATGGGGGGGTGTTATCTCTTTTGTCGAAAATCAGCCGTTTTTGCTCGAACATTAAATGCCTCCAAATGGTATTTAATTAACTTCCCGAGCCCCTGGAAGCATGAAAATCACTTTAAACATGCTAATTTTAGCTCTAACACTGATGATCCACCTACAAATGTGAACTGACGTTCAAAAATAAAACATTTGAAAACGGACCATTTTCCACATTTCTGAAGCATGACGTAATGGGGGGGTGTTATCTCTTTTGTCGAAAATCAGCCGTTTTTGCTCGAACATTAAATGCCTCCAAATGGTATTTATTTCACTTCCCGAGCCCCTGGAAGCATGAAAATCACTTTAAACATGCTAATTTTAGCTCTAACACTGATGATCCACCTACAAATGTGAACTGATGTTCAAAAATAAAACATTTGAAAACGGACCATTTTCCACATTTCTGAAGCATGACGTAATGGGGGGGTGTTATCTCTTTTGTCGAAAATCAGCCGTTTTTGCTCAAACATTAAATGCCTCCAAATGGTATTTATTTCACTTCCCGAGCCCCTGGAAGCATGAAAATCACTTTAAACATGCTAATTTTAGCTCTAACACTGATGATCCACCTACAAATGTGAACTGACGTTCAAAAATAAAACATTTGAAAACGGACCATTTTCCACATTTCTGAAGCATGACGTAATGGGGGGGTGTTATCTCTTTTGTCGAAAATCAGCCGTTTTTGCTCAAACATTAAATGCCTCCAAATGGTATTTATTTCACTTCCCGAGCCCCTGGAAGCATGAAAATCACTTTAAACATGCTAATTTTAGCTCTAACACTGATGATCCACCTACAAATGTGAACTGACGTTCAAAAATAAAACATTTGAAAACGGACCATTTTCCACATTTCTGAAGCATGACGTAATGGGAGGGTGTTAGCTCTTTTGTCGAAAATCAGCCGTTTTTGCTCGAACATTAAATGCCTCCAAATGGTATTTAATTAACTTCCCGGGGTGAAGAAACCCTTTTTGAGAACTCAGAGTGAGTAAATTGGCCATTTTCATGCACTTTTAACCATTCCATAAATCTTGTGTTTTGGGCCCCTGGAAGCATGAAAATCACTTTAAACATGCTAATTTTAGCTCTAACACTGACGATCCACCTACAAATGTGAACTGACGTTCAAAAATAAAACATTTGAAAACGGACCATTTTCCACATTTCTGAAGCATGACGTAATGGGGGGGTGTTATCTCTTTTGTCGAAAATCAGCCGTTTTTGCTCTAACATTAAATGCCTCCAAATGGTATTTAATTAACTTCCCGGGGTGAAGAAACCCTTTTTGAGAACTCAGAGTGAGTAAATTGGCCATTTTCATGCACTTTTAACCATTCCATAAATCTTGTGTTTTGGGCCCCTGGAAGCATGAAAATCACTTTAAACATGCTAATTTTAGCTCTAACACTGATGATCCAACTACAAATGTGAACTGACGTTCAAAAATAAAACATTTGAAAACGGACCATTTTCCACATTTCTGAAGCATGACGTAATGGGGGGGTGTTATCTCTTTTGTCGAAAATCAGCCGTTTTTGCTCGAACATTAAATGCCTCCAAATGGTATTTAATTAACTTCCCGAGCCCCTGGAAGCATGAAAATCACTTTAAACATGCTAATTTTAGCTCTAACACTGATGATCCACCTACAAATGTGAACTGACCTTCAAAAATAAAACATTTGAAAACGGACCATTTTCCACATTTCTGAAGCATGACGTAATGGGGGGGTGTTATCTCTTTTGTCGAAAATCAGCCGTTTTTGCTCGAACATTAAATGCCTCCAAATGGTATTTAATTAACTTCCCGGGGTGAAGAAACCCTTTTTGAGAACTCAGAGTGAGTAAATTGGCCATTTTCATGCACTTTTAACCATTCCATAAATCTTGTGTTTTGGGCCCCTGGAAGCATGAAAATCACTTTAAACATGCTAATTTTAGCTCTAACACTGACGATCCACCTACAAATGTGAACTGACGTTCAAAAATAAAACATTTGAAAACGGACCATTTTCCACATTTCTGAAGCATGACGTAATGGGGGGGTGTTATCTCTTTTGTCGAAAATCAGCCGTTTTGCTCTAACATTAAATGCCTCCAAATGGTATTTAATTAACTTCCCGGGGTGAAGAAACCCTTTTTGAGAACTCAGAGTGAGTAAATTGGCCATTTTCATGCACTTTTAACCATTCCATAAATCTTGTGTTTTGGGCCCCTGGAAGCATGAAAATCACTTTAAACATGCTAATTTTAGCTCTAACACTGATGATCCACCTACAAATGTGAACTGACGTTCAAAAATAAAACATTTGAAAACGGACCATTTTCCACATTTCTGAAGCATGACGTAATGGGGGGGTGTTAGCTCTTTTGTCGAAAATCAGCCGTTTTTGCTCGAACATTAAATGCCTCCAAATGGTATTTAATTAACTTCCCAGGGTGAAGAAACCCTTTTTGAGAACTCAGAGTGAGTAAATTGGCCATTTTCATGCACTTTTAACCATTCCATAAATCTTGTGTTTTGGGCCCCTGGAAGCATGAAAATCACTTTAAACATGCTAATTTTAGCTCTAACACTGACGATCCACCTACAAATGTGAACTGACGTTCAAAAATAAAACATTTGAAAACGGACCATTTTCCACATTTCTGAAGCATGACGTAATGGGGGGGTGTTATCTCTTTTGTCGAAAATCAGCCGTTTTTGCTCTAACATTAAATGCCTCCAAATGGTATTTAATTAACTTCCCGGGGTGAAGAAACCCTTTTTGAGAACTCAGAGTGAGTAAATTGGCCATTTTCATGCACTTTTAACCATTCCATAAATCTTGTGTTTTGGGCCCCTGGAAGCATGAAAATCACTTTAAACATGCTAATTTTAGCTCTAACACTGATGATCCAACTACAAATGTGAACTGACGTTCAAAAATAAAACATTTGAAAACGGACCATTTTCCACATTTCTGAAGCATGACGTAATGGGGGGGTGTTATCTCTTTTGTCGAAAATCAGCCGTTTTTGCTCGAACATTAAATGCCTCCAAATGGTATTTAATTAACTTCCCGAGCCCCTGGAAGCATGAAAATCACTTTAAACATGCTAATTTTAGCTCTAACACTGATGATCCACCTACAAATGTGAACTGACCTTCAAAAATAAAACATTTGAAAACGGACCATTTTCCACATTTCTGAAGCATGACGTAATGGGGGGGTGTTATCTCTTTTGTCGAAAATCAGCCGTTTTTGCTCGAACATTAAATGCCTCCAAATGGTATTTAATTAACTTCCCGGGGTGAAGAAACCCTTTTTGAGAACTCAGAGTGAGTAAATTGGCCATTTTCATGCACTTTTAACCATTCCATAAATCTTGTGTTTTGGGCCCCTGGAAGCATGAAAATCACTTTAAACATGCTAATTTTAGCTCTAACACTGACGATCCACCTACAAATGTGAACTGCCGTTCAAAAATAAAACATTTGAAAACGGACCATTTTCCACATTTCTGAAGCATGACGTAATGGGGGGGGTGTTATCTCTTTTGTCGAAAATCAGCCGTTTTTGCTCTAACATTAAATGCCTCCAAATGGTATTTAATTAACTTCCCGGGGTGAAGAAACCCTTTTTGAGAACTCAGAGTGAGTAAATTGGCCATTTTCATGCACTTTTAACCATTCCATAAATCTTGTGTTTTGGGCCCCTGGAAGCATGAAAATCACTTTAAACATGCTAATTTTAGCTCTAACACTGATGATCCAACTACAAATGTGAACTGACGTTCAAAAATAAAACATTTGAAAACGGACCATTTTCCACATTTCTGAAGCATGACGTAATGGGGGGGTGTTATCTCTTTTGTCGAAAATCAGCCGTTTTTGCTCGAACATTAAATGCCTCCAAATGGTATTTAATTAACTTCCCGAGCCCCTGGAAGCATGAAAATCACTTTAAACATGCTAATTTTAGCTCTAACACTGATGATCCACCTACAAATGTGAACTGACCTTCAAAAATAAAACATTTGAAAACGGACCATTTTCCACATTTCTGAAGCATGACGTAATGGGGGGGTGTTATCTCTTTTGTCGAAAATCAGCCGTTTTTGCTCGAACATTAAATGCCTCCAAATGGTATTTAATTAACTTCCCGAGCCCCTGGAAGCATGAAAATCACTTTAAACATGCTAATTTTAGCTCTAACACTGATGATCCACCTACAAATGTGAACTGACGTTCAAAAATAAAACATTTGAAAACGGACCATTTTCCACATTTCTGAAGCATGACGTAATGGGGGGGTGTTATCTCTTTTGTCGAAAATCAGCTGTTTTTGCTCGAACATTAAATGCCTCCAAATGGTATTTAATTAACTTCCCGGGGTGAAGAAACCCTTTTTGAGAACTCAGAGTGAGTAAATTGGCCATTTTCATGCACTTTTAACCATTCCATAAATCTTGTGTTTTGGGCCCCTGGAAGCATGAAAATCACTTTAAACATGCTAATTTTAGCTCTAACACTGATGATCCACCTACAAATGTGAACTGACGTTCAAAAATAAAACATTTGAAAACGGACCATTTTCCACATTTCTGAAGCATGACGTAATGGGGGGGTGTTATCTCTTTTGTCGAAAATCAGCAGTTTTTGCTCGAACATTAAATGCCTCCAAATGGTATTTAATTAACTTCCCGAGCCCCTGGAAGCATGAAAATCACTTTAAACATGCTAATTTTAGCTCTAACACTGATGATCCACCTACAAATGTGAACTGACGTTCAAAAATAAAACATTTGAAAACGGACCATTTTCCACATTTCTGAAGCATGACGTAATGGGGGGGTGTTATCTCTTTTGTCGAAAATCAGCCGTTTTTGCTCGAACATTAAATGCCTCCAAATGGTATTTATTTCACTTCCCGAGCCCCTGGAAGCATGAAAATCACTTTAAACATGCTAATTTTAGCTCTAACACTGATGATCCACCTACAAATGTGAACTGACGTTCAAAAATAAAACATTTGAAAACGGACCATTTTCCACATTTCTGAAGCATGACGTAATGGGGGGGTGTTATCTCTTTTGTCGAAAATCAGCCGCTTTTGCTCGAACATTAAATGCCTCCAAATGGTATTTATTTCACTTCCCGAGCCCCTGGAAGCATGAAAATCACTTTAAACATGCTAATTTTAGCTCTAACACTGATGATCCACCTACAAATGTGAACTGACGTTCAAAAATAAAACATTTGAAAACGGACCATTTTCCACATTTCTGAAGCATGACGTAATGGGGGGGTGTTATCTCTTTTGTCGAAAATCAGCCGTTTTTGCTCGAACATTAAATGCCTCCAAATGGTATTTATTTCACTTCCCGAGCCCCTGGAAGCATGAAAATCACTTTAAACATGCTAATTTTAGCTCTAACACTGATGATCCACCTACAAATGTGAACTGACGTTCAAAAATAAAACATTTGAAAACGGACCATTTTCCACATTTCTGAAGCATGACGTAATGGGGGGGGTGTTAGCTCTTTTGTCGAAAATCAGCCGTTTTTGCTCGAACATTAAATGCCTCCAAATGGTATTTAATTAACTTCCCGGGGTGAAGAAACCCTTTTTGAGAACTCAGAGTGAGTAAATTGGCCATTTTCATGCACTTTTAACCATTCCATAAATCTTGTGTTTTGGGCCCCTGGAAGCATGAAAATCACTTTAAACATGCTAATTTTAGCTCTAACACTGACGATCCACCTACAAATGTGAACTGACGTTCAAAAATAAAACATTTGAAAACGGACCATTTTCCACATTTCTGAAGCATGACGTAATGGGGGGTGTTATCTCTTTTGTCGAAAATCAGCCGTTTTTGCTCTAACATTAAATGCCTCCAAATGGTATTTAATTAACTTCCCGGGGTGAAGAAACCCTTTTTGAGAACTCAGAGTGAGTAAATTGGCCATTTTCATGCACTTTTAACCATTCCATAAATCTTGTGTTTTGGGCCCCTGGAAGCATGAAAATCACTTTAAACATGCTAATTTTAGCTCTAACACTGATGATCCACCTACAAATGTGAACTGACGTTCAAAAATAAAACATTTGAAAACGGACCATTTTCCACATTTCTGAAGCATGACGTAATGGGGGGGTGTTATCTCTTTTGTCGAAAATCAGCCGTTTTTGCTCGAACATTAAATGCCTCCAAATGGTATTTAATTAACTTCCCGAGCCCCTGGAAGCATGAAAATCACTTTAAACATGCTAATTTTAGCTCTAACACTGATGATCCACCTACAAATGTGAACTGACGTTCAAAAATAAAACATTTGAAAACAGACCATTTTCCACATTTCTGAAGCATGACGTAATGGGGGGGTGTTATCTCTTTTGTCGAAAATCAGCCGTTTTTGCTCGAACATTAAATGCCTCCAAATGGTATTTAATTAACTTCCCGAGCCCCTGGAAGCATGAAAATCACTTCAAACATGCTAATTTTAGCTTTAACACTGATGATCCACCTACAAATGTGAACTGACGTTCAAAAATAAAACATTTGAAAACGGACCATTTTCCACATTTCTGAAGCATGACGTAATGGGGGGGTGTTATCTCTTTTGTCGAAAATCAGCCGTTTTTGCTCGAACATTAAATGCCTCCAAATGGTATTTAATTAACTTCCCGAGCCCCTGGAAGCATGAAAATCACTTTAAACATGCTAATTTTAGCTCTAACACTGATGATCCACCTACAAATGTGAACTGACGTTCAAAAATAAAACATTTAAAAACGGACCATTTTCCACATTTCTGAAGCATGACGTAATGGGGGGGTGTTATCTCTTTTGTCGAAAATCAGCCGTTTTTGCTCGAACATTAAATGCCTCCAAATGGTATTTAATTAACTTCCCGAGCCCCTGGAAGCATGAAAATCACTTTAAACATGCTAATTTTAGCTCTAACACTGATGATCCACCTACAAATGTGAACTGACGTTCAAAAATAAAACATTTGAAAACGGACCATTTTCCACATTTCTGAAGCATGACGTAATGGGGGGGTGTTATCTCTTTTGTCGAAAATCAGCCGTTTTTGCTCGAACATTAAATGCCTCCAAATGGTATTTAATTAACTTCCCGGGGTGAAGAAACCCTTTTTGAGAACTCAGAGTGAGTAAATTGGCCATTTTCATGCACTTTTAACCATTCCATAAATCTTGTGTTTTGGGCCCCTGGAAGCATGAAAATCACTTTAAACATGCTAATTTTAGCTCTAACACTGATGATCCACCTACAAATGTGAACTGACGTTCAAAAATAAAACATTTGAAAACGGACCATTTTCCACATTTCTGAAGCATGACGTAATGGGGGGGTGTTATCTCTTTTGTCGAAAATCAGCTGTTTTTGCTCGAACATTAAATGCCTCCAAATGGTATTTAATTAACTTCCCGGGGTGAAGAAACCCTTTTTGAGAACTCAGAGTGAGTAAATTGGCCATTTTCATGCACTTTTAACCATTCCATAAATCTTGTGTTTTGGGCCCCTGGAAGCATGAAAATCACTTTAAACATGCTAATTTTAGCTCTAACACTGATGATCCACCTACAAATGTGAACTGACGTTCAAAAATAAAACATTTGAAAACGGACCATTTTCCACATTTCTGAAGCATGACGTAATGGGGGGGTGTTATCTCTTTTGTCGAAAATCAGCCGTTTTTGCTCGAACATTAAATGCCTCCAAATGGTATTTAATTAACTTCCCGAGCACCTGGAAGCATGAAAATCACTTTAAACATGCTAATTTTAGCTCTAACACTGATGATCCACCTACAAATGTGAACTGACGTTCAAAAATAAAACATTTGAAAACGGACCATTTTCCACATTTCTGAAGCATGACGTAATGGGGGGGTGTTATCTCTTTTGTCGAAAATCAGCCGTTTTTGCTCTAACATTAAATGCCTCCAAATGGTATTTAATTAACTTCCCGGGGTGAAGAAACCCTTTTTGAGAACTCAGAGTGAGTAAATTGGCCATTTTCATGCACTTTTAACCATTCCATAAATCTTGTGTTTTGGGCCCCTGGAAGCATGAAAATCACTTTAAACATGCTAATTTTAGCTCTAACACTGATGATTCACCTACAAATGTGAACTGACGTTCAAAAATAAAACATTTGAAAACGGACCATTTTCCACATTTCTGAAGCATGACGTAATGGGGGGGTGTTATCTCTTTTGTCGAAAATCAGCCGTTTTTGCTCGAACATTAAATGCCTCCAAATGGTATTTAATTAACTTCCCGGGGTGAAGAAACCCTTTTTGAGAACTCAGAGTGAGTAAATTGGCCATTTTCATGCACTTTTAACCATTCCATAAATCTTGTGTTTTGGGCCCCTGGAAGCATGAAAATCACTTTAAACATGCTAATTTTAGCTCTAACACTGATGATCCACCTACAAATGTGAACTGACGTTCAAAAATAAAACATTTGATAACGGACCATTTTCCACATTTCTGAAGCATGACGTAATGGGGGGGTGTTATCTCTTTTGTCGAAAATCAGCCGTTTTTGCTCGAACATTAAATGCCTCCAAATGGTATTTAATTAACTTCCCGGGGTGAAGAAACCCTTTTTGAGAACTCAGAGTGAGTAAATTGGCCATTTTCATGCACTTTTAACCATTCCATAAATCTTGTGTTTTGGGCCCCTGGAAGCATGAAAATCACTTTAAACATGCTAATTTTAGCTCTAACACTGATGATCCACCTACAAATGTGAACTGACGTTCAAAAATAAAACATTTGAAAACGGACCATTTTCCACATTTCTGAAGCATGACGTAATGGGGGGGTGTTATCTCTTTTGTCGAAAATCAGCCGTTTTTGCTCGAACATTAAATGCCTCCAAATGGTATTTAATTAACTTCCCGGGGTGAAGAAACCCTTTTTGAGAACTCAGAGTGAGTAAATTGGCCATTTTCATGCACTTTTAACCATTCCATAAATCTTGTGTTTTGGGCCCCTGGAAGCATGAAAATCACTTTAAACATGCTAATTTTAGCTCTAACACTGATGATCCACCTACAAATGTGAACTGGCGTTCAAAAATAAAACATTTGAAAACGGACCATTTTCCACATTTCTGAAGCATGACGTAATGGGGGGGTGTTATCTCTTTTGTCGAAAATCAGCCGTTTTTGCTCTAACATTAAATGCCTCCAAATGGTATTTAATTAACTTCCCGAGCCCCTGGAAGCATGAAAATCACTTTAAACATGCTAATTTTAGCTCTAACACTGATGATCCACCTACAAATGTGAACTGACGTTCAAAAATAAAACATTTGAAAACGGACCATTTTCCACATTTCTGAAGCATGACGTAATGGGGGGGTGTTATCTCTTTTGTCGAAAATCAACCGTTTTTGCTCGAACATTAAATGCCTCCAAATGGTATTTAATTAACTTCCCGGGGTGAAGAAACCCTTTTTGAGAACTCAGAGTGAGTAAATTGGCCATTTTCATGCACTTTTAACCATTCCATAAATCTTGTGTTTTGGGCCCCTGGAAGCATGAAAATCACTTTAAACATGCTAATTTTAGCTCTAACACTGATGATCCACCTACAAATGTGAACTGACGTTCAAAAATAAAACATTTGAAAACGGACCATTTTCCACATTTCTGAAGCATGACGTAATGGGGGGGTGTTATCTCTTTTGTCGAAAATCAGCCGTTTTTGCTCGAACATTAAATGCCTCCAAATGGTATTTAATTAACTTCCCGGGGTGAAGAAACCCTTTTTGAGAACTCAGAGTGAGTAAATTGGCCATTTTCATGCACTTTTAACCATTCCATAAATCTTGTGTTTTGGGCCCCTGGAAGCATGAAAATCACTTTAAACATGCTAATTTTAGCTCTAACACTGATGATCCACCTACAAATGTGAACTGACGTTCAAAAATAAAACATTTGAAAACGGACCATTTTCCACATTTCTGAAGCATGACGTAATGGGGGGGTGTTATCTCTTTTGTCGAAAATCAGCCGTTTTTGCTCGAACATTAAATGCCTCCAAATGGTATTTAATTAACTTCCCGGGGTGAAGAAACCCTTTTTGAGAACTCAGAGTGAGTAAATTGGCCATTTTCATGCACTTTTAACCATTCCATAAATCTTGTGTTTTGGGCCCCTAGAAGCATGAAAATCACTTTAAACATGCTAATTTTAGCTCTAACACTGATGATCCACCTACAAATGTGAACTGACGTTCAAAAATAAAACATTTGAAAACGGACCATTTTCCACATTTCTGAAGCATGACGTAATGGGGGGGTGTTATCTCTTTTGTCGAAAATCAGCCGTTTTTGCTCGAACATTAAATGCCTCCAAATGGTATTTAATTAACTTCCCGGGGTGAAGAAACCCTTTTTGAGAACTCAGAGTGAGTAAATTGGCCATTTTCATGCACTTTTAACCATTCCATAAATCTTGTGTTTTGGGCCCCTGGAAGCATGAAAATCACTTTAAACATGCTAATTTTAGCTCTAACACTGATGATCCACCTACAAATGTGAACTGGCGTTCAAAAATAAAACATTTGAAAACGGACCATTTTCCACATTTCTGAAGCATGACGTAATGGGGGGGTGTTATCTCTTTTGTCGAAAATCAGCCGTTTTTGCTCTAACATTAAATGCCTCCAAATGGTATTTAAGTAACTTCCCGAGCCCCTGGAAGCATGAAAATCACTTTAAACATGCTAATTTTAGCTCTAACACTGATGATCCACCTACCTGTTATCTCTTTTGTCGAAAATCAGCCGTTTTTGCTCTAACATTAAATGCCTCCAAATGGTATTTAATTAACTTCCCGGGGTGAAGAAACCCTTTTTGAGAACTCAGAGTGAGTAAATTGGCCATTTTCATGCACTTTTAACCATTCCATAAATCTTGTGTTTTGGGCCCCTGGAAGCATGAAAATCACTTTAAACATGCTAATTTTAGCTCTAACACTGATGATCCACCTACAAATGTGAACTGACGTTCAAAAATAAAACATTTGAAAACGGACCATTTTCCACATTTCTGAAGCATGACGTAATGGGGGGGTGTTATCTCTTTTGTCGAAAATCAGCCGTTTTTGCTCGAACATTAAATGCCTCCAAATGGTATTTATTTCACTTCCCGAGCCCCTGGAAGCATGAAAATCACTTTAAATGTGCTAATTTTAGCTCTAACACTGATGATCCACCTACAAATGTGAACTGACGTTCAAAAATAAAACATTTGAAAACGGACCATTTTCCACATTTCTGAAGCATGACGTAATGGGAGGGTGTTATCTCTTTTGTCGAAAATCAGCCGTTTTTGCTCGAACATTAAATGCCTCCAAATGGTATTTAATTAACTTCCCGAGCCCCTGGAAGCATGAAAATCACTTTAAACATGCTAATTTTAGCTCTAACACTGATGATCCACCTACAAATGTGAACTGACGTTCAAAAATAAAACATTTGAAAACGGACCATTTTCCACATTTCTGAAGCATGACGTAATGGGGGGGGGTGTTATCTCTTTTGTCGAAAATCAGCCGTTTTTGCTCGAAAATTAAATGCCTCCAAATGGTATTTAATTAACTTCCCGGGGTGAAGAAACCCTTTTTGAGAACTCAGAGTGAGTAAATTGGCCATTTTCATGCACTTTTAACCATTCCATAAATCTTGTGTTTTGGGCCCCTGGAAGCATGAAAATCACTTTAAACATGCTAATTTTAGCTCTAACACTGATGATCCACCTACAAATGTGAACTGACGTTCAAAAATAAAACATTTGAAAACGGACCATTTTCCACATTTCTGAAGCATGACGTAATGGGGGGGTGTTATCTCTTTTGTCGAAAATCAGCCGTTTTTGCTCGAACATTAAATGCCTCCAAATGGTATTTAATTAACTTCCCGAGCACCTGGAAGCATGAAAATCACTTTAAACATGCTAATTTTAGCTCTAACACTGATGATCCACCTACAAATGTGAACTGACGTTCAAAAATAAAACATTTGAAAACGGACCATTTTCCACATTTCTGAAGCATGACGTAATGGGGGGGTGTTATCTCTTTTGTCGAAAATCAGCCGTTTTTGCTCTAACATTAAATGCCTCCAAATGGTATTTAATTAACTTCCCGGGGTGAAGAAACCCTTTTTGAGAACTCAGAGTGAGTAAATTGGCCATTTTCATGCACTTTTAACCATTCCATAAATCTTGTGTTTTGGGCCCCTGGAAGCATGAAAATCACTTTAAACATGCTAATTTTAGCTCTAACACTGATGATTCACCTACAAATGTGAACTGACGTTCAAAAATAAAACATTTGAAAACGGACCATTTTCCACATTTCTGAAGCATGACGTAATGGGGGGGTGTTATCTCTTTTGTCGAAAATCAGCCGTTTTTGCTCGAACATTAAATGCCTCCAAATGGTATTTAATTAACTTCCCGGGGTGAAGAAACCCTTTTTGAGAACTCAGAGTGAGTAAATTGGCCATTTTCATGCACTTTTAACCATTCCATAAATCTTGTGTTTTGGGCCCCTGGAAGCATGAAAATCACTTTAAACATGCTAATTTTAGCTCTAACACTGATGATCCACCTACAAATGTGAACTGACGTTCAAAAATAAAACATTTGAAAACGGACCATTTTCCACATTTCTGAAGCATGACGTAATGGGGGGGTGTTATCTCTTTTGTCGAAAATCAGCCGTTTTTGCTCGAACATTAAATGCCTCCAAATGGTATTTAATTAACTTCCCGGGGTGAAGAAACCCTTTTTGAGAACTCAGAGTGAGTAAATTGGCCATTTTCATGCACTTTTAACCATTCCATAAATCTTGTGTTTTGGGCCCCTGGAAGCATGAAAATCACTTTAAACATGCTAATTTTAGCTCTAACACTGATGATCCACCTACAAATGTGAACTGACGTTCAAAAATAAAACATTTGAAAACGGACCATTTTCCACATTTCTGAAGCATGACGTAATGGGGGGGTGTTATCTCTTTTGTCGAAAATCAGCCGTTTTTGCTCGAACATTAAATGCCTCCAAATGGTATTTAATTAACTTCCCGGGGTGAAGAAACCCTTTTTGAGAACTCAGAGTGAGTAAATTGGCCATTTTCATGCACTTTTAACCATTCCATAAATCTTGTGTTTTGGGCCCCTGGAAGCATGAAAATCACTTTAAACATGCTAATTTTAGCTCTAACACTGATGATCCACCTACAAATGTGAACTGGCGTTCAAAAATAAAACATTTGAAAACGGACCATTTTCCACATTTCTGAAGCATGACGTAATGGGGGGGTGTTATCTCTTTTGTCGAAAATCAGCCGTTTTTGCTCTAACATTAAATGCCTCCAAATGGTATTTAATTAACTTCCCGAGCCCCTGGAAGCATGAAAATCACTTTAAACATGCTAATTTTAGCTCTAACACTGATGATCCACCTACAAATGTGAACTGACGTTCAAAAATAAAACATTTGAAAACGGACCATTTTCCACATTTCTGAAGCATGACGTAATGGGGGGGTGTTATCTCTTTTGTCGAAAATCAACCGTTTTTGCTCGAACATTAAATGCCTCCAAATGGTATTTAATTAACTTCCCGGGGTGAAGAAACCCTTTTTGAGAACTCAGAGTGAGTAAATTGGCCATTTTCATGCACTTTTAACCATTCCATAAATCTTGTGTTTTGGGCCCCTGGAAGCATGAAAATCACTTTAAACATGCTAATTTTAGCTCTAACACTGATGATCCACCTACAAATGTGAACTGACGTTCAAAAATAAAACATTTGAAAACGGACCATTTTCCACATTTCTGAAGCATGACGTAATGGGGGGGTGTTATCTCTTTTGTCGAAAATCAGCCGTTTTTGCTCGAACATTAAATGCCTCCAAATGGTATTTAATTAACTTCCCGGGGTGAAGAAACCCTTTTTGAGAACTCAGAGTGAGTAAATTGGCCATTTTCATGCACTTTTAACCATTCCATAAATCTTGTGTTTTGGGCCCCTGGAAGCATGAAAATCACTTTAAACATGCTAATTTTAGCTCTAACACTGATGATCCACCTACAAATGTGAACTGACGTTCAAAAATAAAACATTTGAAAACGGACCATTTTCCACATTTCTGAAGCATGACGTAATGGGGGGGTGTTATCTCTTTTGTCGAAAATCAGCCGTTTTTGCTCGAACATTAAATGCCTCCAAATGGTATTTAATTAACTTCCCGGGGTGAAGAAACCCTTTTTGAGAACTCAGAGTGAGTAAATTGGCCATTTTCATGCACTTTTAACCATTCCATAAATCTTGTGTTTTGGGCCCCTAGAAGCATGAAAATCACTTTAAACATGCTAATTTTAGCTCTAACACTGATGATCCACCTACAAATGTGAACTGACGTTCAAAAATAAAACATTTGAAAACGGACCATTTTCCACATTTCTGAAGCATGACGTAATGGGGGGGTGTTATCTCTTTTGTCGAAAATCAGCCGTTTTTGCTCGAACATTAAATGCCTCCAAATGGTATTTAATTAACTTCCCGGGGTGAAGAAACCCTTTTTGAGAACTCAGAGTGAGTAAATTGGCCATTTTCATGCACTTTTAACCATTCCATAAATCTTGTGTTTTGGGCCCCTGGAAGCATGAAAATCACTTTAAACATGCTAATTTTAGCTCTAACACTGATGATCCACCTACAAATGTGAACTGGCGTTCAAAAATAAAACATTTGAAAACGGACCATTTTCCACATTTCTGAAGCATGACGTAATGGGGGGGTGTTATCTCTTTTGTCGAAAATCAGCCGTTTTTGCTCTAACATTAAATGCCTCCAAATGGTATTTAATTAACTTCCCGAGCCCCTGGAAGCATGAAAATCACTTTAAACATGCTAATTTTAGCTCTAACACTGATGATCCACCTACCTGTTATCTCTTTTGTCGAAAATCAGCCGTTTTTGCTCTAACATTAAATGCCTCCAAATGGTATTTAATTAACTTCCCGGGGTGAAGAAACCCTTTTTGAGAACTCAGAGTGAGTAAATTGGCCATTTTCATGCACTTTTAACCATTCCATAAATCTTGTGTTTTGGGCCCCTGGAAGCATGAAAATCACTTTAAACATGCTAATTTTAGCTCTAACACTGATGATCCACCTACAAATGTGAACTGACGTTCAAAAATAAAACATTTGAAAACGGACCATTTTCCACATTTCTGAAGCATGACGTAATGGGGGGGTGTTATCTCTTTTGTCGAAAATCAGCCGTTTTTGCTCGAACATTAAATGCCTCCAAATGGTATTTATTTCACTTCCCGAGCCCCTGGAAGCATGAAAATCACTTTAAATGTGCTAATTTTAGCTCTAACACTGATGATCCACCTACAAATGTGAACTGACGTTCAAAAATAAAACATTTGAAAACGGACCATTTTCCACATTTCTGAAGCATGACGTAATGGGAGGGTGTTATCTCTTTTGTCGAAAATCAGCCGTTTTTGCTCGAACATTAAATGCCTCCAAATGGTATTTAATTAACTTCCCGAGCCCCTGGAAGCATGAAAATCACTTTAAACATGCTAATTTTAGCTCTAACACTGATGATCCACCTACAAATGTGAACTGACGTTCAAAAATAAAACATTTGAAAACGGACCATTTTCCACATTTCTGAAGCATGACGTAATGGGGGGGTGTTATCTCTTTTGTCGAAAATCAGCCGTTTTTGCTCGAAAATTAAATGCCTCCAAATGGTATTTAATTAACTTCCCGGGGTGAAGAAACCCTTTTTGAGAACTCAGAGTGAGTAAATTGGCCATTTTCATGCACTTTTAACCATTCCATAAATCTTGTGTTTTGGGCCCCTGGAAGCATGAAAATCACTTTAAACATGCTAATTTTAGCTCTAACACTGATGATCCACCTACAAATGTGAACTGACGTTCAAAAATAAAACATTTGAAAACGGACCATTTTCCACATTTCTGAAGCATGACGTAATGGGGGGGTGTTATCTCTTTTGTCGAAAATCAGCCGTTTTTGCTCGAACATTAAATGCCTCCAAATGGTATTTAATTAACTTCCCGAGCCCCTGGAAGCATGAAAATCACTTTAAACATGCTAATTTTAGCTCTAACACTGATGATCCACCTACAAATGTGAACTGACGTTCAAAAATAAAACATTTGAAAACGGACCATTTTCCACATTTCTGAAGCATGACGTAATGGGGGGGTGTTATCTCTTTTGTCGAAAATCAGCCGTTTTTGCTCGAACATTAAATGCCTCCAAATGGTATTTATTTCACTTCCCGAGCCCCTGGAAGCATGAAAATCACTTTAAACATGCTAATTTTAGCTCTAACACTGATGATCCACCTACAAATGTGAACTGACGTTCAAAAATAAAACATTTGAAAACGGACCATTTTCCACATTTCTGAAGCATGACGTAATGGGGGGGTGTTATCTCTTTTGTCGAAAATCAGCCGCTTTTGCTCGAACATTAAATGCCTCCAAATGGTATTTATTTCACTTCCCGAGCCCCTGGAAGCAATGAAAATCACTTTAAACATGCTAATTTTAGCTCTAACACTGATGATCCACCTACAAATGTGAACTGACGTTCAAAAATAAAACATTTGAAAACGGACCATTTTCCACATTTCTGAAGCATGACGTAATGGGGGGGTGTTATCTCTTTTTCGAAAATCAGCCGTTTTTGCTCGAACATTAAATGCCTCCAAATGGTATTTATTTCACTTCCCGAGCCCCTGGAAGCATGAAAATCACTTTAAACATGCTAATTTTAGCTCTAACACTGATGATCCACCTACAAATGTGAACTGACGTTCAAAAATAAAACATTTGAAAACGGACCATTTTCCACATTTCTGAAGCATGACGTAATGGGGGGGGTGTTAGCTCTTTTGTCGAAAATCAGCCGTTTTTGCTCGAACATTAAATGCCTCCAAATGGTATTTAATTAACTTCCCGGGGTGAAGAAACCCTTTTTGAGAACTCAGAGTGAGTAAATTGGCCATTTTCATGCACTTTTAACCATTCCATAAATCTTGTGTTTTGGGCCCCTGGAAGCATGAAAATCACTTTAAACATGCTAATTTTAGCTCTAACACTGACGATCCACCTACAAATGTGAACTGACGTTCAAAAATAAAACATTTGAAAACGGACCATTTTCCACATTTCTGAAGCATTACGTAATGGGGGGGTGTTATCTCTTTTGTCGAAAATCAGCCGTTTTTGCTCTAACATTAAATGCCTCCAAATGGTATTTAATTAACTTCCCGGGGTGAAGAAACCCTTTTTGAGAACTCAGAGTGAGTAAATTGGCCATTTTCATGCACTTTTAACCATTCCATAAATCTTGTGTTTTGGGCCCCTGGAAGCATGAAAATCACTTTAAACATGCTAATTTTAGCTCTAACACTGATGATCCAACTACAAATGTGAACTGACGTTCAAAAATAAAACATTTGAAAACGGACCATTTTCCACATTTCTGAAGCATGACGTAATGGGGGGGTGTTATCTCTTTTGTCGAAAATCAGCCGTTTTTGCTCGAACATTAAATGCCTCCAAATGGTATTTAATTAACTTCCCGAGCCCCTGGAAGCATGAAAATCACTTTAAACATGCTAATTTTAGCTCTAACACTGATGATCCACCTACAAATGTGAACTGACGTTCAAAAATAAAACATTTGAAAACGGACCATTTTCCACATTTCTGAAGCATGACGTAATGGGGGGGTGTTATCTCTTTTGTCGAAAATCAGCCGTTTTTGCTCGAACATTAAATGCCTCCAAATGGTATTTAATTAACTTCCCGAGCCCCTGGAAGCATGAAAATCACTTTAAACATGCTAATTTTAGCTCTAACACTGATGATCCACCTACAAATGTGAACTGACGTTCAAAAATAAAACATTTGAAAACGGACCATTTTCCACATTTCTGAAGCATGACGTAATGGGGGGGTGTTATCTCTTTTGTCGAAAATCAGCCGTTTTTGCTCGAACATTAAATGCCTCCAAATGGTATTTAATTAACTTCCCGAGCCCCTGGAAGCATGAAAATCACTTTAAACATGCTAATTTTAGCTCTAACACTGATGATCCACCTACAAATGTGAACTGACGTTCAAAAATAAAACATTTGAAAACGGACCATTTTCCACATTTCTGAAGCATGACGTAATGGGGGGGTGTTATCTCTTTTGTCGAAAATCAGCCGTTTTTGCTCGAACATTAAATGCCTCCAAATGGTATTTAATTAACTTCCCGAGCCCCTGGAAGGATGAAAATCACTTTAAACATGCTAATTTTAGCTCTAACACTGATGATCCACCTACAAATGTGAACTGACTTTCAAAAATAAAACATTTGAAAACGGACCATTTTCCACATTTCTGAAGCATGACGTAATGGGGGGGTGTTATCTCTTTTGTCGAAAATCAGCCGTTTTTGCTCTAACATTAAATGCCTCCAAATGGTATTTAATTAACTTCCCGGGGTGAAGAAACCCTTTTTGAGAACTCAGAGTGAGTAAATTGGCCATTTTCATGCACTTTTAACCATTCCATAAATCTTGTGTTTTGGGCCCCTGGAAGCATGAAAATCACTTTAAACATGCTAATTTTAGCTCTAACACTGATGATCCACCTACAAATGTGAACTGACGTTCAAAAATAAAACATTTGAAAACGGACCATTTTCCACATTTCTGAAGCATGACGTAATGGGGGGGTGTTATCTCTTTTGTCGAAAATCAGCCGTTTTTGCTCGAACATTAAATGCCTCCAAATGGTATTTAATTAACTTCCCGAGCCCCTGGAAGCATGAAAATCACTTTAAACATGCTAATTTTAGCTCTAACACTGATGATCCACCTACAAATGTGAACTGACGTTCAAAAATAAAACATTTGAAAACGGACCATTTTCCACATTTCTGAAGCATGACGTAATGGGGGGGTGTTATCTCTTTTGTCGAAAATCAGCCGTTTTTGCTCGAACATTAAATGCCTCCAAATGGTATTTAATTAACTTCCCGGGGTAAAGAAACCCTTTTTGAGAACTCAGAGTGAGTAAATTGGCCATTTTCATGCACTTTTAACCATTCCATAAATCTTGTGTTTTGGGCCCCTGGAAGCATGAAAATCACTTTAAACATGCTAATTTTAGCTCTAACACTGATGATCCACCTACAAATGTGAACTGACGTTCAAAAATAAAACATTTGAAAACGGACCATTTTCCACATTTCTGAAGCATGACGTAATGGGGGGGTGTTATCTCTTTTGTCGAAAATCAGCCGTTTTTGCTCGAACATTAAATGCCTCCAAATGGTATTTAATTAACTTCCCGAGCCCCTGGAAGCATGAAAATCACTTTAAACATGCTAATTTTAGCTCTAACACTGATGATCCACCTACAAATGTGAACTGACCTTCAAAAATAAAACATTTGAAAACGGACCATTTTCCACATTTCTGAAGCATGACGTAATGGGGGGGTGTTATCTCTTTTGTCGAAAATCAGCCGTTTTTGCTCGAACATTAAATGCCTCCAAATGGTATTTAATTAACTTCCCGAGCCCCTGGAAGCATGAAAATCACTTTAAACATGCTAATTTTAGCTCTAACACTGATGATCCACCTACAAATGTGAACTGACGTTCAAAAATAAAACATTTGAAAACGGACCATTTTCCACATTTCTGAAGCATGACGTAATGGGGGGGTGTTATCTCTTTTGTCGAAAATCAGCTGTTTTTGCTCGAACATTAAATGCCTCCAAATGGTATTTAATTAACTTCCCGGGGTGAAGAAACCCTTTTTGAGAACTCAGAGTGAGTAAATTGGCCATTTTCATGCACTTTTAACCATTCCATAAATCTTGTGTTTTGGGCCCCTGGAAGCATGAAAATCACTTTAAACATGCTAATTTTAGCTCTAACACTGATGATCCACCTACAAATGTGAACTGACGTTCAAAAATAAAACATTTGAAAACGGACCATTTTCCACATTTCTGAAGCATGACGTAATGGGGGGTGTTATCTCTTTTGTCGAAAATCAGCAGTTTTTGCTCGAACATTAAATGCCTCCAAATGGTATTTAATTAACTTCCCGAGCCCCTGGAAGCATGAAAATCACTTTAAACATGCTAATTTTAGCTCTAACACTGATGATCCACCTACAAATGTGAACTGACGTTCAAAAATAAAACATTTGAAAACGGACCATTTTCCACATTTCTGAAGCATGACGTAATGGGGGGGTGTTATCTCTTTTGTCGAAAATCAGCCGTTTTTGCTCGAACATTAAATGCCTCCAAATGGTATTTATTTCACTTCCCGAGCCCCTGGAAGCATGAAAATCACTTTAAACATGCTAATTTTAGCTCTAACACTGATGATCCACCTACAAATGTGAACTGACGTTCAAAAATAAAACATTTGAAAACGGACCATTTTCCACATTTCTGAAGCATGACGTAATGGGGGGGTGTTATCTCTTTTGTCGAAAATCAGCCGTTTTTGCTCGAACATTAAATGCCTCCAAATGGTATTTATTTCACTTCCCGAGCCCCTGGAAGCATGAAAATCACTTTAAACATGCTAATTTTAGCTCTAACACTGATGATCCACCTACAAATGTGAACTGACGTTCAAAAATAAAACATTTGAAAACGGACCATTTTCCACATTTCTGAAGCATGACGTAATGGGGGGGTGTTATCTCTTTTGTCGAAAATCAGCCGTTTTTGCTCGAACATTAAATGCCTCCAAATGGTATTTAATTAACTTCCCGGGGTGAAGAAACCCTTTTTGAGAACTCAGAGTGAGTAAATTGGCCATTTTCATGCACTTTTAACCATTCCATAAATCTTGTGTTTTGGGCCCCTGGAAGCATGAAAATCACTTTAAACATGCTAATTTTAGCTCTAACACTGATGATCCACCTACAAATGTGAACTGGCGTTCAAAAATAAAACATTTGAAAACGGACCATTTTCCACATTTCTGAAGCATGACGTAATGGGGGGGTGTTATCTCTTTTGTCGAAAATCAGCCGTTTTTGCTCTAACATTAAATGCCTCCAAATGGTATTTAATTAACTTCCCGAGCCCCTGGAAGCATGAAAATCACTTTAAACATGCTAATTTTAGCTCTAACACTGATGATCCACCTACAAATGTGAACTGACGTTCAAAAATAAAACATTTGAAAACGGACCATTTTCCACATTTCTGAAGCATGACGTAATGGGGGGGTGTTATCTCTTTTGTCGAAAATCAGCCGTTTTTGCTCGAACATTAAATGCCTCCAAATGGTATTTAATTAACTTCCCGGGGTGAAGAAACCCTTTTTGAGAACTCAGAGTGAGTAAATTGGCCATTTTCATGCACTTTTAACCATTCCATAAATCTTGTGTTTTGGGCCCCTGGAAGCATGAAAATCACTTTAAACATGCTAATTTTAGCTCTAACACTGATGATCCACCTACAAATGTGAACTGACGTTCAAAAATAAAACATTTGAAAACGGACCATTTTCCACATTTCTGAAGCATGACGTAATGGGGGGGTGTTATCTCTTTTGTCGAAAATCAGCCGTTTTTGCTCGAACATTAAATGCCTCCAAATGGTATTTAATTAACTTCCCGGGGTGAAGAAACCCTTTTTGAGAACTCAGAGTGAGTAAATTGGCCATTTTCATGCACTTTTAACCATTCCATAAATCTTGTGTTTTGGGCCCCTAGAAGCATGAAAATCACTTTAAACATGCTAATTTTAGCTCTAACACTGATGATCCACCTACAAATGTGAACTGACGTTCAAAAATAAAACATTTGAAAACGGACCATTTTCCACATTTCTGAAGCATGACGTAATGGGGGGGTGTTATCTCTTTTGTCGAAAATCAGCCGTTTTTGCTCGAACATTAAATGCCTCCAAATGGTATTTAATTAACTTCCCGGGGTGAAGAAACCCTTTTTGAGAACTCAGAGTGAGTAAATTGGCCATTTTCATGCACTTTTAACCATTCCATAAATCTTGTGTTTTGGGCCCCTGGAAGCATGAAAATCACTTTAAACATGCTAATTTTAGCTCTAACACTGATGATCCACCTACAAATGTGAACTGGCGTTCAAAAATAAAACATTTGAAAACGGACCATTTTCCACATTTCTGAAGCATGACGTAATGGGGGGGTGTTATCTCTTTTGTCGAAAATCAGCCGTTTTTGCTCTAACATTAAATGCCTCCAAATGGTATTTAATTAACTTCCCGAGCCCCTGGAAGCATGAAAATCACTTTAAACATGCTAATTTTAGCTCTAACACTGATGATCCACCTACCTGTTATCTCTTTTGTCGAAAATCAGCCGTTTTTGCTCTAACATTAAATGCCTCCAAATGGTATTTAATTAACTTCCCGGGGTGAAGAAACCCTTTTTGAGAACTCAGAGTGAGTAAATTGGCCATTTTCATGCACTTTTAACCATTCCATAAATCTTGTGTTTTGGGCCCCTGGAAGCATGAAAATCACTTTAAACATGCTAATTTTAGCTCTAACACTGATGATCCACCTACAAATGTGAACTGACGTTCAAAAATAAAACATTTGAAAACGGACCATTTTCCACATTTCTGAAGCATGACGTAATGGGGGGGTGTTATCTCTTTTGTCGAAAATCAGCCGTTTTTGCTCGAACATTAAATGCCTCCAAATGGTATTTATTTCACTTCCCGAGCCCCTGGAAGCATGAAAATCACTTTAAATGTGCTAATTTTAGCTCTAACACTGATGATCCACCTACAAATGTGAACTGACGTTCAAAAATAAAACATTTGAAAACGGACCATTTTCCACATTTCTGAAGCATGACGTAATGGGAGGGTGTTATCTCTTTTGTCGAAAATCAGCCGTTTTTGCTCGAACATTAAATGCCTCCAAATGGTATTTAATTAACTTCCCGAGCCCCTGGAAGCATGAAAATCACTTTAAACATGCTAATTTTAGCTCTAACACTGATGATCCACCTACAAATGTGAACTGACGTTCAAAAATAAAACATTTGAAAACGGACCATTTTCCACATTTCTGAAGCATGACGTAATGGGGGGGTGTTATCTCTTTTGTCGAAAATCAGCCGTTTTTGCTCGAAAATTAAATGCCTCCAAATGGTATTTAATTAACTTCCCGGGGTGAAGAAACCCTTTTTGAGAACTCAGAGTGAGTAAATTGGCCATTTTCATGCACTTTTAACCATTCCATAAATCTTGTGTTTTGGGCCCCTGGAAGCATGAAAATCACTTTAAACATGCTAATTTTAGCTCTAACACTGATGATCCACCTACAAATGTGAACTGACGTTCAAAAATAAAACATTTGAAAACGGACCATTTTCCACATTTCTGAAGCATGACGTAATGGGGGGGTGTTATCTCTTTTGTCGAAAATCAGCCGTTTTTGCTCGAACATTAAATGCCTCCAAATGGTATTTAATTAACTTCCCGAGCCCCTGGAAGCATGAAAATCACTTTAAACATGCTAATTTTAGCTCTAACACTGATGATCCACCTACAAATGTGAACTGACGTTCAAAAACAAAACATTTGAAAACGGACCATTTTCCACATTTCTGAAGCATGACGTAATGGGGGGGTGTTATCTCTTTTGTCGAAAATCAGCCGTTTTTGCTCGAACATTAAATGCCTCCAAATGGTATTTATTTCACTTCCCGAGCCCCTGGAAGCATGAAAATCACTTTAAACATGCTAATTTTAGCTCTAACACTGATGATCCACCTACAAATGTGAACTGACGTTCAAAAATAAAACATTTGAAAACGGACCATTTTCCACATTTCTGAAGCATGACGTAATGGGGGGGTGTTATCTCTTTTGTCGAAAATCAGCCGCTTTTGCTCGAACATTAAATGCCTCCAAATGGTATTTATTTCACTTCCCGAGCCCCTGGAAGCATGAAAATCACTTTAAACATGCTAATTTTAGCTCTAACACTGATGATCCACCTACAAATGTGAACTGACGTTCAAAAATAAAACATTTGAAAACGGACCATTTTCCACATTTCTGAAGCATGACGTAATGGGGGGGTGTTATCTCTTTTGTCGAAAATCAGCCGTTTTTGCTCGAACATTAAATGCCTCCAAATGGTATTTATTTCACTTCCCGAGCCCCTGGAAGCATGAAAATCACTTTAAACATGCTAATTTTAGCTCTAACACTGATGATCCACCTACAAATGTGAACTGACGTTCAAAAATAAAACATTTAAAAACGGACCATTTTCCACATTTCTGAAGCATGACGTAATGGGGGGGGTGTTAGCTCTTTTGTCGAAAATCAGCCGTTTTTGCTCGAACATTAAATGCCTCCAAATGGTATTTAATTAACTTCCCGGGGTGAAGAAACCCTTTTTGAGAACTCAGAGTGAGTAAATTGGCCATTTTCATGCACTTTTAACCATTCCATAAATCTTGTGTTTTGGGCCCCTGGAAGCATGAAAATCACTTTAAACATGCTAATTTTAGCTCTAACACTGACGATCCACCTACAAATGTGAACTGACGTTCAAAAATAAAACATTTGAAAACGGACCATTTTCCACATTTCTGAAGCATTACGTAATGGGGGGGTGTTATCTCTTTTGTCGAAAATCAGCCGTTTTTGCTCTAACATTAAATGCCTCCAAATGGTATTTAATTAACTTCCCGGGGTGAAGAAACCCTTTTTGAGAACTCAGAGTGAGTAAATTGGCCATTTTCATGCACTTTTAACCATTCCATAAATCTTGTGTTTTGGGCCCCTGGAAGCATGAAAATCACTTTAAACATGCTAATTTTAGCTCTAACACTGATGATCCAACTACAAATGTGAACTGACGTTCAAAAATAAAACATTTGAAAACGGACCATTTTCCACATTTCTGAAGCATGACGTAATGGGGGGGTGTTATCTCTTTTGTCGAAAATCAGCCGTTTTTGCTCGAACATTAAATGCCTCCAAATGGTATTTAATTAACTTCCCGAGCCCCTGGAAGCATGAAAATCACTTTAAACATGCTAATTTTAGCTCTAACACTGATGATCCACCTACAAATGTGAACTGACGTTCAAAAATAAAACATTTGAAAACGGACCATTTTCCACATTTCTGAAGCATGACGTAATGGGGGGGTGTTATCTCTTTTGTCGAAAATCAGCCGTTTTTGCTCGAACATTAAATGCCTCCAAATGGTATTTAATTAACTTCCCGAGCCCCTGGAAGCATGAAAATCACTTTAAACATGCTAATTTTAGCTCTAACACTGATGATCCACCTACAAATGTGAACTGACGTTCAAAAATAAAACATTTGAAAACGGACCATTTTCCACATTTCTGAAGCATGACGTAATGGGGGGGTGTTATCTCTTTTGTCGAAAATCAGCCGTTTTTGCTCGAACATTAAATGCCTCCAAATGGTATTTAATTAACTTCCCGAGCCCCTGGAAGCATGAAAATCACTTTAAACATGCTAATTTTAGCTCTAACACTGATGATCCACCTACAAATGTGAACTGACGTTCAAAAATAAAACATTTGAAAACGGACCATTTTCCACATTTCTGAAGCATGACGTAATGGGGGGGTGTTATCTCTTTTGTCGAAAATCAGCCGTTTTTGCTCGAACATTAAATGCCTCCAAATGGTATTTAATTAACTTCCCGAGCCCCTGGAAGGATGAAAATCACTTTAAACATGCTAATTTTAGCTCTAACACTGATGATCCACCTACAAATGTGAACTGACGTTCAAAAATAAAACATTTGAAAACGGACCATTTTCCACATTTCTGAAGCATGACGTAATGGGGGGGGTGTTATCTCTTTTGTCGAAAATCAGCCGTTTTTGCTCTAACATTAAATGCCTCCAAATGGTATTTAATTAACTTCCCGGGGTGAAGAAACCCTTTTTGAGAACTCAGAGTGAGTAAATTGGCCATTTTCATGCACTTTTAACCATTCCATAAATCTTGTGTTTTGGGCCCCTGGAAGCATGAAAATCACTTTAAACATGCTAATTTTAGCTCTAACACTGATGATCCACCTACAAATGTGAACTGACGTTCAAAAATAAAACATTTGAAAACGGACCATTTTCCACATTTCTGAAGCATGACGTAATGGGGGGGTGTTATCTCTTTTGTCGAAAATCAGCCGTTTTTGCTCGAACATTAAATGCCTCCAAATGGTATTTAATTAACTTCCCGAGCCCCTGGAAGCATGAAAATCACTTTAAACATGCTAATTTTAGCTCTAACACTGATGATCCACCTACAAATGTGAACTGACGTTCAAAAATAAAACATTTGAAAACGGACCATTTTCCACATTTCTGAAGCATGACGTAATGGGGGGGTGTTATCTCTTTTGTCGAAAATCAGCCGTTTTTGCTCGAACATTAAATGCCTCCAAATGGTATTTAATTAACTTCCCGGGGTAAAGAAACCCTTTTTGAGAACTCAGAGTGAGTAAATTGGCCATTTTCATGCACTTTTAACCATTCCATAAATCTTGTGTTTTGGGCCCCTGGAAGCATGAAAATCACTTTAAACATGCTAATTTTAGCTCTAACACTGATGATCCACCTACAAATGTGAACTGACGTTCAAAAATAAAACATTTGAAAACGGACCATTTTCCACATTTCTGAAGCATGACGTAATGGGGGGGTGTTATCTCTTTTGTCGAAAATCAGCCGTTTTTGCTCGAACATTAAATGCCTCCAAATGGTATTTAATTAACTTCCCGAGCCCCTGGAAGCATGAAAATCACTTTAAACATGCTAATTTTAGCTCTAACACTGATGATCCACCTACAAATGTGAACTGACCTTCAAAAATAAAACATTTGAAAACGGACCATTTTCCACATTTCTGAAGCATGACGTAATGGGGGGGTGTTATCTCTTTTGTCGAAAATCAGCCGTGTTTGCTCGAACATTAAATGCCTCCAAATGGTATTTAATTAACTTCCCGAGCCCCTGGAAGCATGAAAATCACTTTAAACATGCTAATTTTAGCTCTAACACTGATGATCCACCTACAAATGTGAACTGACGTTCAAAAATAAAACATTTGAAAACGGACCATTTTCCACATTTCTGAAGCATGACGTAATGGGGGGGTGTTATCTCTTTTGTCGAAAATCAGCTGTTTTTGCTCGAACATTAAATGCCTCCAAATGGTATTTAATTAACTTCCCGGGGTGAAGAAACCCTTTTTGAGAACTCAGAGTGAGTAAATTGGCCATTTTCATGCACTTTTAACCATTCCATAAATCTTGTGTTTTGGGCCCCTGGAAGCATGAAAATCACTTTAAACATGCTAATTTTAGCTCTAACACTGATGATCCACCTACAAATGTGAACTGACGTTCAAAAATAAAACATTTGAAAACGGACCATTTTCCACATTTCTGAAGCATGACGTAATGGGGGGTGTTATCTCTTTTGTCGAAAATCAGCAGTTTTTGCTCGAACATTAAATGCCTCCAAATGGTATTTAATTAACTTCCCGAGCCCCTGGAAGCATGAAAATCACTTTAAACATGCTAATTTTAGCTCTAACACTGATGATCCACCTACAAATGTGAACTGACGTTCAAAAATAAAACATTTGAAAACGGACCATTTTCCACATTTCTGAAGCATGACGTAATGGGGGGGTGTTATCTCTTTTGTCGAAAATCAGCCGTTTTTGCTCGAACATTAAATGCCTCCAAATGGTATTTATTTCACTTCCCGAGCCCCTGGAAGCATGAAAATCACTTTAAACATGCTAATTTTAGCTCTAACACTGATGATCCACCTACAAATGTGAACTGACGTTCAAAAATAAAACATTTGAAAACGGACCATTTTCCACATTTCTGAAGCATGACGTAATGGGGGGTGTTATCTCTTTTGTCGAAAATCAGCCGCTTTTGCTCGAACATTAAATGCCTCCAAATGGTATTTATTTCACTTCCCGAGCCCCTGGAAGCATGAAAATCACTTTAAACATGCTAATTTTAGCTCTAACACTGATGATCCACCTACAAATGTGAACTGACGTTCAAAAATAAAACATTTGAAAACGGACCATTTTCCACATTTCTGAAGCATGACGTAATGGGGGGGTGTTATCTCTTTTGTCGAAAATCAGCCGTTTTTGCTCGAACATTAAATGCCTCCAAATGGTATTTATTTCACTTCCCGAGCCCCTGGAAGCATGAAAATCACTTTAAACATGCTAATTTTAGCTCTAACACTGATGATCCACCTACAAATGTGAACTGACGTTCAAAAATAAAACATTTGAAAACGGACCATTTTCCACATTTCTGAAGCATGACGTAATGGGGGGGGTGTTAGCTCTTTTGTCGAAAATCAGCCGTTTTTGCTCGAACATTAAATGCCTCCAAATGGTATTTAATTAACTTCCCGGGGTGAAGAAACCCTTTTTGAGAACTCAGAGTGAGTAAATTGGCCATTTTCATGCACTTTTAACCATTCCATAAATCTTGTGTTTTGGGCCCCTGGAAGCATGAAAATCACTTTAAACATGCTAATTTTAGCTCTAACACTGACGATCCACCTACAAATGTGAACTGACGTTCAAAAATAAAACATTTGAAAACGGACCATTTTCCACATTTCTGAAGCATGACGTAATGGGGGGGTGTTATCTCTTTTGTCGAAAATCAGCCGTTTTTGCTCTAACATTAAATGCCTCCAAATGGTATTTAATTAACTTCCCGGGGTGAAGAAACCCTTTTTGAGAACTCAGAGTGAGTAAATTGGCCATTTTCATGCACTTTTAACCATTCCATAAATCTTGTGTTTTGGGCCCCTGGAAGCATGAAAATCACTTTAAACATGCTAATTTTAGCTCTAACACTGATGATCCAACTACAAATGTGAACTGACGTTCAAAAATAAAACATTTGAAAACGGACCATTTTCCACATTTCTGAAGCATGACGTAATGGGGGGGTGTTATCTCTTTTGTCGAAAATCAGCCGTTTTTGCTCGAACATTAAATGCCTCCAAATGGTATTTAATTAACTTCCCGAGCCCCTGGAAGCATGAAAATCACTTTAAACATGCTAATTTTAGCTCTAACACTGATGATCCACCTACAAATGTGAACTGACGTTCAAAAATAAAACATTTGAAAACGGACCATTTTCCACATTTCTGAAGCATGACGTAATGGGGGGGTGTTATCTCTTTTGTCGAAAATCAGCCGTTTTTGCTCAAACATTAAATGCCTCCAAATGGTATTTAATTAACTTCCCGAGCCCCTGGAAGCATGAAAATCACTTTAAACATGCTAATTTTAGCTCTAACACTGATGATCCACCTACAAATGTGAACTGACGTTCAAAAATAAAACATTTGAAAACGGACCATTTTCCACATTTCTGAAGCATGACGTAATGGGGGGGTGTTATCTCTTTTGTCGAAAATCAGCCGTTTTTGCTCGAACATTAAATGCCTCCAAATGGTATTTAATTAACTTCCCGAGCCCCTGGAAGCATGAAAATCACTTTAAACATGCTAATTTTAGCTCTAACACTGATGATCCACCTACAAATGTGAACTGACGTTCAAAAATAAAACATTTGAAAACGGACCATTTTCCACATTTCTGAAGCATGACGTAATGGGGGGGTGTTATCTCTTTTGTCGAAAATCAGCCGTTTTTGCTCGAACATTAAATGCCTCCAAATGGTATTTAATTAACTTCCCGAGCCCCTGGAAGGATGAAAATCACTTTAAACATGCTAATTTTAGCTCTAACACTGATGATCCACCTACAAATGTGAACTGACGTTCAAAAATAAAACATTTGAAAACGGACCATTTTCCACATTTCTGAAGCATGACGTAATGGGGGGGTGTTATCTCTTTTGTCGAAAATCAGCCGTTTTTGCTCTAACATTAAATGCCTCCAAATGGTATTTAATTAACTTCCCGGGGTGAAGAAACCCTTTTTGAGAACTCAGAGTGAGTAAATTGGCCATTTTCATGCACTTTTAACCATTCCATAAATCTTGTGTTTTGGGCCCCTGGAAGCATGAAAATCACTTTAAACATGCTAATTTTAGCTCTAACACTGATGATCCACCTACAAATGTGAACTGACGTTCAAAAATAAAACATTTGAAAACGGACCATTTTCCACATTTCTGAAGCATGACGTAATGGGGGGGTGTTATCTCTTTTGTCGAAAATCAGCCGTTTTTGCTCGAACATTAAATGCCTCCAAATGGTATTTAATTAACTTCCCGAGCCCCTGGAAGCATGAAAATCACTTTAAACATGCTAATTTTAGCTCTAACACTGATGATCCACCTACAAATGTGAACTGACGTTCAAAAATAAAACATTTGAAAACGGACCATTTTCCACATTTCTGAAGCATGACGTAATGGGGGGGTGTTATCTCTTTTGTCGAAAATCAGCCGTTTTTGCTCGAACATTAAATGCCTCCAAATGGTATTTAATTAACTTCCCGGGGTAAAGAAACCCTTTTTGAGAACTCAGAGTGAGTAAATTGGCCATTTTCATGCACTTTTAACCATTCCATAAATCTTGTGTTTTGGGCCCCTGGAAGCATGAAAATCACTTTAAACATGCTAATTTTAGCTCTAACACTGATGATCCACCTACAAATGTGAACTGACGTTCAAAAATAAAACATTTGAAAACGGACCATTTTCCACATTTCTGAAGCATGACGTAATGGGGGGGTGTTATCTCTTTTGTCGAAAATCAGCTGTTTTTGCTCGAACATTAAATGCCTCCAAATGGTATTTAATTAACTTCCCGGGGTGAAGAAACCCTTTTTGAGAACTCAGATTGAGTAAATTGGCCATTTTCATGCACTTTTAACCATTCCATAAATCTTGTGTTTTGGGCCCCTGGAAGCATGAAAATCACTTTAAACATGCTAATTTTAGCTCTAACACTGATGATCCACCTACAAATGTGAACTGACGTTCAAAAATAAAACATTTGAAAACGGACCATTTTCCACATTTCTGAAGCATGACGTAATGGGGGGGTGTTATCTCTTTTGTCGAAAATCAGCCGTTTTTGCTCGAACATTAAATGCCTCCAAATGGTATTTAATTAACTTCCCGAGCACCTGGAAGCATGAAAATCACTTTAAACATGCTAATTTTAGCTCTAACACTGATGATCCACCTACAAATGTGAACTGACGTTCAAAAATAAAACATTTGAAAACGGACCATTTTCCACATTTCTGAAGCATGACGTAATGGGGGGGTGTTATCTCTTTTGTCGAAAATCAGCCGTTTTTGCTCTAACATTAAATGCCTCCAAATGGTATTTAATTAACTTCCCGGGGTGAAGAAACCCTTTTTGAGAACTCAGAGTGAGTAAATTGGCCATTTTCATGCACTTTTAACCATTCCATAAATCTTGTGTTTTGGGCCCCTGGAAGCATGAAAATCACTTTAAACATGCTAATTTTAGCTCTAACACTGATGATTCACCTACAAATGTGAACTGACGTTCAAAAATAAAACATTTGAAAACGGACCATTTTCCACATTTCTGAAGCATGACGTAATGGGGGGGTGTTATCTCTTTTGTCGAAAATCAGCCGTTTTTGCTCGAACATTAAATGCCTCCAAACGGTATTTAATTAACTTCCCGGGGTGAAGAAACCCTTTTTGAGAACTCAGAGTGAGTAAATTGGCCATTTTCATGCACTTTTAACCATTCCATAAATCTTGTGTTTTGGGCCCCTGGAAGCATGAAAATCACTTTGAACATGCTAATTTTAGCTCTAACACTGATGATCCACCTACAAATGTGAACTGACGTTCAAAAATAAAACATTTGAAAACGGACCATTTTCCACATTTCTGAAGCATGACGTAATGGGGGGTGTTATCTCTTTTGTCGAAAATCAGCCGTTTTTGCTCGAACATTAAATGCCTCCAAATGGTATTTAATTAACTTCCCGGGGTGAAGAAACCCTTTTTGAGAACTCAGAGTGAGTAAATTGACCATTTTCATGCACTTTTAACCATTCCATAAATCTTGTGTTTTGGGCCCCTGGAAGCATGAAAATCACTTTAAACATGCTAATTTTAGCTCTAACACTGATGATCCACCTACAAATGTGAACTGACGTTCAAAAATAAAACATTTGAAAACGGACCATTTTCCACATTTCTGAAGCATGACGTAATGGGGGGGTGTTATCTCTTTTGTCGAAAATCAGCCGTTTTTGCTCGAACATTAAATGCCTCCAAATGGTATTTAATTAACTTCCCGGGGTGAAGAAACCCTTTTTGAGAACTCAGAGTGAGTAAATTGGCCATTTTCATGCACTTTTAACCATTCCATAAATCTTGTGTTTTGGGCCCCTGGAAGCATGAAAATCACTTTAAACATGCTAATTTTAGCTCTAACACTGATGATCCACCTACAAATGTGAACTGGCGTTCAAAAATAAAACATTTGAAAACGGACCATTTTCCACATTTCTGAAGCATGACGTAATGGGGGGGTGTTATCTCTTTTGTCGAAAATCAGCCGTTTTTGCTCTAACATTAAATGCCTCCAAATGGTATTTAATTAACTTCCCGAGCCCCTGGAAGCATGAAAATCACTTTAAACATGCTAATTTTAGCTCTAACACTGATGATCCACCTACCTGTTATCTCTTTTGTCGAAAATCAGCCGTTTTTGCTCTAACATTAAATGCCTCCAAATGGTATTTAATTAACTTCCCGGGGTGAAGAAACCCTTTTTGAGAACTCAGAGTGAGTAAATTGGCCATTTTCATGCACTTTTAACCATTCCATAAATCTTGTGTTTTGGGCCCCTGGAAGCATGAAAATCACTTTAAACATGCTAATTTTAGCTCTAACACTGATGATCCACCTACAAATGTGAACTGACGTTCAAAAATAAAACATTTGAAAACGGACCATTTTCCACATTTCTGAAGCATGACGTAATGGGGGGGTGTTATCTCTTTTGTCGAAAATCAGCCGTTTTTGCTCGAACATTAAATGCCTCCAAATGGTATTTATTTCACTTCCCGAGCCCCTGGAAGCATGAAAATCACTTTAAATGTGCTAATTTTAGCTCTAACACTGATGATCCACCTACAAATGTGAACTGACGTTCAAAAATAAAACATTTGAAAACGGACCATTTTCCACATTTCTGAAGCATGACGTAATGGGAGGGTGTTATCTCTTTTGTCGAAAATCAGCCGTTTTTGCTCGAACATTAAATGCCTCCAAATGGTATTTAATTAACTTCCCGAGCCCCTGGAAGCATGAAAATCACTTTAAACATGCTAATTTTAGCTCTAACACTGATGATTCACCTACAAATGTGAACTGACGTTCAAAAATAAAACATTTGAAAACGGACCATTTTCCACATTTCTGAAGCATGACGTAATGGGGGGGTGTTATCTCTTTTGTCGAAAATCAGCCGTTTTTGCTCGAACATTAAATGCCTCCAAATGGTATTTAATTAACTTCCCGGGGTGAAGAAACCCTTTTTGAGAACTCAGAGTGAGTAAATTGGCCATTTTCATGCACTTTTAACCATTCCATAAATCTTGTGTTTTGGGCCCCTGGAAGCATGAAAATCACTTTAAACATGCTAATTTTAGCTCTAACACTGATGATCCACCTACAAATGTGAACTGACGTTCAAAAATAAAACATTTGAAAACTGACCATTTTCCACATTTCTGAAGCATGACGTAATGGGGGGGTGTTATCTCTTTTGTCGAAAATCAGCCGTTTTTGCTCGAACATTAAATGCCTCCAAATGGTATTTAATTAACTTCCCGAGCCCCTGGAAGCATGAAAATCACTTTAAACATGCTAATTTTAGCTCTAACACTGATGACCCACCTACAAATGTGAACTGACCTTCAAAAATAAAACATTTGAAAACGGACCATTTTCCACATTTCTGAAGCATGACGTAATGGGGGGGTGTTATCTCTTTTGTCGAAAATCAGCCGTTTTTGCTCGAACATTAAATGCCTCCAAATGGTATTTAATTAACTTCCCGAGCCCCTGGAAGCATGAAAATCACTTTAAACATGCTAATTTTAGCTCTAACACTGATGATCCACCTACAAATGTGAACTGACGTTCAAAAATAAAACATTTGAAAACGGACCATTTTCCACATTTCTGAAGCATGACGTAATGGGGGGGTGTTATCTCTTTTGTCGAAAATCAGCTGTTTTTGCTCGAACATTAAATGCCTCCAAATGGTATTTAATTAACTTCCCGGGGTGAAGAAACCCTTTTTGAGAACTCAGAGTGAGTAAATTGGCCATTTTCATGCACTTTTAACCATTCCATAAATCTTGTGTTTTGGGCCCCTGGAAGCATGAAAATCACTTTAAACATGCTAATTTTAGCTCTAACACTGATGATCCACCTACAAATGTGAACTGACGTTCAAAAATAAAACATTTGAAAACGGACCATTTTCCACATTTCTGAAGCATGACGTAATGGGGGGGTGTTATCTCTTTTGTCGAAAATCAGCCGTTTTTGCTCGAACATTAAATGCCTCCAAATGGTATTTAATTAACTTCCCGAGCCCCTGGAAGCATGAAAATCACTTTAAACATGCTAATTTTAGCTCTAACACTGATGATCCACCTACAAATGTGAACTGACGTTCAAAAATAAAACATTTGAAAACGGACCATTTTCCACATTTCTGAAGCATGACGTAATGGGGGGGTGTTATCTCTTTTGTCGAAAATCAGCCGTTTTTGCTCGAACATTAAATGCCTCCAAATGGTATTTATTTCACTTCCCGAGCCCCTGGAAGCATGAAAATCACTTTAAACATGCTAATTTTAGCTCTAACACTGATGATCCACCTACAAATGTGAACTGACGTTCAAAAATAAAACATTTGAAAACGGACCATTTTCCACATTTCTGAAGCATGACGTAATGGGGGGGTGTTATCTCTTTTGTCGAAAATCAGCCGTTTTTGCTCGAACATTAAATGCCTCCAAATGGTATTTATTTCACTTCCCGAGCCCCTGGAAGCATGAAAATCACTTTAAACATGCTAATTTTAGCTCTAACACTGATGATCCACCTACAAATGTGAACTGACGTTCAAAAATAAAAAATTTGAAAACGGACCATTTTCCACATTTCTGAAGCATGACGTAATGGGGGGGTGTTATCTCTTTTGTCGAAAATCAGCCGTTTTTGCTCGAACATTAAATGCCTCCAAATGGTATTTATTTCACTTCCCGAGCCCCTGGAAGCATGAAAATCACTTTAAACATGCTAATTTTAGCTCTAACACTGATGATCCACCTACAAATGTGAACTGACGTTCAAAAATAAAACATTTGAAAACGGACCATTTTCCACATTTCTGAAGCATGACGTAATGGGGGGGTGTTATCTCTTTTGTCGAAAATCAGCCGTTTTTGCTCTAACATTAAATGCCTCCAAATGGTATTTAATTAACTTCCCGGGGTGAAGAAACCCTTTTTGAGAACTCAGAGTGAGTAAATTGGCCATTTTCATGCACTTTTAACCATTCCATAAATCTTGTGTTTTGGGCCCCTGGAAGCATGAAAATCACTTTAAACATGCTAATTTTAGCTCTAACACTGATGATTCACCTACAAATGTGAACTGACGTTCAAAAATAAAACATTTGAAAACGGACCATTTTCCACATTTCTGAAGCATGACGTAATGGGGGGGTGTTATCTCTTTTGTCGAAAATCAGCCGTTTTTGCTCGAACATTAAATGCCTCCAAACGGTATTTAATTAACTTCCCGGGGTGAAGAAACCCTTTTTGAGAACTCAGAGTGAGTAAATTGGCCATTTTCATGCACTTTTAACCATTCCATAAATCTTGTGTTTTGGGCCCCTGGAAGCATGAAAATCACTTTAAACATGCTAATTTTAGCTCTAACACTGATGATCCACCTACAAATGTGAACTGACGTTCAAAAATAAAACATTTGAAAACGGACCATTTTCCACATTTCTGAAGCATGACGTAATGGGGGGTGTTATCTCTTTTGTCGAAAATCAGCCGTTTTTGCTCGAACATTAAATGCCTCCAAATGGTATTTAATTAACTTCCCGGGGTGAAGAAACCCTTTTTGAGAACTCAGAGTGAGTAAATTGACCATTTTCATGCACTTTTAACCATTCCATAAATCTTGTGTTTTGGGCCCCTGGAAGCATGAAAATCACTTTAAACATGCTAATTTTAGCTCTAACACTGATGATCCACCTACAAATGTGAACTGACGTTCAAAAATAAAACATTTGAAAACGGACCATTTTCCACATTTCTGAAGCATGACGTAATGGGGGGGTGTTATCTCTTTTGTCGAAAATCAGCCGTTTTTGCTCGAACATTAAATGCCTCCAAATGGTATTTAATTAACTTCCCGGGGTGAAGAAACCCTTTTTGAGAACTCAGAGTGAGTAAATTGGCCATTTTCATGCACTTTTAACCATTCCATAAATCTTGTGTTTTGGGCCCCTGGAAGCATGAAAATCACTTTAAACATGCTAATTTTAGCTCTAACACTGATGATCCACCTACAAATGTGAACTGGCGTTCAAAAATAAAACATTTGAAAACGGACCATTTTCCACATTTCTGAAGCATGACGTAATGGGGGGGTGTTATCTCTTTTGTCGAAAATCAGCCGTTTTTGCTCTAACATTAAATGCCTCCAAATGGTATTTAATTAACTTCCCGAGCCCCTGGAAGCATGAAAATCACTTTAAACATGCTAATTTTAGCTCTAACACTGATGATCCACCTACCTGTTATCTCTTTTGTCGAAAATCAGCCGTTTTTGCTCTAACATTAAATGCCTCCAAATGGTATTTAATTAACTTCCCGGGGTGAAGAAACCCTTTTTGAGAACTCAGAGTGAGTAAATTGGCCATTTTCATGCACTTTTAACCATTCCATAAATCTTGTGTTTTGGGCCCCTGGAAGCATGAAAATCACTTTAAACATGCTAATTTTAGCTCTAACACTGATGATCCACCTACAAATGTGAACTGACGTTCAAAAATAAAACATTTGAAAACGGACCATTTTCCACATTTCTGAAGCATGACGTAATGGGGGGGTGTTATCTCTTTTGTCGAAAATCAGCCGTTTTTGCTCGAACATTAAATGCCTCCAAATGGTATTTATTTCACTTCCCGAGCCCCTGGAAGCATGAAAATCACTTTAAATGTGCTAATTTTAGCTCTAACACTGATGATCCACCTACAAATGTGAACTGACGTTCAAAAATAAAACATTTGAAAACGGACCATTTTCCACATTTCTGAAGCATGACGTAATGGGAGGGTGTTATCTCTTTTGTCGAAAATCAGCCGTTTTTGCTCGAACATTAAATGCCTCCAAATGGTATTTAATTAACTTCCCGAGCCCCTGGAAGCATGAAAATCACTTTAAACATGCTAATTTTAGCTCTAACACTGATGATCCACCTACAAATGTGAACTGACGTTCAAAAATAAAACATTTGAAAACGGACCATTTTCCACATTTCTGAAGCATGACGTAATGGGGGGGTGTTATCTCTTTTGTCGAAAATCAGCCGTTTTTGCTCGAACATTAAATGCCTCCAAATGGTATTTAATTAACTTCCCGGGGTGAAGAAACCCTTTTTGAGAACTCAGAGTGAGTAAATTGGCCATTTTCATGCACTTTTAACCATTCCATAAATCTTGTGTTTTGGGCCCCTGGAAGCATGAAAATCACTTTAAACATGCTAATTTTAGCTCTAACACTGATGATCCACCTACAAATGTGAACTGACGTTCAAAAATAAAACATTTGAAAACTGACCATTTTCCACATTTCTGAAGCATGACGTAATGGGGGGGTGTTATCTCTTTTGTCGAAAATCAGCCGTTTTTGCTCGAACATTAAATGCCTCCAAATGGTATTTAATTAACTTCCCGAGCCCCTGGAAGCATGAAAATCACTTTAAACATGCTAATTTTAGCTCTAACACTGATGATCCACCTACAAATGTGAACTGACCTTCAAAAATAAAACATTTGAAAACGGACCATTTTCCACATTTCTGAAGCATGACGTAATGGGGGGGTGTTATCTCTTTTGTCGAAAATCAGCCGTTTTTGCTCGAACATTAAATGCCTCCAAATGGTATTTAATTAACTTCCCGAGCCCCTGGAAGCATGAAAATCACTTTAAACATGCTAATTTTAGCTCTAACACTGATGATCCACCTACAAATGTGAACTGACGTTCAAAAATAAAACATTTGAAAACGGACCATTTTCCACATTTCTGAAGCATGACGTAATGGGGGGGTGTTATCTCTTTTGTCGAAAATCAGCTGTTTTTGCTCGAACATTAAATGCCTCCAAATGGTATTTAATTAACTTCCCGGGGTGAAGAAACCCTTTTTGAGAACTCAGAGTGAGTAAATTGGCCATTTTCATGCACTTTTAACCATTCCATAAATCTTGTGTTTTGGGCCCCTGGAAGCATGAAAATCACTTTAAACATGCTAATTTTAGCTCTAACACTGATGATCCACCTACAAATGTGAACTGACGTTCAAAAATAAAACATTTGAAAACGGACCATTTTCCACATTTCTGAAGCATGACGTAATGGGGGGGTGTTATCTCTTTTGTCGAAAATCAGCCGTTTTTGCTCGAACATTAAATGCCTCCAAATGGTATTTAATTAACTTCCCGAGCCCCTGGAAGCATGAAAATCACTTTAAACATGCTAATTTTAGCTCTAACACTGATGATCCACCTACAAATGTGAACTGACGTTCAAAAATAAAACATTTGAAAACGGACCATTTTCCACATTTCTGAAGCATGACGTAATGGGGGGGTGTTATCTCTTTTGTCGAAAATCAGCCGTTTTTGCTCGAACATTAAATGCCTCCAAATGGTATTTATTTCACTTCCCGAGCCCCTGGAAGCATGAAAATCACTTTAAACATGCTAATTTTAGCTCTAACACTGATGATCCACCTACAAATGTGAACTGACGTTCAAAAATAAAACATTTGAAAACGGACCATTTTCCACATTTCTGAAGCATGACGTAATGGGGGGGTGTTATCTCTTTTGTCGAAAATCAGCCGTTTTTGCTCGAACATTAAATGCCTCCAAATGGTATTTATTTCACTTCCCGAGCCCCTGGAAGCATGAAAATCACTTTAAACATGCTAATTTTAGCTCTAACACTGATGATCCACCTACAAATGTGAACTGACGTTCAAAAATAAAACATTTGAAAACGGACCATTTTCCACATTTCTGAAGCATGACGTAATGGGGGGGTGTTATCTCTTTTGTCGAAAATCAGCCGTTTTTGCTCGAACATTAAATGCCTCCAAATGGTATTTATTTCACTTCCCGAGCCCCTGGAAGCATGAAAATCACTTTAAACATGCTAATTTTAGCTCTAACACTGATGATCCACCTACAAATGTGAACTGACGTTCAAAAATAAAACATTTGAAAACGGACCATTTTCCACATTTCTGAAGCATGACGTAATGGGGGGGTGTTAGCTCTTTTGTCGAAAATCAGCCGTTTTTGCTCGAACATTAAATGCCTCCAAATGGTATTTAATTAACTTCCCGGGGTGAAGAAACCCTTTTTGAGAACTCAGAGTGAGTAAATTGGCCATTTTCATGCACTTTTAACCATTCCATAAATCTTGTGTTTTGGGCCCCTGGAAGCATGAAAATCACTTTAAACATGCTAATTTTAGCTCTAACACTGACGATCCACCTACAAATGTGAACTGACGTTCAAAAATAAAACATTTGAAAACGGACCATTTTCCACATTTCTGAAGCATGACGTAATGGGGGGGTGTTATCTCTTTTGTCGAAAATCAGCCGTTTTTGCTCTAACATTAAATGCCTCCAAATGGTATTTAATTAACTTCCCGGGGTGAAGAAACCCTTTTTGAGAACTCAGAGTGAGTAAATTGGCCATTTTCATGCACTTTTAACCATTCCATAAATCTTGTGTTTTGGGCCCCTGGAAGCATGAAAATCACTTTAAACATGCTAATTTTAGCTCTAACACTGATGATCCAACTACAAATGTGAACTGACGTTCAAAAATAAAACATTTGAAAACGGACCATTTTCCACATTTCTGAAGCATGACGTAATGGGGGGTGTTATCTCTTTTGTCGAAAATCAGCCGTTTTTGCTCGAACATTAAATGCCTCCAAATGGTATTTAATTAACTTCCCGAGCCCCTGGAAGCATGAAAATCACTTTAAACATGCTAATTTTAGCTCTAACACTGATGATCCACCTACAAATGTGAACTGACGTTCAAAAATAAAACATTTGAAAACGGACCATTTTCCACATTTCTGAAGCATGACGTAATGGGGGGGTGTTATCTCTTTTGTCGAAAATCAGCCGTTTTTGCTCGAACATTAAATGCCTCCAAATGGTATTTAATTAACTTCCCGAGCCCCTGGAAGCATGAAAATCACTTTAAACATGCTAATTTTAGCTCTAACACTGATGATCCACCTACAAATGTGAACTGACGTTCAAAAATAAAACATTTGAAAACGGACCATTTTCCACATTTCTGAAGCATGACGTAATGGGGGGGGTGTTATCTCTTTTGTCGAAAATCAGCCGTTTTTGCTCGAACATTAAATGCCTCCAAATGGTATTTAATTAACTTCCCGAGCCCCTGGAAGCATGAAAATCACTTTAAACATGCTAATTTTAGCTCTAACACTGATGATCCACCTACAAATGTGAACTGACGTTCAAAAATAAAACATTTGAAAACGGACCATTTTCCACATTTCGGAAGCATGACGTAATGGGGGGGTGTTATCTCTTTTGTCGAAAATCAGCCGTTTTTGCTCGAACATTAAATGCCTCCAAATGGTATTTAATTAACTTCCCGAGCCCCTGGAAGGATGAAAATCACTTTAAACATGCTAATTTTAGCTCTAACACTGATGATCCACCTACAAATGTGAACTGACGTTCAAAAATAAAACATTTGAAAACGGACCATTTTCCACATTTCTGAAGCATGACGTAATGGGGGGGTGTTATCTCTTTTGTCGAAAATCAGCCGTTTTTGCTCTAACATACATTAAATGCCTCCAAATGGTATTTAATTAACTTCCCGGGGTGAAGAAACCCTTTTTGAGAACTCAGAGTGAGTAAATTGGCCATTTTCATGCACTTTTAACCATTCCATAAATCTTGTGTTTTGGGCCCCTGGAAGCATGAAAATCACTTTAAACATGCTAATTTCAGCTCTAACACTGATGATCCACCTACAAATGTGAACTGACGTTCAAAAATAAAACATTTGAAAACGGACCATTTTCCACATTTCTGAAGCATGACGTAATGGGGGGGTGTTATCTCTTTTGTCGACAATCAGCCGTTTTTGCTCGAACATTAAATGCCTCCAAATGGTATTTAATTAACTTCCCGAGCCCCTGGAAGCATGAAAATCACTTTAAACATGCTAATTTTAGCTCTAACACTGATGATCCACCTACAAATGTGAACTGACGTTCAAAAATAAAACATTTGAAAACGGACCATTTTCCACGTTTCTGAAGCATGACGTAATGGGGGGGTGTTATCTCTTTTGTCGAAAATCAGCCGTTTTTGCTCGAACATTAAATGCCTCCAAATGGTATTTAATTAACTTCCCGGGGTGAAGAAACCCTTTTTGAGAACTCAGAGTGAGTAAATTGGCCATTTTCATGCACTTTTAACCATTCCATAAATCTTGTGTTTTGGGCCCCTGGAAGCATGAAAATCACTTTAAACATGCTAATTTTAGCTCTAACACTGATGATCCACCTACAAATGTGAACTGACGTTCAAAAATAAAACATTTGAAAACGGACCATTTTCCACATTTCTGAAGCATGACGTAATGGGGGGGTGTTATCTCTTTTGTCGAAAATCAGCTGTTTTTGCTCGAACATTAAATGCCTCCAAATGGTATTTAATTAACTTCCCGGGGTGAAGAAACCCTTTTTGAGAACTCAGAGTGAGTAAATTGGCCATTTTCATGCACTTTTAACCATTCCATAAATCTTGTGTTTTGGGCCCCTGGAAGCATGAAAATCACTTTAAACATGCTAATTTTAGCTCTAACACTGATGATCCACCTACAAATGTGAACTGACGTTCAAAAATAAAACATTTGAAAACGGACCATTTTCCACATTTCTGAAGCATGACGTAATGGGGGGGTGTTATCTCTTTTGTCGAAAATCAGCCGTTTTTGCTCGAACATTAAATGCCTCCAAATGGTATTTAATTAACTTCCCGAGCACCTGGAAGCATGAAAATCACTTTAAACATGCTAATTTTAGCTCTAACACTGATGATCCACCTACAAATGTGAACTGACGTTCAAAAATAAAACATTTGAAAACGGACCATTTTCCACATTTCTGAAGCATGACGTAATGGGGGGGTGTTATCTCTTTTGTCGAAAATCAGCCGTTTTTGCTCGAACATTAAATGCCTCCAAATGGTATTTAATTAACTTCCCGGGGTGAAGAAACGCTTTTTGAGAACTCAGAGTGAGTAAATTGGCCATTTTCATGCACTTTTAACCATTCCATAAATCTTGTGTTTTGGGCCCCTGGAAGCATGAAAATCACTTTAAACATGCTAATTTTAGCTCTAACACTGATGATCCACCTACAAATGTGAACTGACGTTCAAAAATAAAACATTTGAAAACGGACCATTTTCCACATTTCTGAAGCATGACGTAATGGGGGGGTGTTATCTCTTTTGTCGAAAATCAGCCGTTTTTGCTCTAACATTAAATGACTCCAAATGGTATTTAATTAACTTCCCGAGCCCCTGGAAGCATGAAAATCACTTTAAACATGCTAATTTTAGCTCTAACACTGATGATCCACCTACCTGTTATCTCTTTTGTCGAAAATCAGCCGTTTTTGCTCTAACATTAAATGCCTCCAAATGGTATTTAATTAACTTCCCGGGGTGAAGAAACCCTTTTTGAGAACTCAGATTGAGTAAATTGGCCATTTTCATGCACTTTTAACCATTCCATAAATCTTGTGTTTTGGGCCCCTGGAAGCATGAAAATCACTTTAAACATGATAATTCTAGCTCTAACACTGATGATCCACCTACAAATGTGAACTGACGTTCAAAAATAAAACATTTGAAAACGGACCATTTTCCACATTTCTGAAGCATGACGTAATGGGGGGGTGTTATCTCTTTTGTCGAAAATCAGCCGTTTTTGCTCGAACATTAAATGCCTCCAAATGGTATTTATTTCACTTCCCGAGCCCCTGGAAGCATGAAAATCACTTTAAACATGGTAATTTTAGCTCTAACACTGATGATCCACCTACAAATGTGAACTGACGTTCAAAAATAAAACATTTGAAAACGGACCATTTTCCACATTTCTGAAGCATGACGTAATGGGGGGTTGTTATCTCTTTTGTCGAAAATCAGCCGTTTTTGCTCGAACATTAAATGCCTCCAAATGGTATTTAATTAACTTCCCGAGCCCCTGGAAGCATGATAATCTCTTTAAACATGCTAATTTTAGCTCTAACACTGATGATCCACCTACAAATGTGAACTGACGTTCAAAAATAAAACATTTGAAAACGGACCATTTTCCACATTTCTGAAGCATGACGTAATGGGGGGGGTGTTATCTCTTTTGTCGAAAATCAGCCGTTTTTGCTCTAACATTAAATGCCTCCAAATGGTATTTAATTAACTTCCCGAGCCCCTGGAAGCATGAAAATCACTTTAAACATGCTAATTTTAGCTCTAACACTGATGATCCACCTACAAATGTGAACTGACGTTCAAAAATAAAACATTTGAAAACGGACCATTTTCCACATTTCTGAAGCATGACGTAATGGGGGGGTGTTATCTCTTTTGTCGAAAATCAGCCGTTTTTGCTCGAACATTAAATGCCTCCAAATGGTATTTAATTAACTTCCCGAGCCCCTGGAAGCATGAAAATCACTTTAAACATGCTAATTTTAGCTCTAACACTGATGATCCACCTACAAATGTGAACTGACGTTCAAAAATAAAACATTTGAAAACGGACCATTTTCCACATTTCTGAAGCATGACGTAATGGGGGGGTGTTATCTCTTTTGTCGAAAATCAGCCGTTTTTGCTCGAACATTAAATGCCTCCAAATGGTATTTAATTAACTTCCCGGGGTGAAGAAACCCTTTTTGAGAACTCAGAGTGAGTAAATTGGCCATTTTCATGCACTTTTAACCATTCCAGAAATCTTGTGTTTTGGGCCCCTGGAAGCATGAAAATCACTTTAAACATGCTAATTTTAGCTCTAACACTGATGATCCACCTACAAATGTGAACTGACGTTCAAAAATAAAACATTTGAAAACGGACCATTTTCCACATTTCTGAAGCATGACGTAATGGGGGGGTGTTATCTCTTTTGTCGAAAATCAGCTGTTTTTGCTCGAACATTAAATGCCTCCAAATGGTATTTAATTAACTTCCCGGGGTGAAGAAACCCTTTTTGAGAACTCAGATTGAGTAAATTGGCCATTTTCATGCACTTTTAACCATTCCATAAATCTTGTGTTTTGGGCCCCTGGAAGCATGAAAATCACTTTAAACATGATAATTTTAGCTCTAACACTGATGATCCACCTACAAATGTGAACTGACGTTCAAAAATAAAACATTTGAAAACGGACCATTTTCCACATTTCTGAAGCATGACGTAATGGGGGGGTGTTATCTCTTTTGTCGAAAATCAGCCGTTTTTGCTCGAACATTAAATGCCTCCAAATGGTATTTATTTCACTTCCCGAGCCCCTGGAAGCATGAAAATCACTTTAAACATGCTAATTTTAGCTCTAACTCTGATGATCCACCTACAAATGTGAACTGACGTTCAAAAATAAAACATTTGAAAACGGACCATTTTCCACATTTCTGAAGCATGACGTAATGGGGGGGTGTTATCTCTTT